>NC_080793.1:32223129-32526160 GCF_028018385.1 Neofelis nebulosa
TTTCAACGTTTTTTTTTTTTTTTTTTTTTAATTTATTTTTTGGGACAGAGAGAGACAGAGCATGAACGGGGGAGGGGCAGAGAGAGAGGGAGACGCAGAATCGGAAACAGGCTCCAGGCTCCGAGCCATCAGCCCAGAGCCTGACGCGGGGCTCGAACTCACGGACCGCGAGATCGTGACCTGGCTGAAGTCGGACGCTTAACCGACTGCGCCACCCAGGCGCCCCTGATTTTTTCAGAATAACAGGCAAGCATCAAGATTCTGATGATGTAGTCCATTTAAAACTGATCGACTCAAATCAAAAGAATTAGGAATCACTTGAAAAGAGTCCCACTAGCCAAAAAATGGAACATCTGAACATCAACAAGGACGATGGGTACACAAATATTCATTAAATTATTATATCTGTGTATGTTTAAAAAGTTCCACAATAAAAAGTTAGGGGGATGTGCCTGGGTGGTTAAGCATCTGACTCCTGGTTTCAGCTTAGGTCATGGTCTCATGGTTCATGAGTTCAAGCCCCACATAGGGCCCTGCACTGACAGCGTGGAGCCTACTTGGGATTCTCTCCCTCTCTCTCTCTCTCTCTCTCTCTCTCTCTCTCTTTCTCCCTCTCCTGCTCATGCTCTCTCTCTCTCCCTCTCAAAATAAACTTAAAAAAATTTTTTTAAACATTTATTCATTTTTGAAAGACAGAGCACAAGCACGGGAGGGGCAGAGAATAAGGGAAACACAAGATCTGAAGCAGGCTCCAGGCTCTAAGCTGTTAGCACAGAGCCCAACGTGGGGCTCAAACTCACAAACTGTAAGATCATGACCTGAGCCGAGGTTGAATGCTTAACCAACTGAGCCACCCAGGCACCCCTCTCAAAATAAACTTAAAAAAAATTTTTTTTAAGTTAAGGAACAAAGGCAGTGACTTTTAAATACATGGTATACTAATTTAAAATCACATTATTACAAGCTAGCTATTCACATACTATGCCTGGGGAGAGGTTACTAATAGAGTTGTGAAGAGCTGAAATCTTAGACCTGAGGCTGGAGAAGATCCTGCCATATCAGAGAGCCTTAAGATTGAGGCCAAGGAGGGGCGCCTGGGTGGCGCAGTCGGTTAAGCGTCCGACTTCAGCCAGGTCACGATCTCGCGGTCCGTGAGTTCGAGCCCCGCGTCAGGCTCTGGGCTGATGGCTCGGAGCCTGGAGCCTGTTTCCGATTCTGTGTCTCCCTCTCTCTCTGCCCCTCCCCCGTTCATGCTCTGTCTCTCTCTGTCCCAAAAATAAATAAAAAAACGTTGAAAAAAAAAAATTTAAAAAAAAAAGATTGAGGCCAAGGAGCTTGGGCTTTACATGAAGGCAATAGAACCTAATCAGGGTCTCTCACTATGCACCACCTCATCCCAAAAGGTAAGATTAGAATGAAGGACTAGTGTGACTGGCATCTCCACATACCAGATACCCTGCCTCACATTCACTGTGAGCATATCAGTATCACAGATCAAGAGATTCAGATACATGTCAAAGTGCTTTGACCCTCAGGTCTTGGACAAAGCTAAACAAGGAGAAATGTATCTTTGGGGATGTATCACTGAACCCTTAACTTCCCAGGCCTGTATTTTAATGATGTTGTTCAGGGTGCCTGGGTGGCTCAGTCAGTTAAGCATCCAGCTTCGGTTTGGGTCATGATCTTACAGTTGGTGAGTTCAAGTCCCACATTGGGTTCTGCGCTGACAGCTCAGAGCCTGGAGCCTGCTTCGGATTCTGTGTCTCCCACTCTGTCTGCCCCTCCCCCACTCACGTTCTGTCTCTCTCAGAAAATAAACATTAAAAATTTTTTTTTTGAAAATCGTGTTGTTCTAATGTCCCTATAATAACCAGTCCCCTTCCTCCCCAAAGGTCCAAAACTTTTTGCCTACATCAATATTCCTATTCCCTATTAACCAACATTCCCCAAACGGAAATTTATTAATACACACCTGCTACAATATAACTCTTCTGTAGTATCTCTAACTGCCAAGATATCTATATCCAACTTTATGTAGTTTTTATTATAAAATTAATAGGTATACTGAATGTTCTTAAACTGCACAGCTCCTAGAGCAGACTCTGATCCCCCCCATCCCAGCTTTTCTGCACCAGATGTCAATATGCCTACCTTCCGTCACACTCCCACTTTTTTTATTTTAATTTTTGTAATGTTTATTTATTTTTGAGAGAAAGAGAGAGAGACAGCATGAGCAGGGAGGGACAGAGAGATAGAGGGAGACACAGAATCCAAGGCAGGCTCCAGGCTCTAGCTGTCAGCACAGAGCCTGATACGGAGCTGGAACTCACAAATGGTGAAATCATGAACTGAGCCGAAACCGGACACTCAACCAACTGAGCCACTCAGGTGCCCCCACACTCCCACTCTTTTTAAGAATCATTGCTCTTGGGGCACCTCGGTGGCTCTGTTGGTTGGGAGACCGACTTCAGGTCAGGTCATGATCTCGCGGTTCATGAGTTTGAGCCCCACGTCGGGCTCTGTGCTGACAGCTCAAGAGCCTGGAGCCTGCTTCAGATTCTGTGTCTCCCTCTCTCTCTGCCCCTCCCCTGCTCGTGCTCTGTCTCTCTCTGTCTCTCAAAAAATAAATAAATGTTAAAAAAAAATTTAAAAAAAAGAATCATTGCTCTAAGGATTAAGAAGTCTGAGTCACAAATGAAAAAAGAGATTGTTCCCTATTTTTTTCTAACATAGGTAATGCTATCTTACTTATATGTATCTATATTTTTTCTAAGAAAACATTTTTTAAAATAACTTTATTTCTTCAAGATAAATTCCTAAAAGAGGAATGGCTGCCACAAAAGATGAAAACACTTAAGACTTTTGTTACATTGGGGCACCTGGGTTGCTCAGTCCATTAAGCATCCGACTCTTGGTTTCCACTCAGGTCATGATCTCATGGTTTGTGAACCTGAGCCCTGAATCAGGCTCTGCGTTGGCAGCTGGCAGCACAGTGCCTGCTTGGGATCCTCTCTCTCCTTCTCTCTCTGCTCCTCCCCTGTTCGTGCTCTCTCTCAAAATAAATAAACTTAAAAAAAAAAAAAGGACTTTTGTTACATCACCAGCTGTCCTCCAGCAATGGTGTACCAATTTACATTCCTACTAATAGCACATGAGCACTTCTGTTTCCCCACTCCATTTACTCTTGCTGTTAACATTTTTTTTATTCTATCCCAGCTGTGGAGGTGCAAAATGTCACTTCACTGTTTAATGAAATATGAATTCCTGCTCTTAGGCAAATAAGCCACACTCTAAACAAAGTCTCTGAGGTATTTGGTGGAACTGAAACCCTATAGAATTAATTTCAAGCAATTAAACAATTCCACCTTGCAATGTATGCAGTACCGCAAGGTACCACCAGGTGGTGGTGCGTTTGTGGGACGTCTACTGATGTGTGTGACCACTTGAGTCTCTAATAACTACAATAACAGTGGCAGATAACCATTATTGAGTCCTTACTGTGGGTTAGACACTATACTAAGTGCTTAATATGCACTCTATCATTTAATCCTCCCAAAAATAGTCCCTGAGACTACCATTTGTTACACTATAGTATTTTCTGTTAAAAAAAAAAAAAAGACTTTATTAAAGTACCAGAAGAAATTATACAACTGCTCTCAAAAGCAAACTCAGAATTACCAACACCTGGGGACCATTAATAGCCTATTAACTAAACTGTTATTTAATCACTAGCTAAGTAAATCCAGAGTTACCAATTTACTTTGCTTAATTTTGTAGAACAGCAGGCCTCCCTGGGCCATGTGGTTGCATTCTGCAGGGCTGTAAAGGATTCTGGTATGAGATGGTGTACCCCAAAGGTCCCCTATGGATTCCCAACAGCTTCATGAAGGAGGCTGTTTATTCCCGGTAACCACTTCCATTTCCCAGATCAGAAAAGTGAGGCTCAGTAACTTGCCTGTGGCCACACAAAGAGTAAGTGGCAGAACCAGGATTCTGCACTCCACCCTGCTTAGCTCTCCTCTTCAGACCTAGTGACTGCTTGTGTCCCTGCTCGAATTACATGTCAATTAGCAATCTGTTAGCAGGGAAAGGTCCTAGGGTAAAGCTACTCAGGAGATGTTCCCGCCTCTGTCCATCTTCTTTTGGGGCCTCTTCCCCTCCCTCCCATCACCTCTACCTCTATGTCTCAGACCTAGGGCCCACAGCCACCCCGCCCCAGTGTACGGTTCTCTAACCAGAGCTCTGAAATAATTTCTGCTGTTGATCTGATGGGAACGTATAGTTTGAAACGTAACTGTAGAGATGATATGGAGCTTGCTTTTTTAAATTTTTTTAAATGTTTATTTATTTATTTATTTATTTATTTAACGTTTATTTATTTTTGAGACAGAGAGAGAGCATGAACGGGGGAGGGTCAGAGAGAGGGAGACACAGAATCTGAAACAGGCTCCAGGCTCTGAGCTGTCAGCACAGAGCCCGACGCGGGGCTCGAACTCACGGACCGTGAGATCATGACCTGAGCCGAAGTCGGACGCTTAACCGACTGAGCCACCCAGGCGCCCCAATGTTTATTTATTTTTGAGAAAGACAGGGACAGAGCGTAAGCAGAGGAGGGGAAGAGAGAGAGAGAGAGAGAGAGAGAGAGAGAGAGAGAACAAAGCAGGCTCCAGGCTCTGAGCTGTCAGCACAGAGCCCGATTGGGGCTCGAACTCAAGGATGATATGGAGCTTTAAAATTGTCTAAGCCCCAGGGGAACATTAATATTTAGCTTAAGCATCTGACAGTCCCAAGTAAACAAACTTCCCAAAGTAAGAAATCTCCAGGCAAAGCTTAATAGAAACATCAAGGCTAGAAAATACATTCTAGCTTAAAACTACTCAGCAATGTCCATAATTAGTTATAGACGACAACATAACAAGCCTTCTCTGCTGCATCAGCTTTTATTAGAGAAAGATGGGCCTTCCCCGCCCCCCAACTCTGCTCAATATAGACCACCTTTTCTGTCTGCTGTTCTGGAGACAACAGTGCTACTGGTCCTGATGCGTGGTTATGGTTCAACTAGCAGCTCAGTGACCCTCACAGAGTGGGCCTTCATTAAACATTTAATGAATGAGGGGCACCTCGGTGGCTCAGTTGGTTGAGCATCCAACTCTTGATCTGGCTCAGGTCATGATCTCATGGTTCATGGGTTTGAGCCCCACACTGGGCTCTGCGCTGACAATGCGGAGCCTGGTTGGGATCTTTCTCTCCCCCTCTCTCTGCCCCTTCCCCACTCAAGCTTGTGCTCTCTCTCTCCAAATAAATAAATAAACTTAAAAACCATTTAATGGATGAAGGCATAAAACTGCCTATGATGCACAGAATGAGTATCATACATAATAGTCTGTACATCAAAAGCTGCATTCAAGTAAAAGTGGTCAAAAAAATAGCAAAATCCAAATGCAATGAAAGTTGCCCTTGGGCCAGGCAAAGACTCGTAGACAGAACTAAATAAGAGCATGAATCCAATACCAAAAAAACAAAAACTAAAAAAAAAACCCCAAAAAACAGAGAATACAGCACAATTCTCCAAACACTACCATTGACTAAACCACCAGAAGATTATAATAAGTACATTTAATATCACTTTAAAACAAAAATCCATCTGTTATGGATTGAATGTTTGTAGCCCCCAAATTCATGTAGTGAAGCTCTAACTCCCACAGTGACTGTATTTAGAGATTGGGCCTTTAAGGAAGTAATTAAGGTTAAATAAGGTGATAAACGGGGGGCCCTGGTTCAAGGGGATTTAGTGTCCTTACAAGAGACATCAACATTCTCTTTCCCTTTGCCTTCATCTCTCCCTCCTTCCCTGTCCCCTTTCTCCCTGTCTTCTCAGGGGCTCACAAAGAGGTCACGTGAGCACACAGAGCGATGGCAGCAGCCTACAAGCCTAGAGAAGAAGGTTCACTCAGAATGAAACTTACTTTGCTGGCACCTTAATCTTGGACTTCCCAGCCTCCAGAACTATGAGAAATACATTTCTGATATTTAAGCCACCTAGCCTGTGGTATTTTCATTATGACAGTCCAAACTAACACACCATCTAATGATATTTTAAGTCCACCAAGGGTCAATCTAAGTCCTAAAATTTGAGCCAAGACGAGAGAAACTTGGCCAGATTTTAGTATTACCTTTCATGGAAAAGGGAGTTCTTTGAAGTCAGTACTCAGAATAGGAACCGTGGCTGAAGATCTGTGTAGAGCTGAGACCTGGGAGAGATGTCAGGACCTTTTAAACCTCAATGAGTTATTGCTCGTGAAGTGACATGAACCAAGACACTGAATGCAGAAAACCTGGGCTCAAATCCTGACTTGAGCACTCACTTAGCTGTGTGGCTCTGGCCAAGTCAATTAATCTCCAGTGTTTCACTGTAAAATGAGGCTAAATCCCTACTCTGTCTCACTCCCTCTGCACAGCTGCCCTTCAATGGGTGTAAAGAAGAAACACAGACTAAAGCTGCAATAAATTTTAGTTTCTTCCACCCCTCCCACTCATATTAAGCTGCTTCCAAAAATAGAATAGTGGTCTATATACAAGATATACTCGAATACTTATTGGCTCTTTTATTGCACAGACACACAATTCAACAAATGTAATGAATTCCTGCCAAAGGCTATGTACTGTCCTAGAGCATGCAGGAGACACAAAAACAAGCTGAAGCCTACAGCCTGGAAAGAACGCTGGCATGCCTAAACTGATAACAGACAAGCACAATGACACAGACACCACAGAAGAGGACAAAGCACCTTGGGCAGTCAGAGAAGGGAAGAGGTTAATTTGCATTCTTCATGAACAAGAGGACTTTGGAGCTAGATCTTTAAGAATGTAGAGGATATTAACACAGAGAGTTGAAGGAGATCACTCAGATAAATAATTGATAAGGGCCTAGACTCTGAGTGGTGACCATGTTAATGGGAAGGAGAAGGTGCACACCAGAGATTCTTTCAAAGTGAGAAATTACCAGGACATGTGTGTGTCTGCACGAAGGTGGGGGGATCAAGAGGAAGCAGAAGAAACGAGGGTACAGGAACCCCCACTCTGTGCAGGCACCAGAAAGAGAGGTATTGTTTAGGATCGAGGAGGTCATACATATTTCAATGAAGACCTAACATAGTACAGCTTATTGTGTGGGGCAGGCTGGTGACAGTGATAAGCACAATGACAGAGATGTGCCTAGGGACTCTACTCCAGGACTGGGGGGGATCTAGATTAAGAACCTTAATTCCTACTAGAATAGACTGGAATTAGAGTTAGCATTGGAGCAAAGGAGGGCCACGACTTGGGAGACACTGAAGGAATGCATACAGATGTGTGGGTGAGCGGAGGGGAGGCAGATGTGGCACCCAGTCCCTTAAGAGAGGCTTGGCAACATGTTATGCGTGATTATTTGGCTCTGAAGAAGACGGATGACAGGCTATTTCCTAACCTGGTCTGTTGCCTCGGTGTCTTCACTCGGCATCCCCACGACACTGATCCTGACATGTTAAAACTAAGTCCAATCCTCTCATTTTACAGATGAGGAAACTGGGGCTCATAGCAAAATAGGGGGCTTCCTGGGATTCTAGCAACAGAGGAGACTAGAAGCGAAGCTTCCTCATTTGTTTTCAACCCCTCCCCCCCACATCTCCTCTTTGGGACCCTCTCATGGTCAAGATGTCCTTTTGTGAGGTGCCCTCAAGCCTTCCCTGCTATCCATCCTATCCGGGAACTTGAAGGAAACTGCTCTCAACTCTGACATTAAATTTGTGACAATTAGGACAAGTCCACTTTCCTCCTTGTCAATTCCTCATCTCGAAATTATGAAGCTAAAGTGGGTGTTCTCTAAAGCCCCATCCAGTCCTGGCAGTCCGTAGTAACTCTGAGGCTATGATGGGTTTTCTGCAACCTAATTTCCACAGTTCTCTGCCAAATACGCATCAATGGTATCTTCTGGTTATTTATGAAGCTGGTGGTGCTACTGGCCAATGAAAGAGAACACTGAAACAACAGAGTAAAGCGATTTCAGCACTTTATGAACACGGGCCAGTGAAGGCCCATACACAGGTTTAACCTAGATGTTAAGTAGTTCCAGGTGAAACAGGTGATTGGACCTCGTCACTACAGTAGCTCCAGCAACTAGAATGTAGCTGGCGCACAGAAGGCGCCAAATATTGATAAATATTTGTGGGATATATGTTGAAACTAACCTACTCGCCATTTGCATTTTTTTTTACTAATTATATCTAATTGTTCTACTACCTAAAATTTGTCCTTTTATAGAGGATTTATAATAGAAATTACTTCTTTGCTTCTCCCTGTAAATGTTATTGTACTGTATGCCAAATTTCTAAGAGCTGCACTATGACGGTGATGGCTTCATGATTTCATTCTATCCAGAGGTAGGAGTGATCAGACCTTACAGTGCCTGTGCCCACCTCCCCGTATACCTGCTCTCACAAGTCCAGACCTGACCACCCCAGATGGCCACTCACCTGGGCCCTCTCCACCTCCTTCCTTCAGAGGGCTTTACGGTCTTATACGTTGCCATGAATTTGCTTCTTCTAATGCTCCCCCTCGTCTTCCCCTTCACCACCCACCCCAGGTGGCCATGTAACTTGGAAGTGTTTATTTTTACCATCTGTGTCTGAGTGTGACTGTGACCAGAACCAGACTTGTGTTTAAGGCATGAACTTACACCTCCTGTCTTTCCACCCTCACACTTTCCTCTACAGACCAGATGAAGGTTCCTAAAAGTCCCTACCCATACCTTCCCTCCCTCACAGCTCCAACCTAAACCGTCTCCCCACCCCAACCCCAAGCTCCCTGAAATTCCCCACGAATCATTTTTAAAGTATCGTCTACACAAAGCGCTTTTATAATACAGTAAGTTCCCATTCCAGCCCACTTCTTGCCTGTGGGTACTCGCTCCTCTCCCCCCACTACTTCAAAACAACCAGGGGCTCTCAGATCTCTGGGAGGGATCCCAAGTATTTACCCCTCTGCAGCACTCAGAATTACTCAGTACTATGATCTATCCATGTTCTCAAGGGTCACCAATATCTGAGGGTGAACTCTTGAGGCTTGGAACTACGTTTTATTTGTATTTTTAGCATACCGCAGATTCTCAGTGTTTGTTCAAAAGAAAGTAAGGGTGTCAGGGAGATCCTCTCTCCCCAGCTCCATTCTCTCCCCTCAGCACCACACACGTCTCCACTTGTCCACCAGCTACCTCTGTCTAGCTGTCCATTGTGGGCACCTCAGAAATCTCCAATTCTCCGTGCACAAAAAGCAATGAACTATTCCCCTACTCCTAAACCTCCTGATCGCCGATGATTTCAGCCACATTAACTTGGGTCAAAGCAGAAAACTCAGCATGTTCTTCCATCACAGGTAACCAATCACTAAGACCTAGTGTACATTTTACCTTAACATTTATTATCTCCTCTCTCATCCTTATTGCCTTATATTCCTGAGGTCAGGCCCCAGTTCTCAAAATCATCTCCCACCTTCCAGCCCCTCTTACACACAGCTGTCAGAGGGCTCTTCCTAAAACTCAGTGATTATGCCATAACTCCTGCGCGTAAACCTCTTACATCTCCCTCACTCCTCAGTGATCAAGTCCAAACTCCACATATAGCATTCGAGGCCTTTTCAGATCTGGCCCCGATTACAGTACCCCCTCCACCCCACCCCTCTTTCCCTATATTTTTCAACCCAGCAGACCAAACTCACCTTCATGCCCTTGAATATGCTGTATTCTCATGACTCTGTACATGGGGCTTCCTCTGGCTGGAATCCAAGGTCCACCAAGAGTTCATTTTCTTTCTTCCCTTTTCTTTTTTAAAGATTTTACTTTTAAGTAATCTCTACACCCAACATGGAGTTCGAACCCACAACCCTGAGATCAAGAGTCAGATGCTCTACCAACTGAGCCAGCAGGTGCCCCACCAAGGGCTAATTTTCATCCCTCAAGATCCAACTCTCATGGCATTTTTATGACATCTTCTTCAACTAAAGTCCAGGCTGTCATGTTAATTTACAATAGTTTCCTTCTAAAAGGAGTTTGAGGTGGCTGACAAACCATGCACACACTGCAAATATGTATGTGTATATATTTATATATTTGTGTGTGTGTGTGTGTGTGTGTGTGTGTATTTTTTTAAGGGAAAGAATATCAGGGCAAAGATAAGGCAAGGGTTAAAAAAAACCCAGAAGCTAGGGAGTGGTGTAGCATTCAAAACTTCTATCATAATGTCTCATACTCCCCTTGTTAGAGATAATTTGACCCTGAGTTTTCTATCCAAAATGAATTAGTTACTCCTCTGTGAGCTCACTGCCAGTTGTATATGACTATACTGTAGCACTTCCCATATTTTTTTGTAATTTGCTCTTTGTGTCCATCTCCCTCAATGGACTGAGAAATTCATAAGGGAATACATAATTTCTGACTCATCTCTGTATCCCCAGCAGGAAGCGTATGACTCAGCAGACAACTGGTACTCAGCAGACATTTGTTGAATGAATGTCACCATGGACAGGGAAGAGGGTACTAGTGTTGGGCAAGCTCCCTACCAGGCATTTGAAAATACATTGTTTTATCCTCATAAAAAAAAAAAAAAATTACATGGCTGAGAAATGGCAGAGCCAGGATTTGAACCCCAAACTATCTCTCCAAAGCAACTGCTCTTTCCATTAGCACACTGCTCCCTACCTTCACCATCACTATCTACTCAAATATCCATTCCTTCAAGGTCTGGTTTAAAAAAAAACCCTCCTCCAAGAAGTCTTTCCTACTCATTCAGGTCCAGCCCAGACCTTCCACAACACTCAAGTAAGAAACAGCCACAATTCAGGAGAGGAAAGGGCGCCTTCTCAGTAGGGGTAGGTGAGAACTGAGCAGGCTGCATAGGTATTCTGCAGATGGTGTTGTGAGGTCCTGGGCTCCCCCTGCCAGTCCCTTTCCCTGGGGTACAGTCACTAGGCCTTCGTGACTTTCTCTCCAGTCTTCAGGGTCCAAAACCTTCAAGTTCTCCCCATTTCAAACTGAACCCCAAGTGAACTGTGTTCAAAACACACTCCTTCATTACATCAGTCAGACCTTTGTATTTTAAGTGTCTTATCAACCTTTAGCGTCTGTGAGTACCCCAATCTCTTGAAACACATGAAAATAATTTCAGGAATCACAAGAAGGGACAATGACATTTTAGGAAGCCCAATCATCTGGCTCTCAACCCATCTGAATATTTTTGGGGTGGCCTGGGTGTAAGAAAAGACAACCTGCGATCTCATCCCAGCATCCCTTTCCCCTCCCTGGGAGCAGGATGCCTGGTCTCTAAGGGCAGGATGGAATCCTGGTCCAGAATGCTTCTGGGGTAGTGAACTCTGGTCCCTTCCTCAACATCTTCCAGAGCTTCAGAATTCTCTCTCCCCCTCCCCAGTCCACCCCTTTCTCTCCCTGGTCCCAAACTCCCATAACAGCCCTCAATCTTAACTTAGGAACTATGGTTTTGAATTCATATTCAACAATTCCCTTGGTAACACAAACTCTCATCTGACATGCTGAAATCCACATCACTGGCTCTTGTATTTTTCCACCTGGTTTTAAATGTGTGACAAATAGAGCTCTGCATCCAACCCTTCTCCTGTACTGCAGAAACGTTTGTAATCTTAAGTGTTACCACATCTAAGAAACAACCAATCTCTCCGATCAGAAGAGGTAGGCTAAATAAATTCTTCATGGTTTCCTACTCCTAAATAAAGATTATTCGTGCAATTTACAGTAGCTACCTCATAGCGCTGGTGTGATGATTTAGATAACTCATACCAACTGTTTAGTACCTGGGGCCTGGTACACAAAAAGTGCTCAAAATTTGGCTATGATCATTTATGTACACTATCTCTCACAATAGTACCAGGGGGTGGGTATTATATCACGCATTCCCCAAACCCCAGCACCCCCTCCTCCTTACCCCATTCACAGTAGCAGCAGCCCAGGCTCGGAGTAAAGAAGCTTTCCCAAGGTCAGGCGGGCACCGATATGATGATGCTCGGCCCTCGGCCTCTGACGGAGGGACCCCTCCCATTATACCCTCGGACGGGGCACCGGGGGGCCTTAAAGGAGACAAGTATGGAAAAGCGCTGAGCACAGTGCCTGGCAAAGAGCAGGGACCCTGGGATGCGAAGACCGCGGCACTGCGGTCGCCTGGACTCCTCCCTAGCTGCTCCCCCGGCCCGGGGGAACCAGAGTCCTCCCACCCCCACCCCGGGTGCGCCGCCGAATCACCCCGAGGTCCGCGCCCTGGGGCTTTGTACGCCGCAGGCCGGCCCCACTCACCGAGTCCCAATCGCGGCGCGCGGAAGCGGCCGCCTGGCCTGCGGGGCTGGGGTCGCGGTGGCTCGGCCCGGAAACCCGCCATGCCGGCCCGCGGCCCCCGCACGCCGGGCCCGCGCCCCCGCCCCGCTGCGGCCCGCCCGGCGGGGGAGCCTCCTACCTGCAGCGGCGGCGCGGCGGCCGAGGCGACCGGGGGAGGGGCCGGCGAGCCGCGAGCGCGGGCGGCCTCGGCTCCTCTCGCAGGCGGGGCGGCCGGGAGGGCCGCGGGCTCCGGAGCACCGGGCAGCGGCGGCGCGCCCCCGGCCGGCCAGGCCCCGCCGCGCGCGCCGCGGCCACAAAGCCCGGGAGCCGCCGCCCCCTCGCGGGCCGGCCGCCGGCTGCGGGTCCGTCGGCGCGGAGCAGGGCGGGAGCGCGGCCCCGCGCAGTCCCCACCTCCCTGAGCTGCGGCCACCGGGCTCCCCCGAGGCGCGGGGCGGGGCGCGGGGTGTCCCCCGCCCACCCGACCGTCTTCCTCCGTGCTGACATCCCAGTGCTGATTGAGTTCCCTCTTCCCACCTCTGCGGAGGGGCTCCTGGAGGCCCCGAGAAACTGTGTTTCATCTCCTTGAACAACAAAAGAATCCATTTGTCACAAGGGATTTGGCGGCCATGGACACGAGTTAGCTCCGTCCAAGTCCTCTGTCTGAAAAGGGCCCCCTTTTCTTTTGGGACACCCTGCTACTCGAAACAGCCGGCCCTCGTGTGCTTGGTTCATCACGGAGTTTTGTTTTGTTTTGTTTTGTTTTTTTATTTGCGGGATGTGTCTCCCCCTAGGCTGCGCGCTCCTAGGGCAAGGACTGTGTGTGCCCTCTGAAGCCCAGGACCTGGGTCAGACACTTTGTGCTGAGTAAGTGGAAATTCACGCGCAGATCAATGAATGCACAACAGATCAAAGTGTAGAACAAGGCACGTTTTATTGAACCTCCCACAAGGATGGTGGCTAGGTGTTTCTTACGTCCTGTATCCATCGAGAAGATTCCAAGCTCAGAAGGGCGGAAAGAGCTGTTGAACTTTGTTTTAATTAAGGTGAAATTCACATAACCTAAAATTAACTACTTTAAAATGAATAATTCAGTGGCATTTATTACATTTACAATGTTGAGCAACCAACATTTCTGTCTGGTTCTGAAAAATTTTTATTACCCATCAGTGACTCCCCATTCCCTCCTCACTCCCCTTCCCTCCCCCCCCCCCCCATCTCTGGGCAACCACTAATCTATTTTCTGTCTCTCTGGATTTGCCTATTCTGGACATTTCATATACATGGAATCACAATATGTGGCCTTTTATGTCTGGTTTCTTTCACTTAGCTTGATATTTTTAGGGTCATCTATCTTGTAGCATGTATCTATCAGTACTTCATTCCTTTTTAAGGACAAATAATATTCCACTGTATGTATACCACAATTAGTTTATACATCATCCATTGATGGATATTTCCGTTATTTCCATCCTTTGTGAATAGTGCTGCCCTGAACATGCCTGTAATTGTATTTGACTGGGTGCCCGTTTTCAATTCTTTGAGATATACATACCTAGGATTTCCCAGGATCAAAAGCGCCAGTAAAAATGAAGATATTATAAGAGTTTTACTGCTTATTGTTTATTATCATAACAATAATTTATCTAGTATCCAAGTGGCTTTGAAATTTTCCAGAGAACCTGGAAACTAAGACCAGCCTGAGGAAGTTGCTATTGATAAACAAACTTTATGACAATCACGTCCCTGGAACCCAAGGCAAGATACCATTTCTACTATAGTTTTCCACCCCAGTGCCACATTAGACATCCATGAATATTTCCTTCTTAAACAGGGATATGGTCCAGAGAAAACAACTGGGGTGTGAAAATAAGAGTGTCAATTGGGATTAGAAATGTGATTGACAGATGGCACAGAATGGAAAAAATGGTGGATTTAACAGATAGGTTCTGGGTTTGAATCCTGACTTTACTGCCTATATCTTTATGAACTAAGTTAAACTCCTTGAATCTCAGTTTTCTCATTTCTAAGGTAGGAATAATAATACCTAACTTGGCAGGGTAGATTAACCTACTTGACTTCAGTAAATGACCAGTATTATTATTGTTATTTTTGGTTATTTAAAGTAATGATGATTGACATGAGTCACATGCTGAAATGCTGTTAAGGAAACACAGAAAACTCATATTTAAATTAAAAAATATTTTTGAATGTTTGTTTATTTTTAAGAGAGAGAGAGAGAGAGAGCATGAGTGGGGTAGGGACAAAGAGAGACAGAGACACAGAATTTGAAGCAGGCTCCAGGCTCCGAGCTGTCAGCACAGAGCCGTGAGATCATGACCTGAGCCGAAGTTGGACACTTAACCAACTGAGCCACCCAGGTGCCCCAGAAAACTCATATGTAATCATGTGTCTCCTCCTCGAATCAAGAGAGCAAACGTTCTCCAAAACAAACATGACCAGGGAATCTACTCAGACCTGTAATGTGGTCACTGCCCTCCCAGTTCTCTCCGTGTCCCTAACTGAGTTCTCTTCATGTTCCTTTCCCTTGAACAAACTTCTTTAATCTGTCTGAAACTTCTCTGGAAAGTAGAGTAGCAATACCCACTTAACAAGATTGTTTGATGACTCAGTACCGTATCTGTCTCTAAAGGGCTTAACACAATGCAAGTTTCATAGAAAATACTTAATCAATGTTAGCTGTTATTTCATTATTAATAATAAAGCTGTTATTGGGGTGCCTGGGTGGCTCAGTCTGTTAAGCGTCAGACTTCGGTTCAGGTCATGATCTTGCGGTTCATGAGTTCAAGCCCCACATGGGGCTCTGTGCTGACAGTGCAGAGCCTGAAGCCTGCTTTGGATTCTGTGACTCCCTCTCTCTCTCTGCCCCTCCCCTGCTCGCTCGTGCTCTCTCTCTCTCTCTCTCAAAAATAAACATTAAAAAAAATTTAATAATAATAATACAGCTGTTATAACTTCTCTGTAGAAAATGTTAACAGAAGGGTAGGGTCCACATATCTAGTAAAAGGAAGGCCTACAGAAAGAACACATCCAGGTGACTCGTCTCTTCCCCAAGAGCATGGGGCTTGCCTCAGATGGTCCATCCCCATGCTGGAGGCACACGATGCACTGCGCTCTGACAGCATGTGGAGAACAACTCTGCAAATGGTCTCCTCTACACTCAGATCCAGTCTCACCAAGCAGTTGACATAGGAGTTGGTTTCTACACAAGTTTCCTTACAGGAGGAAAAATAGACGGATCATCTAACCTGAACACTCTAGAGTTCTGAGAAAGTACAGTTCTCTTTGAAAATTAATGCACTGGTATTTCATTTATCCATGTGCCTGTTTTGATTTTGACTGGCCAGATCCAGTCTTCCTAAAATCTAATGAAGTATAGACATTAGAGACTTCTTTCATCTGGCTCTTTGGGGGGTAAGGAGTAGATTCATTCAAATTTGCTAAAGAAAAAGATGTTTATTGAGTTACAGGTGAATTGAAAGACAAGAACCCAAGTTGAGCAGGGCCTCACAGGCACCTAAGAGCCAATAGGAACATTTCTCTCTCTTATTTGAGGTGTATCTTTCTGTCTCTGCCTCTCTGACTTTTTCTTCTTGTCTCTCAGTCCCCTCTCTTTGTCTTGGCCTGCCTTTGTCTCCCTCTGTCCATGTACTCCCCTATCTCCCAGCCTGTTCCTTCTGCTTACTTACCTGCACTTGACCATCATGGGTACCTCGGCCTAGGGTAGAAACCTCCTCCTTGTCTCTTGGTTCATATTTACCCACACAAAAAATGTGATTGGTCTAGCTTATCATTTCACGCCAGGACACAAGCTGGCAGCTTATGAATTGACTAGTTTGGGACCAGAAGTCCATTTCTGACTCAATCAGCAGTTGTGGGATATAAGGGAGGTATCATCCAGTACAAAAATAACCACCCAGCCCAATGGACACTGGGAGTGGGGGTATTCACTGGATATGGGCATGGGTGGATAGATGCACCAAAATCATACTTTCTGAGCCAAATATCAGGATAAGTTGTACTAAGAGTATTTGCAATCCATTCTCTGATGGTAGAGGTAATCTAGGAGATACAGTTCTGATGCTAAAATATCAAACCTTCTGAAGCATTTTGAAAGCTAATGACAATAATAAACACAGATTTTTGAACTTGAGACTCTTCTGGAAAATATTAGTTACTCTAAGATGGTGAGTGATTTTATAAAGCAGCATACGTACATCACAGAATTGTTTAGAGGACTGAGGTTTGTATATAAAAATCACTTAAGTAGTTCCCATATAATACAAGCTATTATCACATAGTGGAAGACCTATCTGTAGTGATCCTGCTAAGGTGCAACTATACTATCAGGCAATCCCTGACTGTTGGTCCATCTGTCTCTTGGCACATTTCTCTTTAAATACAATATTAAGCACAGATAAGCAGGAAAATAGTTTTTAGGAAGCTTCAGGGATTCCTCCTAGGATCTTACCACTGAGGGCATTGAGTTAATATTCTATCTGAACATCTCCTTCCCTAAGTTAGAGAAAGGTAGGCTATTATTCTTCAATGGCCACATATATCCAAATATCTTTCATAAGACGTGGGCACTGAGATCAACAAAAATGCCTCAGTTTACAGGACCTATCTGTCCAGGGAAGGAATGAGGGGCACAGAGCATGGAGCGCTGAACAAGAGGCTACAGGTGAAGCTGTTAAGAACAAAAGCCAGTGTTGATGGAACAATCTAGAGGAGTGTCAGATCAGAAAGTGATGGGGGGAGAGGCCAACGTGAAATACAGGCTGCCTGAAACTTCCAGGACTCAGAGAGTTCAACCTGAGTTGAACACTGCCCTCTACCTTTCCCTGAGACCCACCTTATCTATTTTATTTTATTTATTAAAAAAATTTTTTTAATGTTTGTTTATTTTTGAGAAAGAGACCGAACAGGGAAGGGGCAGAGAGAGAGAGAGAGAAAGAGAAACAGAATCCAAAGCAGGCTCCAGGCTCTGAGCTGTCAGCACAGAGCCTGATGTGGGGCTCAAACTCACAACCTACAAGACCATGACCTGAGCCAAAGTTGGACGCTTAACTGACTGAGCCACCCAGGCACCGACTCCCTCCCCCGCCCCGTCTATTTTATTTATTTATTTATTTATTTATTTATTTATTTATTTTATTTATTTATTTATTTTAATGTTTATTTATTTTTGAGAGACAGAGAGAGAGAGAGAGAGGGCTAGGGCAGAGAGAGAGGGAGACACAGAATCTGAAGCAGGTTCCAGACTCTGAGCTGTCTGCACAGAGCCCAATCCAGGTCTTGAACCCACAAACCATGAGATCACAGCCTGAGCTGAAGTAGGGTACTTAACTGTATGAGCCACCCAGGTGCCCCACCTTGTCTATTTTAAAGTGGCTGGATTCACAAGCTGCTGGCCACTAAAATTGCTGGTGCCATAGTAATTTGACGTTAACATTGAAGTGGTTTTGGGGAACATGTTGTTGGTACCTAGGTGTATTAGTTATTTATTGCTGTGTAACAAATCACTCCAAAATTTAGAGGCGGAAGCCAACAAACATTTATTATCTCACAGTTTCAGTGGGGCAGGAAGCAGCTTAGCTGAACAGTTCTTCCAGGTCGGTCAGATGGTTTCAGTCAAGATGTCAGCTGGGGCAAGAGGCAGATTCCAATGTTCTTTGTAGACCCAAATTTGTCCTCACAGGTGCTCGTCTGTCCTTCATCTCATCTACATCCAGGCTCAACACTAGACTCGAGGCAACAGCAGCCTGAACACACTGTTCCATAAGCTGTCACAATTACGTCAGGCCTAACCCCTTAAAACTGTCCAAACACACTGGGGCAAGCCTGCGTTACTTTTCATAAAACTGCTTGACCCTGTTCTGTATTTCTAGACCTCCTCTGCCACTAATAGGTTGTGAAACGTTGGGAGGGAGGTTTAGTGCCTGAAAAATGAAGAGTTTGGTTTACATCCTCGATGGCTGTTTTGGCATTATTCGCCACTCCTGTCTTCCTTTCACTATCCAATTTCTAACACAGCAATTCCACTGCTAGGTGTCTCTTCTGGAATATTTGTGTGGTTACCAAGAGGCATGTTCACTGCAGCTTTGATGATGAAACGTAAAGGAAGGCATGAGGGAGAGAGGCAGAGAGAGAGAGAGAGAGAGAGAGAGAGAGAGATGCAGAAAGGAAGAAGAACAAGGAGGAGGAGAGGAGGAAAGGATGAGGAAAGAAAAGGATAAAGGGAGAAGGAAATTTTGGAAAATACCTAAGGGCCCATCAATAGAATACTTCAATAAACTATGATTTTTTTTTTTTATAGGACAACAAAGCATTCTATTGATGTGGGGTTTTTTGTTTGCTTAATTTTGGTTTTGTTTGGTTTTGCCCAGTCATTTTGGCTCCACGATTTTAAACTGGTACACATTTTAGTCTTGGGCATATTTTCACCCAGGACATTGTGATCTAAGGATGTTGTGATCCATTTTGATGCAACTAAAAAGTTAGCTTGCTCTTAACTCTACAGCAAATATGAATAGCTGGTCCTGTAAGCAAAGGTAAAAAAGCAATAGACCTACAGAAGATGACAAGGAGATTTTACTCCTCTGGAACACCCGAAAGGATTTCCTTACATATTCTCACAAATTAAGAATTAGTATAAACTGTCAGTATTTTATCCACTTCATAATAAATATTTCTGGTGGACACAATACAAAATTAAGTTGACAGTGGCTAAAAGTGCACATGGCAGATGTCAGATCTGCCAACTTTGACTTGCAAAAACAGGACTTACTAGAAATACTAATTATAAACTAGAACTCAAATAGCAGAAAAGCTAACCAATTAAATAGAAAATAGAAACTTTTTATAAAGGAAGTGATTTTATTAATCGTCTCAGTTACAATTTCAGTAAAATAAAAATGTAAAAATTTGGACAAGGTCAAAAATTTGATGACCAAGTCATTAAAAGAAGGAATATATGAGAAACTTTCATAGCCAAGAGGAGTTGAAGGGGACATGACAATTAAATATAATGTGCTGTGTGGATGAAACCGGGAACCAAAGGGGGGCATTAGGCAAAGGAAATCTGAATAGAATATAAGCTTTTGTTAATAATAATGTATCAGTGTTCCTTTTCCCAACCTCAGGCTGGACATAGTGGGGAGAATGCTGACTGCAAGATAGAAAACAGATTGGGTTAAAAAAAATAATGATGATAATGATAATAATCAATAATCAATAATCAAATAATAATAATGATGATGATGATATTGATGATGATGTATCAACACTGGTTCATTCATTGTGACAAAGGCCCCATGCTAATATCAAAGGTTAACAATAGGAAAAATTGGGTGTGGGGGGTATATGCAAACACTGTACTATCTTTAGTTTGGAATGACTTTCACAGTTTCGGGAAGTATTAGGTATTTTATAGGATGTCCCTCAGTTTTTCTCAATATTAGATGGGGGTTATGGGTTTGGGGGAGGGAAGTAACTATTAGAATTTTTAATTGTGAAATTCTGCACATCTAGAGAAATACTACTTGCACATATGGGAAAAGGGTACAGACAAGGGTTTTTGGAGCATTATTTGAGAAAAAGTAAAAAACATCTATTGATAGGGAAATGATTAAATAAACTATGGAATAGCCATAGTGTAGAACACCACATTTCATTGACTATAGGCGTCATCAATTATAGACATCATTATTTTATGTATCACTAAGAAAAATGCTCCTAATTATGACATATTTATCACTCATATTTTTTTTCATACTTATTCAGAAAGCCAACTAAGACTTAAGGCATGGATTTTTTCAAAATTTCATATCATCCTTGTGCGTACACTAAAAGGAAAGTATTCACAAAATAAAGACACATCTAAATCATCTTCTCAGAGCCTGAACCTTCTGAATCATGTTTAGACTCCGAATCATCAATATTCTAGGCTGCTAACATCCATTCTGCAAGTTTTGAAGCATATCCAGCAGGCAATGACGGCTACATCACTACTACTGCCTAGCTGACAGCAATTGTAAGGTGCATACCAATTTTAAAGATCATAAAATGTGAATGAAAATGTGTGCCTTAGAATAATGAAACAAGGATATCAGGCCACAGCTAAAGGGACCGAGGCAGCTTCATATATGCTACCATGCAAAGCTCTAATTCATATTGCAAAGGAAAAAATCTAGTTGCAAGAAATATATACACTATGAGCTCATTTATGGAAAAAGCAGAATCAGCCTCTATATTTCTGTAGCAGACACTGAATTGGTTACCTAAAAGATATTCACAACTTGCTTTTACTGTGCCATTCTATACTTCAGATACTTGCAAGGTAAATTACTTTCCTAGACTCCCTTGTTGATAGACGGGTCATGTGATACAGCTCTGGCCAATGAATTATAGGCAGATGTTCTGGTAGGCTTCCTTTCCTGATAAAAATAAAAAACTTCGCAAGAAGATGACTTTTGTCCTTTCCTGTCTAGTGTGTGGACACATTCTTAGAGGAGCAGCAATCACCTTGTGGCTTGTGAGGACAAAAGCCAAAGGCTGTGGATGGTGGAAATGAAAGAAAGAGCCTGGGCTCCTGATGATATCACAGGGCTGTCCTGCATTGCTAGCTCTGCCCTGTCTGCCCCTGAGCTTCTTTCTGAAGACACCAGTGAACTGCCTTCTTTTGTTGGGTATTCAGTTGGCTGAACAGAGTCCTAACTGCCACGAGTCATACAAGTGTGGAGATAGATTTAAAAATATCTGAACAGGGGCGCCTGGGTGGCGCAGTCGGTTAAGCGTCCGACTTCAGCCAGGTTACGATCTCGCGGTCCGTGAGTTCGAGCCCCGCGTCAGGCTCTGGGCTGATGGCTCGGAGCCTGGAGCCTGTTTCCGATTCTGTGTCTCCCTCTCTCTCTGCCCCTCCCCCGTTCATGCTCTGTCTCTCTCTGTCCCAAAAATAAATAAAAAACGTTGAAAAAAAAATTAAAAAAAAAAATATCTGAACAAAGTGTAGACTAAACTGATAAAAGACAACTGGAGGTGGGAGTGGAATGGGGAGTAGATGTTGGGAGGCTTTAGCTTCATTTTCACTTTTTGAATCTCTTACAACATAAAGGTATACACATATTCCCTATGTAAGTAAAAAAACATTTTTTGTATAAGACTGATGTCAAATGGAAAGGGACTTGCTGACAGGGAAGGAGCTTACAATGGGGTGGCACCTCAGGCTATTTTTTCAGATGACTTAATCCCAGGAAGACAAAAGATTTTCCGCTGAGCTATCAGATTACTCTCCATTCAAAAAGGTTAGTATGGATTGATTTATTCTTTTTTTTTAAATGTTTATTTATTTTTGAGAGACAGAGAGAGCACGCTTGCACATGGGAGAGAGGCAGAGAGAGAGAGGGAGAGGGAGAGAGAGAATCCCAAGCAGGCTCTGCACTGTCAGCATAGAGGCACACAGCAGGACTCCATGTGAGATCATGACCTGAGCTGATAGCTTAACTGACTGAGCCACCCACGCACACCTGGATTGATATATTCTTACTGCAGACTGCTTCATAATGAATACCAGTTCTTTTTCTAAATGCCTACAAATTACCTTTGATATGATCCATTCTGGGTTTGTATGGGTGCTCAGTAAAAGTCAAGATTACTAGATGGCATTTTTCAAGATTACTTTTTTCTCCTTTTTAAAATCAGAACATGTCCCAGTCTTGAATTTCCTGTTACTACACACATACTCTGACATTTTCCAAGGATTACTAGCATACCAGTGGCAAACAAAAGATCCTGGCACAAAAACCACAATATGATGACTATTATGCTATTAATAATGATAATGATAATAATAGTACTTATCACTTATCGGGGGTTTTCTGTGTGCCAGGCAGAGTGCTAAGCAATTTACACACAGTCTCATTTAATCTTCACAAAAGCCTGTTGCAGTCCATGGCTATTATCGGTTCCATTTTATTTTATTTTTTAAATGTTTATTTACTTATTTTTGAGAGAGAGAGAACGGGGCAGAGAGAGAGGGAGACAGAGAATCCCAAGCAGGCTCCGCACCCTCAGCGCAGAGCCCAACCCAGGACTCAAACCTACCAACTGACATCACAACCTGAGCCAATATCAAAAGTAGGATGCTCACCTGATTGAGCCAGGTAGTCTCAGGTGATTAACTTGCCCAAAGCCACAGTCACACTAAGTCATAAATGTATTGGAACCCGCAAAGCACCAGCTCTTGACCATTAAATTTAACTGAAAGGCAAAATCAACAGACTTCTACAGGTAGCGGTAAAAGGCGCATCGTGTGCAAACTGAGGTCAGTCTCCAACAGGTTCCCTTTGAGTATCCGCCGACACCCCCTACCCGGCCCCACCTTCACTAACTCCGAGGAGCCAGAGCCGACTCCTTTTCGGATCCTATCCGTATTTTCCTTATCACCGCAGGCTGAGTTCCGCAGGCCCCGCCCCCCAGCCGGAGGGCGCCTCCAATGCAAGCGCACTATAGCCTGGAATTTGACTAAGGTTCCGCGCATCCCCGAGTGCAGGAGACAGGTGCTGAGGGCCGCGTGGTGCGGGGCCACGCCTAGAGGTGGGTGGGGCCTCTGTGTAAACTGCTAGAGGCCCAGGCTTTGGGCTTGCGGAAATAAATGGTGGGGAGTGGGCTTCTTCCCGGGAAGGAACCTCAAGATGCTTCCATGCACAAGAGTTTCATCACCCATCCATTTATTCCAGAAATAAGTCTTAGTGACTACTGTGTGCAGAAGCCCACCTGGCATGAATACTGACCTCCCTGGGCTCCCGCATTTGACAGATAGGACATGTGAGAGGGACAGACTAGGAAATGTGAAAGATGTTCCTTGAAATCCCCCTCCCCCTCCCTCCCAACACCCATGCATGACAATATCTAACGCAGTAGGAGGAAATATAGGCCTAAGTCAGAGTTCATGTCCACACCTACGAGGGAGATGGTAGTCAGATTGCTTCTAAAGCCTCCATTACACTCTCTTCTGTTCTCCATGGCACTTGTACTTACTCCGCACTTAACGTCAATCTTGCTTTCTAGAAGCTTACGCTCTAGTGGGCTTAGAACACTCCACCACAATATAAGATGAGGAAAGCCTGCACTCAACGGAGGGGCAAACAGCTGGAGAGGGTTTGTAGAAGACACACAATCCTCACACTGGTCCCCAGGATTATCACTGTGGTTCAAAGTAAGTAGGTAAAGACAGGCCTGACCTATTCAAAATACTTGCGAAAGTGAGGCGCCTCCCTCAGGAAGCTCACTATCTTTGACAAAAAGAAAAATTAAAGAATGGAAACAGCATGCTGTGCTGTTACCTAGGAGAAAGCAAAATAAATAAGTAATGGATAGAAAAATATGACTTCCCTTGTTTATTGGTATTTTTGTGAAAAACTATTTTTATTGCAGTTCTATTTTGTCCAAAGTTTTAGTTTCTCAAATCTGCAGCAACCTGAGCCATTTTTGCATAAGTTCCTATTTTTTCACTGTCTACTTCATGCCACCCCTCTGCCCTCCCTTCTAGTTCTTCCTCCTCAGGCGTATCACATTCCCCTAGTAATTAACAAACCTAAATTGTAGAAATAGTTTCTGCTCCCATTGTTCAGCTCCTAAACTGTCTTCCTTTCCAGAATATAGAGGCTTTCATTCATTAAGAAAAGCAGCCAAATCTTTTTTTTTTTTTTTACTTATATTGACTTAAAAAAAATTTTTTTTCAGTGAGCTCTGCACTCAATGTGGGGCTGAAACTCACCATCTGAGATCAAGAGTTGGATACTCTACCTAACCAGTCAGCGGCCCATATTGACTATTTTATGATGTCCCAGTTCCAGAAAGCTTTCCATCTTTCCGGTCTTACAATCAAGAAATCTCAGAATTTTTGTAATTGTCCCCACTCCCACACCACCATGTCGGGTATATTACAAAGTCTTCTCAATTTTATGTCCCCCCATATTTCTCAAACTTTTCTTTGTCTTTCCATCACCATCCACCACCTTAGTCTAACTTCCCACCTGGATTACTGCTATCACCACCTCCATTTTATTTTTGGCCTCCCTGACAATCCATTCTCCCCTGAGGAATTTTCTTTCTTTCTTTCTTTCTTTCTTTCTTTCTTTCTTTCTTTCTTTCTTTCTTTCTTTCTTTCTTTCTTTCTTCTTTCTTTCTTTCTTTCTCCCTAATGTTTATTTATTTTGAGGGGGGGAGCAGAGAGAGAGGAAGGGAAAGAATCCCAAGCAGGTTCCACAATCATCTCCCAGCTGTTGTGGGGCTCAATCCCACATCCTGAGATCATGACCTGAGCCTAAACCAAGAGTCAGATGCTCAATTCACTGAGCCACCATGGTACCCTTCCCCTGAAGAATTTTCTCAATTCACAAATCTAATTTGTCATTGAATGCCTAATACCTATCAATGGTTTACTTTATTTTTTAAGGATAAAAACCCAAATCCTTAATGGAACCTACAATGTGCTCCTGCCAAAATCTTCACTCTCTTTGACTCTGTTCTCCCCTTTTGTCTTTCTGTTTCATCCATTGTCCTTCCAATACCTTAAACATGCTCTCCTACCACAGGAACTTTGTACAAGCTATTCCTTCTGTTTAGTATGTTCTTTTTCTTATTCATTACATTCTTAAAAAATTTTTTTTTAGTTTTATAACTTCGTTGAAGAATAATTAACAAATATGTATACTTTTAAAGTGTACAACATGATGGTTTGATATACATTGTGGAATGATTACCAAGATAAAGATAACACATCCATCGCCTCACAAAGTTAACTCCTTTGTACACACTCTTTGTGTGTGTGTGTGTGTGTGTGTGTGTGTGTGTGGTGAGAATACTTAATATCTACTTAGTAACTTTCAAGTATACAATACCATGTTAAGTGTAGTTGCCATGCTTGCTCTACATTAGATCCTCAGAACTTATTCTTCTTGTAACTGAAAGTTGTACCTTTTGACCTACATTTCCCCATTTCCTCTTCCCCCACAGCCTCGGCATGACCATCATTCTATTCTCTGATTCTATGAAACTGGCTTTTTTTTCTAGATTCCACACATGAGTGATACCATACAGTATTTATCTTTCTCTGTCTGGCTTATTTGACTTAGCATAGCACCTTCACCTATGTTGTTCCACATGAAAAGATTTTCTTCTTTTTATGACTGAAAAGTATTTATTTTTATATTTATTATGAGAAATAAATATTTATATTTATTATGAGAAATATATATCTCATATTTTATATATATTTATATCTCTGTCACATTTATCTTTTATTACATATTACACATTATTACCTATTATCATATATTTCATTTACTTGTATATGAGGTATATATATATACACATTTTCTTTGTCCATTCATCCACCAGCAACAGGTAGGTTGTTTCCATGTCTTGGTTACAGTCAATAATATTGCAATGAATGTGGGAATGCATATATCTCTTTGAGATACTGATTTTATTTCCTTTGAATATATATCCAGAAGTGAAATTGTTAGATCATATAGTAGTTTTATTGTTAATTTTTTGAGGAACCTCCATACTGTTTTCCATGATGGCTATACCAATTTACATTCCCATCAACATAGTATAAGAATTCCTTTTTCTCCACATCCTTGCCGACATGTTACCTTTTGTCTTGATAACAGCTATCCTAACAGGTGTGAGGTGACTTTCCATTGTGGTTTCAATTTGCATTTCCCTGATGATTAGTGATGTTGAGCACCTTTCCATATACCCATTTGCCATTTGAATGTCTTCTTTGGACTCATCACATTCTTAACACCTACACATCCTTTAGATCTCAGATTCAAAGTAACTTCTTAAGAGAAAACTTCTCTTGCGGTGCTTGGGTGGTTCAGTGGGTTAAGCGTCTGACTTCAGCTCAGGTCATGATCTCACGGCCCATGAGTCTGAGCCCAGTGTCCGACTCTGTACTGACAGCACAGAACCTGGGGCCTGCTTTGGATTCTGTGTCTCCCTCTCTCTCCACCCCTCCCCCTCTCACGCTCTATGTCTCTCTCTCAGAAATAAACAAACATTAAAATTTTTTTAATTTATTATTATTATTATTTTTCAAACGTTTATTTATTACTGAGAGACAGAGAGACAGAGTGTGAGCAGGGGAGGGGTAGAGAGAGGGGAGACACAGAATCCAAAGCAGGCTCCAGGCTCCGAGCTGTCAGCACAGAGTCCGACATGGGGCTCAAACTCACAAACTGTGAGATCATGACCTGAGCCGAAGTCGGTCGCCCAACCAACTGAGCCACCCAGGCACCACCCCCAAAAATTTTTTTTGAACAGAAAATTTCTCTGACTCACAGACCAGGCCATTACAGAGAGATTTCCATTTACCCCTCCAGATACATTCTCCACCTTTTCTACCATGCTTTGTATCTAAGGAGGCCAACCTGTAAGGACCACACCAAAGACTCCCTGGCCCTCTGGCTTATGACTGGGGAAAACAATCTGAGCGGGGAGCACAGACAGGAGTTCAGAGCCAGGTGGGATATTTTGGCATTTATTCCTCTGATCTCTCTTTCAGGATTGCTGCAGGCAGTCTGTTCCCTTAACCAAGTGCCTACTACAGCTTAGACCAGGCAGGGGTCTCCACCAAGTGTTCTTTGTTTCCACATTCCAGTAACTGCCCACTCCTCCCTCCTCTTGCCCAGTGTGTCACATACTGCATTATTACTTGTGATTTCCCTAATCCCTACCCACTCCTTTCTGAATAGATCTTGTGTTAAACACTCTTCAAATTACTCTCTTGAAGTGTGCCATCTGTTTCCCCCTGGGACCCTGATTGAGACATTGCCCCAGGGAATTTTTCGTGTAACTAAAATTTACATCACTGGTGTCAAGACTTTTCTTATAGCCAACAACAATGGATTTTCTAATCAGTTATATTTACAGAAATTGAATGCTATTTGTTTATTGAAAAATTACATTTTTTTAAAAAAGAAAAAGGATACAAAATATATGTTGAATTTGATCTTAATTTTATAAAACAAAACAAATTAAAAACAGATGTGTATATATACAAAAGATTCAACATATTAATGCTCCAAAATGGTGACAGTCAATTCTGAAGTGACAGGATTATTTTTTCGTTATAATTTTCTATGTTTTCCTTGCTTTTGGCAAAAATGCTATATTATTTTTACAATGGAAAAATATATAAAAATGTTATTTTAAAACATTTTATTTGATCCAATCATACAAATTATAAAAATTGCTAATTAATTAAAATGGAAGTTAAATAAGACAATGAAAGTGTATTACCTAGGACATTACTTGGCACAGTAATGTAGACATTCAATATGTCAATAGTAATTTTTTGTTACAAATCAATGTGTTACATACTTTACCTAATGAAACAAAATACAGAGAATAGAAATTAACCTTTTCTGGATGACTCAGGAACGTTAATTATTATATTGTACTTTAATAACATGATGCTCTGAGCTCAGTTCAATCCTATCATTTAAAATGCAAGAAAATCTGTAAAATGGAAGCATCCCTAGAGAGATTAAGTGACTTCCCTGAGGTCATATACAGCTAATTAGTGCTCTGGGCTCACCTTTTCTCTCTAAAGACTTCCTTCAAGATATCCCTCCTTCTCTCTGGAGAAATACTTCTTTCCCTGTATTTGTCACTACCTACAATTTAGTTAATTCTATTAGAGCCTTTTCATTAAGTAATTAAATCTATTTCTATCTTTATCATAGTACATCATGTACAACTTTTTCTTCTCTCTCCTTGTCTCAGTTCTATTTTATTTCTGGAAACGGAACTAACCAGGTGAAATGAGTACTAGTTATAGACACAGGGAAAGGAAATAAAAGAGTTTCTGAGTAAAATTAAATAAAGAGTAAATACCATCAACTTTTAGAGCCCATTGACATGTCCTGTATTCCTCTTCAGAAAACATACAAATGTCCATTCTCCAACTCTTTATCCTAACAGTACTTTAGTGGTGTATGACTTCGGTATTAAAAGATGGACAAGTTAATCAGGTGGTTCAGTGAGTTGAGCGTCCGACTTCCACTCTGGTCATGATCTCACGGTTCGTGAGTTCGGGCCCCGCATCAGACTCTGTGCTGACAGCTCAGAGCCTGGAGCCTGCTTCAAATTCTGTGTCCCCCTCTCTCTCTGCCTCTCCCCTGCTCATGCTCTATCTGTCTCTCCCTCTCTGTCAAAAATAAATAAACATTAAAAAAAAATTTTTTTTTTAAGATGGGTAAGTTTAGGGGCACCTGATGGCTCAGTTGGTTAAGCATCCAACTCTTGATTTTGGTTCAGGTCATGATCTCATGGTTCGTGTGATGGAACCCAAGTCTGGCTCTGCACTGGCAGTGTGGATCCTGCTTGAGATTCTCTCTCTCTGTCTCCCTGTAGCCTTCCCCTGCTTGTGCTTAAGCTCTCTCTGTCTCAAAAATAAATAAATAAGCATTAAAAAAAAAGATGGACAAGTTTTGTGTAAAGCTTTATGAATTTTGAGAAACATGTATACTTGTGTGACCATTGTCTAGGTCAAGATAAAGAAATTTCCTTCTCCTCAGAAAATTCCTTCATGTCTCCTCATCCCATGCCCTACAGCCCCCATGCCCTGCCCCTGGCACATTACAACCACTGTTTTTTTGTTTTTTGTTTTTTTTTAGGTAGGCTTCACACTCAGCATGGAGCCCAGTGCAGGGCTTGAACTCACAGCCCTGAGATCAAGGCCTGAGCTGAAATCAAGAATGGTTGCTTAACCAACTGAGCCACCCAGGTGCCCCTGTTCTTGAACTTCTTATAAATGGAATCACACAGTGTTTACTATTATCATTCCTCTATACTGCTGTGCGACATACTACGGTATTCCGTTCTTTGTTTATTCTTCCTTTGATGGACAGCTGTATTGTTTCCATTTTGGGCTTCTATGAATAAAGCTGCTATGAATATTCCTGTACAATTTTTTTTGGACATGTGCACTCGTTTCTTCTGGGTACATGCCTAGAAGCGGAATTCCTCTATCATGGAAATTGCTTTATTATGGTGGACATGTTACTGTAAGAAACTAATGGAAGGAAGAAAAATTTCTTCCTCTACCCCTCAAGGTCTTCTAGTGAGACTAAGAATTAAATTTGCATGAAACAGATTAACAGGAGAAAAAAGCCACAGTTTTATTAGGTGAGCACAGAGGCCCAATAATGAAATTGAAACCTAAAGAAATGACCAAGTCAGGCAGTTTTTATACTCTTTAGACAAAGAGACAATAAATCTATGAGGAATTGACAGGACAAAGAAAACCTAGCTTTGGGAGCTACAATTACTTAAAAAGAAACAAGCATTGTTGATACAGCCTTCCTGGCTCTAAATTTCCCATCTCTGGTGATAAGGACATCGCTTTACCTCCTAGTCCAGGGAGGGTAGCTTTCACAGAGGAGACTGATTTCCTGATTTCAGGGGGACAGAGGAGGGTCTGAATGTCCTTGCACAGCTGTCTCTTAAGTAACTTTTATTTAACATAATCAACATGTCAAAGTGGCACATTTTGAGGCAGCCTGCCTTAGGCCCTTACACTAAGAAACAGTTTTCTAAAGTGGTTATTCTCTTTCATATTCTCTCCCATTACCCCACACCCATACCAATACTTTGATTTCCTAGTCTTTTAAATTGTAGCCATTTTGTGAGTATGTTTTTTGTTTGTTTATAGTTTTTAAATATTTTTTTTAAATTTTATTTAAATCCAAGTTAGAGTATACAGGTGTCTTGCATTATGATTTTAATTTGTTGAGCACATTTTCATGAGTTTAGGAGGTCATTCAGAAATCTTCAGTGAGGCTTTACCTCAAGAAGCCCATCACCTAAGTATAAAAAAATCAACTGAGATTGTGCTACAGAAAGCTGTACTATGTTGTTGAAACCTCATTAACTGAAGATGATATTCAGAATATCGATCTTTCCAGCCAGGCAGGGTAGGGGAGTAGGGAGACGCATCCCAGAGGAAACAAGAATAACCCTCTATTACAGGAAGGAAAGCAGCATTTTTGTAAGGTTGTAGTTCCCACTGAAGGTTTCAAGGACTGTCAGAGGGAAATGGGGACCAGTTCTAGATTGGCTGTTGTTTCTGAGGCTGAATCAAATGTGCGATCGATGAACCAGGGATTGGATGCTATCTGTTGACAGAGTATCCTTCCTGGTCAGTCATGTGAACACACTGCAAAATGACCAGACATGGAGGGGGTGGGACCAGACGATAGGAAACAACAAAAAGAAACATCCCACAAGGAGTGCCTGGGTGGCTCAGTCCATTAAATGCCTGACTCTTGGTTTTGGCCCAGGCCAAGATCTCTCGGTTCATGGGATTAGCCCCACAACATTGGGCTCTGTGCTGACAGCAGGGAGCCTGCTTGGGATTCTGTCCCTTTCTCTCTCTTTGTTTCTCTCTGCCTCTCTCTTCCTGTCTCTCTGCCCTTCTCTCTCTCTCAAAAAAAAAAAAAAAAAAAAAAAAAAATCCACATTAAGAGCTTGCAAACTAAAGTTCAAAGTACAAATGGCAGGGTAGCTGGTTCAATTGATTGAGCATGTGACTCTTGATCTCAGGGTCGTGAGTTCAAGCCCCACACTGGGGGCAGAGATTACTTTAAATAAAGAAAAAAGTACAAATGGAAAATGTACTCCTGAGGAAACAGATGACAAAGAAAAAAGTTTATAATTCTCAAAGAAGTAAATGAAGGACATCCAGAAGAGAACAAAATCATGAAACACTACTGCTGAAAAGGAAAACTGCAGTGAAACAAAAATCTCAGCAAACAAGATAAAGCCTAGAATGAATACTATTTAAAAAAAAAAACAATTTGAGAAATAGCGCTGATGAATTCATCTAGGAGCACCACAAAGATGAAAAGATTATTTTGAAAATATGAAAAAGCAGTTAACAAACATGGAGGATAGTTTAAGACATTGCAAAATATATATCACAGTGGATGAATGATTATGTGCGTTATGGGAATTATATGTAAATAAAGCTATTTTAAATTTTTTTTTTCAACGTTTTTTATTTTTATTTTTGGGACAGAGAGAGACAGAGCATGAACGGGGGAGGGGCAGAGAGAGAGAGGGAGACACAGAATCGGAAACAGGCTCCAGGCTCCGAGCCATCAGCCCAGAGCCTGACGCGGGGCTCGAACTCGCAGACCGGACCGCGAGATCGTGACCTGGCTGAAGTCGGACGCTTAACCGACTGCGCCACCCAGGTGCCCCATAAATAAAGCTATTTTAAAATCTATCTAGATCTAGGGCGCCTGGGTGGCTCAGTCGGTTGAGTGTCCGACTTCAGCTCAGGTTATGATCTCGCGGTCTGTGAGTTCGAGCCCCATGTTGGGCTCTGTGCTGACAGCTCAGAGCCTGGTGCCTGTTTCAGATTCTGTCTCCCTTGCTCTCTGCCCCTCCCCCGCTCATGCTCTGTCTCTCTCTCTCTCTCTCTCTCTGTCAAAAATAAATAAACATAAAAAAATTTTTTTAAATAAATAAAATCTATCTAGATCTAAATCTATGAGGAATTGACAGGACAGGATCTAGATATATCGGAGTTCCAGAAGAGAATAGAGGGAAGCATGGTAAAGAGAGAGCAGCTGATAGTTTTCTAGAACTGAATAAAGTCTTGAGTTCTTAGAAAGCCCTAGGTACAATAATAAATCTGTAAAACTGTAATAAATAAGAAAAACTTAAAAAACTACAGTACAGAAGTATAAAGTGCATGCATTTGAAGTCCCTCATCGCTCACCACAGTATCACTTCTCTCTCTGTGAATCATCCCTATTTTTCCTCTTTAAAAATTTTAAAATTTGTTTATTTAGCTATTTATTTATTTTTAAGCAATCTCCATGCCAAACATGGGGCTCCAACTCACAACCCCAAGGTCAAGAGTCACATGCTCCACCAACTGAGCCAGCCAGGTGTCCCTAATCATCCCTGTTAACCAGCTTGGTGCATCAGTGTACATCTATATCTGTATCTATATCCTTCTGTATATCTGTATTATACAAGTATTTAGTTCAGTGTGTGTGTTTGTTTTTAATTAATAAAGAGGATCTTATAATACATTTGCTGTATAGCTTTCTCTTCTCAAGTGATAAGTCATAGGGATCTTTGCGTACAACTATCAGATTGTTTTATTTTTTATTATGAAGTTTTTCTTCCTTTAAATGTTATTTTAAGGGGCGCCTGGGTGGCGCAGTCGGTTAAGCGTCCGACTTCAGCCAGGTCACGATCTCGCGGTCCGTGAGTTCGAGCCCCGCGTCAGGCTCTGGGCTGACGGCTCGGAGCCTGGAGCCTGTTTCCGATTCTGTGTCTCCCTCTCTCTCTGCCCCTCCCCCGTTCATGCTCTGTCTCTCTCTGTCCCAAAAATAAATAAAAAACGTTGAAAAAAAAAAAATTTAAATGTTATTTTAAAATAAGTTTTGTTGGGGTACCTGGAAGGATCAGTCAGTTTAGCATCCAACTCTTGATTTCAGCTCAGGCCATGATCTCATGGTTCGTGGGATTGAGTCCTACCTTGGGCTGTGCTGACAGCATGGAGCCTACTTGAGATTCTCTCTCTCCCTCTCTCTCTCTCTGCTCCTTTCTCTCTCTGTCTCTCAAAATAAATAAATAAACTTAATAAAAAAATAAAAAATAAATAAAATAACATGTTATTTTCTTTTCAAATTCAGAGAAAAATAAAGAGGAGCCCATAATCTCACTTCCCATCTATTGACATTTTTAAAATAATGAAAGAAATAAATATTCATGGCTAGAAAATGAACACTCCAGAAAAGAACAAACAACATGATAGCATGTGACTCTTCCCAAAAAATTATGTTTATTAACATATGTCATTTATATAGATTTTTTAAAAAGTTAATACAAAAGGAATCATTATAATCATATGATATATAATGACCATATATCAATGTTGTTCCACACATTGATTTTTCACCTAGTAAAATCTACCCATTTGATCTACCCATTAACATATATAAAACTATAGTATTATTTCCTTTTTAATGGATTCATAATATTCCATAAAACATAACATATTATACATAAGTACAATATATATATGGAATATATTGCATATACATTCTTTAATGTGCCCTTACTATTCCTTTAATGACAATCATTTAGGTTTTTTTACAATGTTTTGCTTTTGCTAAACATCCTTGTTTATACATCTTTGTGCATGTGTGTGAATATTACTGTTCCATAGATTTCTAGATTTGGAACTCTGATCTAAGGCACGCAGGCACTTAAAATTTTGCTGACTACCGTCCACTTTTCCTCCCCCAAATCTACACAAGTTTACACTTCCTTTAACAAAGTATCTGAGTGATTTTTTTCTGCACTTCTTGTTAATACCAAGTGTAACCAATTAAAAAAAATCTTAGTCTGCATGGAAACTAAAAATGCTATCTCATTATTTTACATGGCATTTTCCTAATTACTAGTAAGAAGGACAATGTTTCATAGGGTTGATCATTTGAATTTCTTTTTCAAGCCCATTTTTTGGTTAGAGTGAGTGTGTGTGTGCTGAAATAATCTTGCTTGTCTTTTATCTGTCATGGTATCTTTTTACTATATCAAAGCTTGAAATTTTAATGTTTGTTTATTTTCGAGAGAGAGAGCACGAACAGGGGAGGGTCAAAGGATCCAAAGCAAGCTCAGTGCTGGCAGCAGAGAGCCCAATGTGTGGCTCGAATTCAACAAACCATGAGATCATGACCCAACCCAAAGTTGGCCACTTAACTGACTAAGCCACCCAGGCGGCCCTCAAAGCTTGAAATTTTAATAAAACCTAATGGTCAATCTTTTCCTTATGGATTTCAGTTTTAGTTATCTTCTTGTAAAGGCCTTCTACATGCTCAAGATATTTTCTTTTAAGGTTTTTAAAAAAAATATTTAGGGGCACCTGGGTGGCTCAGTTGGTTAAGCGTCTGACTTTGGCTCAGGTCAGGATCTCGTAGTTTGTGGGTTCAGGCCCTGCGTTGGGTCCTCTGCTGACAGCTCAGATCCTGGAGCCTGCTTTGGATTCTGTGTGTCCCTCTCTCTCTGCCCCTCTCTTGCTTGCACTCTGTTTCTCTCTCTCTCAAAAATAAATAAACATTAAAAGATTATACAAAAGTATTTAGATGTTAGGTTGGGATATAAATAAAACTTTGCTTTTCAAATCCATAGCCAATCATCCCAGCGTTATTACATCATCTTTTTCTTCATTGGCTTGAAATATCATGTTCATCATATACTTCATTCCGATATATATATATCTCATATATAATTGTGTGTGTGTGTATGGATGCCATATATGGAGACCTCAGATCTCTACTGCACCAGAATAATTACCAGTGGCTCCAGGTCTTACACTGTGAAATCCATCACTGTTTTTGCTCTGAGGTCTCACCTTACATGGACTGCTCCCAATTAGTGATGAGGATCTGAACTAAAGCACTGATACAATAATTGAGAGGAAGGCATAGCTATGAGAGATAGTAAGTTGATAGACTCTAGAATCTACCTGTAGTCCCTGATTGGAGGTGAAGAGTGAATGAAAGTTAGGGATGTGGAATCATTTTGGATTTCTGGCATTGGTCACAGGTGAGGGGTAGGATCATTCAGGGACTATTGGAAGAGATTCAGCTTTGTATATGATAAAATGCAGGGGAAAATCATGACAAAGATCAAGAGATGTGTTGGAGAAGCAGCAATGGAAAGTGCTGGAAAAGTAGGTTGGAGCAAGCCTGTGAAAGACCCTGATACTATGCTTTGTAGGTCAGTTCTTACTTTTCAGTCAATGGAGAATTTATTAAAGGACAGCTCCACTCCACTGGCAGCATGCATGATAGACATTTACAGTAAAATTTTTATGATCATAACCACCAGCAAATATTTATTAGGCCCTTGCTATGTATATAAGATTCAGACCCAAGTTTCAGAATATTTACATTCTTTTTGGAGGGTGACAGGAAAAGTGAGAGGTAAATATGATGTAAAGGGAAAATTAGAAGTACAGAAAATCAATGCCACAGAATCCAAAGGAGAAAGAGAACATTATAGGCCGGAGTAGCTGAAGAAACTTATCTTGAAGAATTAAGGTTTGAACTGGATCTTGAAGGACAGGTAGGTCTTAAGTGTGGAACAGGTGGGGTGAATTCTGGGAAAAGGGGTTAGCAGAGTGGAAAATCACATCAGGACACCAAAGGAAGAATTAGTAAGAGGTAAGTTAGTTGAATAGGTGGATTGAAACCAATCTATATTATTTTGTAGACAGGTGAAAACACTCAAAGTTTAAAAAATATTTTTTTTTAGATAACGCTGGATACTACAAAGTCGTGTTTAACATGATCTTAATTCAACATTGCTTCTGAGAGGCTGCAGATTGGTGGCAGAGAGAACAGTCTGGCCTGAGTGAGCAATTCATTAAGGAACTATGATTGACCAAATTATTAATTAGGAATGAAGTTTTGTGTTATTGTACCATCTAACAGAAAAGTCAAGTAATATTGGCTTAAATAACATAGTCTAGAAGAAGTTTCATCTGGGCTGGTGAGCAGCTCAAGGATTTCAAGGCCAACGTCTTTTAGTTCTCTTACCTAAGGTTCCCATGTGCTATAAACTGTGATGTGTCCTTTCCAAAGTCGTATGTTGAAGACCTAGCCCCCAATTTGACTATATCTGGAGATAGGAGCTTTAGGAGGTAATTAAAGTTCAATGAAGTCGTAAGGGTGGGTCTTAATCCAATAGTACTGTGGAAGAAGGAGAAGGAGAAGGAGGAGGAGGAGGAGGAGGAGGAGGAGGAGAAAGAGTAGGGGAGGGGGAGAAGAGAAGGAAGGGATCAATCTCTATTTCTCTCTGCCATATGAGAACACAATGAGAAGCTGACTGTGTCTCCAACCTGGGAAGGGAGCTCTCATCAGAAAACCACCATGTTGGTATAGTGATCTTGGACTTCCAGCCTCTAGAACGGCTAAAAAATAAATTTCTTTTTTAAAAACAATTGTTTAAAATTTTTTTTTAATGTTTATTTAGTTTTGAGAGAGAGAGAGAGAGACAGAGTGTGAGCAGGGGAGGGGCAGAGAGAGAGGGAGACACACAACTGGAAGCATCTCCAGGCTCTGCGCTGTCAGCACAGAGCCTGACACGGGGCTTGAACTCATGTACCATGAAATCATAACCTGAGCAGAAGTTAGACGCTTAATCGACTGAGCCACTCAGGCACCCCAGAAAATAAATTTGTTATTTAAGCCAACTAATCTATTGTTTTTTGCTATGGCAGCCCAAGCTAATTAATACACCATGTTTGTTCCCAAGTTAATTCCCATGATTTGTTGTAAATGGATGCTGTAGCTCTAGGTATCATGTCTATATATTAGACAAAAAAAGAAGAAAACATACCAGTGGAGTCTGTTTCCCTTTAAAGATGCCTTTCTGGAAGTTCCACCCAATGACACACACTTAGATCTGATATACAGCCACCCTTATCTGCAAAGAAGGCTGATGAATGTACTTTTTTAGCTAGACATATCACTGTACCTAATAAAACTGGGATTTCTGTTAATGACAAAGAAAGGAGAATGGATACTGGGTAGGCAACTAGCTATCTCTGACATAGCCAACAAATATATGGGGGGAAAGTACAATCTTGATAAATAAATTCAAATTAAAACAACAATAATTTTTTTTTTAATCCACTAGGGTAGAAAGAATTTTTAAAAGTTTGTACCTAGTTTTGGCAAGGGCACAGAGGAGGCACATCATTATTGCTGGTGGAGGGGCGAATCTACTCAATGTTACTAGGCATATCTTGAAATGTGTATATCCTTTGGCCCATTAGTTTCAATTTCCAGAAATTTATCCAAAATTAATACAAATCTGAATAGAGATTTTTTTCAAAGAAGATATGCAAATGGCCAATAAGCACTCAAAGAAATGCTCATCATTATTAGTGATCAGGGAAATGCAAATTAAAACTGCATTGAGATACCACATCACACCTGTGAGAATAGCTATAATAAAGAAGACAGATGATAAAAAGTATTAGTAAGGATGTGGAGAAATTGAAATTTTCAAACACTCCTGGTGGGAATGTAAAATGATTCAGTGTCTTTGGAAAATAGTTTGGCAATGCCTCAAAAAGTTAAACATAGAGTTACCATCTGATCTAGCATTCTACTCATAGGTATATTCCCAAGAGAAATGAAAACATTTCCACACAAAAACTCGTACATAAATGCTCATAGCAGTATTTCTCATAATAGCCAAAAGTGTGAACAATCTAACGTCCATCAGTTGATAAATGGATAAACAAAGTGGATATTATCTATATGATGGAATATTATCAGCCATGAAAAGGAATTAAGTTCTGATACATGCTACAACATGGATGAACTTAAAAAAAATTATACTAAGTGGGAGAAGTAAGTCACAAAAGCCACATATTATATTATTGCATTTATATGCAGTGACTAGAACAGACAACTCTATAGAGACAGAAAGTAGATTAGTGGGTGCCTAGGGCTGGGAAGATAGGGGAATTAAGGGTCATAAATAAAGGGCATAGGGTTTCTTTTTTTTTAATGTGTATTTATTTTTGAGAGAGAGAGATAGAACATGAGTAGGGAAGGGGCAGAGAGAGAGGGAGACACAATCTGAAGCAGTCTCTAGGCTCTGAGCTGCCAGCACAGAGCCTGACGTGGGGCTCGAACACACGAACTGTGAGATCATGACCTTAGCTGAAGTGGGCACTTAACCAAGAGCCACCCAGGTGCCTCTAGGGCATAGGGTTTCTATGAGGTATGGAAATGTTCTAAAATTGATTATGGTGATGGTTGCAAAACTCTGTGACTATCCTAAAAACCACTCTATTTTTACACTTTAAATGAATGAATTATATTATGTGTAAATTATATCTCAATATCGTTGTTACAGGAAGAAGAAGGAGAAGGAGAATAAGGAGAAGAAAGACTTATCCTTAAAAAGGAGAAAGAATTCATTAAATTGTGGCCACATTAAAAAAATTAATGTTTATTTTGAGAGAGAGAGGGAGATAGCAGACAAAGGCATACACAGGGGAGGGGCAGAGAGAGAGGGAGAGAAGGAGAGAGAATCTTCAGCTGGCTCCACGCTGTCAACACAGAGCCTGACAGGGGCTCAAACTCACATACCGTGAGATCATGACCTGAGTTGAAATCAAGAGTTGGATGCTTAACCAACTGATCCACTGAGGTGTCCAAATTGCAGCCACATTTGATACAAATATCCCTAAGGTCATGTTTCTCCTCTGTACTCCCATGGACCTTCTTACATATAATTTAGTTTCAACTTTCTTCTATGTCAGCTAGAGTCTTGTTGTTTTTTATGATAATACTTTCATCTCTGTGAGTCTAGTGTACTTGCTGGAAGCACAGAGTTTGAATTCCACCTTACATTCTAAGCCTCAGTTTCCTTGGCTGCAAAATGGTTTTGTCTGCAGAATAGCTAAACTTTTATGCTATGTGAATTTTTACTGGCTTCAGTTCAGAGGTATTGCTTTTCTTTTCTTTTCTAAAAATGTTTTTATTTATTTTTGAGAGAGAGAGCATGCACAGGGGAGGGGCAGAAAGAGAGAGAGACAGAGGATCTGAAGGGGGCTCTGTGCTGACAGCAGAGAGCCCGATGTGGGGCTCAAACTCAGGAACCATGAGATCATGACCTGAGCCAGTCAGACACTTAACTGACTGAGCCACCCAGTTGCCCCAAGACATTGCTTTTCTAAACTTGTTTCTAATTTATAGAATTGTATTACCTTGAGCACCGCTACAGCCACCATTGAGAGTGCATAAAAAAAAATAATTGGCAGGGTGCCTGGTTAGCTCAGTTGGAAGAGCATACGACTCTTTTTTTTTCCAACGTTTTTTTTTTTTTTTTTTTTTTTTTGGGACAGAGAGAGACAGAGCATGAACGGGGGAGGGGCAGAGAGAGAGGGAGACACAGAATCGGAAACAGGCTCCAGGCTCCGAGCCATCGGCCCAGAGCCCGATGCGGGGCTCGAACTCACGGACCGCGAGATCATGACCTGGCTGAAGTCAGACGCTTAACCGACTGCGCCACCCAGGCGCCCCAAAAGAAGAGCATACGACTCTTGATCTTGGGTTTGTGAGTTCAAGCCCCACGATGGTTGTAGAGATTATTTAAATAAGTAAAACTTGTTTTTTTAAAAAAGATAACTGGCAGATAAAGGAATAAAACAGAATTAATTTCTTAAAGAATAGAAAAGTGTCATGAAGAATATGTACTTTACCATGCCTATCCAGACTTGCATCTTTCTTTAGAACTTTGTGGCTTGGCAAGATGCCTGGCTGTCTCAGTCCGTAGAATATGCGATTTTTAATCCTGGGCTTGTGAGTTCAAGCCCTGTATTGATTACTTAAAAATTAAAAAAGATTACTTAAAAATGAAAAAAATCTTTAAAAACTTTGTGGTTTGGAAAGGAACTGGAAAGGGAAACAGTAAGGATGTTCCAGAACTGGAGATTGGGTCTGAGATAAAACAGCAGTACACTAAAGGCATCCCAGATGCCAGAGGAGGCAGAACTCAGGCAGTTGCCATAGCAGTAGTCAGCACTGAGCAATTGATCACGTTAAATGTGGGTGTTGCTAGATGGAGGCTTTGATAGGTGAAGAACCTTTGTGTTGGCGGTTATGAAAACCCTCCAGGTAAGGAAGACCGTGATTAAATGAAGCAATCTCAGAGTCTGAGAAAGGCAGGATATTGATGCATGGCTCTTAGGGAAAGAGAGCTCATGGAATCAAGGATTTCACATGGAACAAGTTTTATTACTCGTTTGAGGTAAGTCCATTTCATGTATATTCTTGCTTCACTTTACACGAGGAGCTCTGAGAAAGGACTGGTTAAGAATCTCATATTATGTGATTGTTTTAGAATAGAAACTAAAATTGGAATCTGTTTCTCATCCTAGCCATTGTCCCCAAAGCATGACCTGTCTTTCTTTGCTGATATCTGGTCCCTCTCTGGGCACCACAAATGACTTCCTTCTATAGTGGGTTAGAGAGAGGAGTAGCTCCTAAATGTCAGTCATTCTTCTTCCACCTTCACAGGGCAGATCCAAAGATTTTGTAAGATCCCAGTATAAAAGTAGGATGTAAATAAAGAAACTATTCAATACCTCTGCTGGGTTATCTGTTGGCAAGAGGAGACCAGATCTTCAGCAGGGCTGTGCGGAAATCACTATGTTCCTGAATGCAGTAACTGGGTAGAACAGAATGTTAGAATGTCCTCTTTGGTTAAGTGTTGAGTGTGTTCTGTGTTGTCAGGGAGACATGATATTTGAAAGAGACCGAGGCTAGCTGGGTGTTTATCAAACTGAAGGGATTAACAGCGTACCAATGTGGTATGAAAATTACTCTAACCTGGAAACATCTCAACAGTCAGCAGCCACAGAAAGAAACATCTAAGCTTAAGCAGAGCCTCCCCAAAATACGGTTGCCATTGACCCTTCTTGAAGAGAGTTTCCCACTTGAAAGAAAACGGACTCTTAGCTCGAGGAAGTATTAATTCAGCTGCCCATAAGTATAAAAAAAAAAAGGCAGGAGAACCTTCCTTCCATACTTTCCCATTGCAGCCGTAAACCACTCTCTTTTATTTATTTATTTTTATTTTTTTATCTTTTAATTTTTGAGAGAGACAAGAGAGCATGAGTGAGTGAGGGGCAGAGAGAGAGAGAGGGAGAGAATCCCACGAGGTACAGAGAAAGAGGGAGAGAATGCATTGGGATTCTCTTTCTCTCCCTCTCTCTCTACCCTCCCCTCCCTCTCCCTCTCTCTCTCTGTCTCTCCTTCACTCTTGCTCTCTTTCTGAAAAGAAAAGAAAAGAAAAGAAAAGAAAAGAAAAGAAAAGAAAAGAAAAGAAAAGAAAAAAAAAGAAAAAAAAACAGTGCCTTACTTAGCTGGACACACAGATGAATTATGCTTCCTATATTACCCCTGTAGCTGTGGCCATGTGACTGAATACAAGCCATGGAACATGAGTTTTGAGGAAATACTTAAAAATAAATTTCCTGCCAACCCAGAAAACACCTCCACAAAGGTAGATAAGAAAGAAAAAAAAAAGTTTTGTTATTGAATACATATTAAACAATAGTGTGATGCCCATCACAGGTAATGGCTAAAGAAAAAAAAAATCTCATCCTTTTATATATGCATGTTAATTGTCCTTATCCAATGGGAAAATAAAACTTCTCATACCTTTTCAACAACCGGGAAGTCACATCTCAGAGTCAAGCATCTGGGCTAGAACAGGTAGACGGGGTGTCAGGCTCCTTGAGGTTCATATTTCAGAAAGGTGGCTGTGAGAAAGAGGTTCCTTAAATGCAAAACTGGCAAGAGGCTCATTTAGCTTTTAAAGAGATTACATACATTTCCAGGAGAAGGGAAAGCATTCAGTTTCAAGTTTTCTAAAGGAAATGCTAAAGAAGAGGGAAATGGGGAAAGTTCTGTTTCCCATTTAAAATTTTACATAAAAAAAAATTTTTTTTCCATCTATTGACGCTTATATGAGCAAAGGTGATGTGCATCTCCTCTAGGCCTTGCCCATGAGGATGTCCCACAAGTGATTCTCCATACCCTCTCTTTCTAACATCTTGATATAATGAAGCTCAGACGCCATATTTACACAGCTCTTCCAGTTGTTTGATGCTAATATATGTAACATTTCTTGTTTATATACAGGTTATATACACACATGGACAAAATTTCAAATATTAAAGGACTCTGTAGTCAACACTGTTGGTGCCCACGCAGGTCCTCTGCCCGGCCAGCACACCCATCCGCGGCTGCTGAGTCTTGGCTGCTAGGGCTCACAGCTGCAACCTTCTCCAGAGAATTGCTCTTGGCCAAGTGGGATCTGCTTCCCGGAGTGATTGCCTCCCACCCCCAGGTGCAACCCACAGCCAATAATTGACCCAATGCATGGGTACAAAAAGCTGGCTCTTCTGCCTCAAGGTGGGATCAATACTTGGTGGCAATTTGTGCTCCTGCTTCCACAGTGTGAACAGGTAGAGACAACATCCTCGCTTAGCTACTTCTCCAGCTTTATCCTGCTTTCCTTACTCCCTGTCTCCTGGAAGCACTCCCTCAATCAACCACATGCATGCTATTTCCTGTTTCAGTCTCTGCTTCCAGAGAATTTGACCTCAAGCAGTAATGTGGCTGACCCTTGTTCAACCCAAGTTTGAACTGTGAGGGTCCACTTATACCTGATATATATATATATTTTTTGAAAAATACAGTAGAGTACTGCAAATGTATTTTCGCTTCCTTATGATTTTCTTTCTTTTTTAAAAAGTTTTTTTTGTTTTAGAGACAGAGACCGTGAGCAGAGACAGGAGCAGAGGGACAGAGAGAGAATCTAAAGCAGGCTCCATGCTCAGCACCAAGCCTCAAGGAGGGCTCATTCCCACAACCTGGGATCATGACCTGAGCTGAAATCAAGCTGGACACACTACCAACTGAGCCACCCAGGTACCCCCTTATGATTTTCTTAATAGCTTTTTCTTAATAGCTTTTTTCTTAATAGCTTTTTCTTAATAGATTTTCTTTCCTCTAGCTTACTTTATTTTAAGAATACAGTATTTAATACATCTAACATACATGGGGGCCTGAGTGGCTCAGTTGGTTAAACGTCTGACTTTACTCAGGTCATAATCTCACAATTCGTGGGTTTGAGCCCCACAATGGAGGCTCTGTGCTGACTGTGTGGAGCTTGCTGCTTGAGATTCTCTCTCTCACTCACTTTCTCTGCCCCTGTCCTGCTTGCTCGCTCTCTCAAAGTAAATAAATAATGTTTAAAAAAATGCATGTAACATACAAAATGTGTCAATTGACTGTTTATGTTATCGGTAAGGCTTCTGGTCCACAGTAGGCTGATTTTGAGAATCAAAAGTTATATGCAGAGCTTTGGGGAGGGGCAGATTGGCACCCCTAACCCCTGCATTGTTCAATGGTCAACTGTACAATTAAATGGGGATGTCAGTAATGGAAGCAGTGACTTCTCAACTTGTTTTGGACTGGCAAATTTTCTCTAAGATACCCTGTGGAAAAAAAGGAAAAAGACTGGAAAGTCACATACACTTGTGTTATATGAAACTGCCTGTTTTAGTGTACTGCTAGACATAGCATACAGGTTTCCTCTTGTGTCCCAACTACCACATATGTTGTACTGAGAGGACCCTGAAGCCTAACCTGGGCTTAGTGTAAAAGAGTGCTGACTGATATTTTTGCTGTAGGCAAGAGATAAGGGTGTTCAGGAGGAGATGATGAGAGATAATTTTGGTGTTTTGCTGTTAAAACAAATTCTTCTCTTTTCTTAACATGATTACATTTTCAGTCCTAATTTTGGTGCCAAACTGAATGTGGTAAATTCCTCAGTAATTCAGTTTCAAAACAAGTGTGTAAATGCTATTTGAAAGGTGTGTTACAATACTGGTTAAGAACACAGGCTCACACACAAATGGCCAGGGATGAAATTCTGACTCCTCCACTTACAAACTATGTAATTGAAAGAGGACTTCAACTACCTACCTCTATTTTGACCTCAGTCTTTGATGCGGGGTCATGGAGCCCAACAGTCAGGAAAGAATTCCTAAGACATTTTTATAGAGCAAAAGGGTGTTTTTACAGGACCCATGGGCAGAAAGAGCCACACTGTGATTGTGAGGAGTGACTGATTTTATGGGGTTTTCTATCCTATGGAGGTGACAGTGACATTAGGGCTCCAGAAAATGGAGTCTGGGGTCTATTATTAAGTTTGTGTTTCTCCTGTAAATCATTAAGACAGTTACAAACTATAGTGCAAGTTTCATGTCCTATGTGACTTCGATCTTTATCGGTTCACCATTTGTTTCCCCTCGCCTTTGTTCTTAGGCAGTCACTAGTGTCTGAGGAATGTTACACGTGTCCCACCTTAAGTGTGTGTGGTGGGGGAGGTTTCCAGGGGTGTCAGCTTGCGTTTTGCCCTCAGCCTTTGGTCCTCTCTTCAGTCGGTACTTTCTGATTAAGTTCTTTCCAGCTTATCTCTTAATTCAGGCAAAAGACCCTGCAGGCAAAGGATCCTGAGAGGCAAAACTACCCCTCAAGCAATAGGGACCACCGTGGGCCAGCAAGACCCTATTGTGAATGACCCCAAGACACGGATCTGACCAGACCTTTTCTGCCCACCTGCATGTACCCAACGACCCTTGCCCCACATTTTCCTTACATAAACCTGGAAGTATTTTCAGCACTTTGGAGGCAGTCTTTGAGCCTAGTCCCGCTGTCTTCCCAGGTGTTGGCCTCACAGAAATAAATTCCTTACCACTGCTGGTATCTCTGCCTTTGGATTTTGTCAGCAGGGAGTGGTGGAACCTGGGACTGTATGGAACCCCAGAGGCAAGTGCTCTTGCACCCTTGAGTCCCAGTTATGCAACTTTGACCAAGTTACTTGACTTCAGTTTGAGTCTGTGAAACTACAATAATAATAGCTTCCTCAAATAATTTTTATCAGAATAATTAAGTTGATTCATGTGAAACTCTTAGAATGGTGCCTGGTACATATGAAGTGCTCAAAAATTGTAAGCTTTTGTTATTATTTATCAGGAATCTCTACACCCAGCATGGGGCTCAAACTCACAACCCTGAGGTCAAGCATCAGTTGGTCCTCTACCAACTGAGCCAACCAGGCACCCCACAACTTATGTTATTTTCACTTAATGATTCCAAAGTAGTACAGGCTTCATCAGTGAGTGATCATTCTTTACTTAAACTATGTGTGTGTGTTTTAATCACATAACTGGTCATTCATGCTAATTTTAAAAATATCTTATATCCTAGAATTATAATTTCTAGGTAATGGAATACAACTACTTAAACTTTTAAAAGAATAAACTGTTTAATAAGGCTGGTTATTTTTTTTTAATTTTTTTTAATGTTTATTTATTTTTGAGACAGAGAGAGACAGAGCATGAACGGGGGAGGGTCAGAGAGGGAGACACAGAATCTGAAACAGGCTCCAGGCTCTGAGCTGTCAGCACAGAGCCCGATGTGGGGCTCGAACTCACAAACAGCGAGATCATGACCTGAGCTGAAGTCGAACGCTCAACTGACTGAGCCACCCAGGTGCCCAACTATTTAAGCTTTTAAAAGAATAAACTGTTTAATAAGGCTGGTTATTTTTTTTTTAATTTTTTTAAATGTTTATTTATTTTTGAGACAGAGAGACAGAGCATGAACAGGGGAGAGTCAGAAAGAGGGAGACACAGAATCTGAAACAGGCTCCAGGCTCTGAGCTGTCAGAACAGAGCCCGACGCGGGGCTCGAACTCACGGACCGCGAGATCATGACCTAAGCCAAAGTCGGACACTTAACCGACTGAGCCACCCAGGCGCCCCAATAAGGCTCGTTATTGACCTTATTATCTATGAGTGGTCAGGTTAAGGTTGAGGAATGTGATTACTTCTGTCAGTTACAGATGCTAATCCCCTTAAGGGAAGGCAGTGAAAGAGAAGGTCAAAATGGAAGAGATGTAAAATTAGAGGTAGAAGCTCTTAGAAATATTGATTCGAAAAAGAACTTTTTAACAAGTTTCTTTTTCACCTTTGGAAGTTACTTTGAATGTTGATTTCTTTAATTCACTATTTTGGGCTGCCATTTGAATAATATGTATTCATCAGAAAATATTTCCTAGAGGCCTTGAAATCAGGTATTGATAAATATACCAAATATGAATGTTTTGTGAAGATCAAAATCCTACGATTTAGGATAGGTGTCCTCTATTCATTTCATGAACATGTTTGCACAACGTGCAAGAAACTGGAAATAATGATGACAATGTGAAAATAGTGTAATGTAGGTGGGTTGATGGGTTCCTAAGTGAAACACGAAACTGTAATCCCCAAGAGAAACCAGAAGGAACTCAGGATGCTTCTGTCTCAGACATGTGCTAATGTGGCTATTATTAGTCTGAGGAGGGAGGCACTGGAAAATTATTGCAGGAATAGTTTACGTTTAGGGGTGGTTGTTTTTCAAGCTACATTTAAATTTTAAATATAGTGAATATTTTTTTTTTAATTTTTTTAACATTTATTTATTTTTGAGACAGAGAGAGACAGAGCATGAACGGGGGAGGGTCAGAGAGAGAGGGAGACACAGAATCTGAAGCAGGCTCCAGGCTCTGAGCTGTCAGCACAGAGCCTGATGCGGGGCTCGAACTCACGGACCATGAGATCATGACCTGAGCCGAAGTCGGACGCTTAACCGACTGAGCCCCCCAGGCGCCCCAAATATGGTGAATATTTTAATTGTACCTCGTCCTGAGGCGCCCCAAATATGGTGAATATTTTAATTGTACCTCGTCCTGAGGCGCCCCAAATATGGTGAATATTTTAATTGTACCTCGTCCTGGGGCGCCCCAAATATGGTGAATATTTTAATTGTACCTCGTCCTGAGGTGCCCCAAATATGGTGAATATTTTAATTGTACCTCGTCCTGAGGCGCCCCAAATATGGTGAATATTTTAATTGTACCTCGTCCTGGGGCGCCTGGGGGGCTCAGTCGGTTAAGCGTCCGACTTCGGCTCAGGTCATGATCTCATGGTCCGTGAGTTCGAGCCCCGCATCAGGCTCTGTGCTGACAGCTCAGAGCCTGGAGCCTGCTTCAGATTCTGTGTCTCCCTCTCTCTCTCTGACCCTCCCCCGTTCATGCTCTGTCTCTCTCTGTCTCAAAAATAAATAAACGTTAAAAAAAAAAATTTAATTGTACCTCGTCCTTTGCAAAAAAGAAAAAGGGCTACATTTGCATTAGCATAGCCCAGGTAACACTTGACCCAGAAATTTCATTGAAAGGCAACATTCTTAGTTTATTAACATACTTGCCATGAGGATTCTGTGATGAAATAATTAAACACATTTCAAACAAGAGTTAGGGGCAGCTGGGTGACTCGGTCAGTTAAGTGATTGACTTTTGATTTTGACTCGGGTCGTGATCTCACAGTTTGTGAGTTGGATCCCCTTGCTGGGCTGCTCTGTGCTGACAGTGCAGAGCCTGCCTGCTTGGGATTCTCTCTCTCCCTCTTTCTCTGCCCTCTTCTCTCCCCCCCCCCCCACCTCTCTCTCTTTCTCTCAAAAATAAATAAGCATTAAAATTTTTTCAAATAAGAGTTAATAGATAAGTTTATTGTGCTGGGAGAATTGTGGGTTCAGGAAACAGTCACAGAAAAAAGAGTCAAGTTCTATAATATGCCATTTATTAAAATTTTTTTTAATGTTTATTTATTTTTGAGAGAGAGAGAGAGACAGAGTGTGAGTGGAAGAGGGGCAGAGAGAGAGAGAGAGAGAGAGAGAGAGAGAGAAAGACATAGAATCTGAAGCAGGCCCCAGGCTCTGAGCTGTCAGCACAGAGCCAGACTCAGGGCTCAGACCAATGCACCATGAGATCATGACCTGAGCCAACGTCAGGTGCTTAACCGACTGAGCCACCGGGGCACCTCATGTGCCATTTATTTTTATGTGCATCATAACTGATTTAAAAAGGAATATAAGTGCCTTTTTCCTTAACTGAAGATAGTCTAAATAGTCCTTTATATTGATTGAGTTAATTATAACCAGATCTATAAAGACATAGTAGCTAAACATTGCAAGATTAATGAGTAAATTTAAGTTTAATTTCCCTTAATATGCACAGGGAACAGATAAAATTTCCTACACCAAACAAGGAAATATGAATTATAATCTTAAGGTTAAGAGTTACTTAACAAACAACTCTTGGTATTAAAGTAGACTCCCACATGGGGTTTGGCATGTAATCATTCTTAGCAAATGTCAATTTTTTTCTTTTTGTCTTCTATTATATTGAGTTCTTCTTATTAAATATCCTATGTTTTCAGCTTATCTTTAGATAAGAAGTAAAATTCCAGCAAACACTGGGCACACCTATAAATATCAGCCAGTCTTCTAACCCTCCTGGATGACCCAGGCTGAAGAGAACACAATTTAATGCTTGGGAAAGAGGGAAATAAACCACAGAGTAATAGGTGCAGGCAATTGTCTCAGGTAAATTGCAAGCAAAAGTCAAGAGATCTAAACCCTCCCTCCTGCTCCATTTTAATGTAATTTTATTATTCACACTAGTTGATAGTGTGAGGAGGGAAGAGAAAATATAGCTAAAATTTTACTTTTTTTTTGTTGGGTACAGTATCATTTATTGATAGTACATGATAAGGTAGGACTCCCCAAGCCCCTCCCCTTCTTCAGGGGGTCTGGGATGGAAAGTGGAGGTCAGGGGATTCTCAGTGTGTTTGGGGATGGGTTGGGACAAGGATTCCCCAGCTGCTGAGGGCCTCTCTCTTCCTCTTGCTGAGGCTGGTAGTCCAGGGGGCTCTTACTCTTTGGAGGCCACGTGGACCATAAAGTCCACTACCCAGTTGCTGTAGCCAAATTCATTGTCATACCAGGAATGAGCTTGACAAGGTGGTCATTGAGAGCAATGCCAGCCCCAGCATCAAAGGTGGAAATAGCAGAAGATGACCCGGTCCTCAGTGTAGTCCAGGATGCCCTTGAGGGGGCATCCCGATGCCTGCTTCACCACCTTCTCGATGTCCTTGTATTTGGCAGCTTTCTCCAAGCAGCAGGTCAGATCCATGACTGATATCTTAAGGGTGGGGACACAGAAGGCCATGCCAGTAAGCTTCCCATTCAGTTCAGGGATGACCTTGCCGGCAGCCTTGGCAGCTCCAATAAAGCAGGGATGATGTTCTGGGAAGCCTGTTGGCCATCACACCACAGCTTCCCAGAGTGGTTGTCCACAGTAGAAGACTGTGGCAGTGATGGCATGAACTGTGGTCCTGAGCTCCTCCACAATGCCAAAGTTGTCATGGATGACCTTGGCCAGAGTAGCCAGGCAGTTGGTAGAAGGCATTGCTGACAATCTTGAAGGAGTTGTCATATTTCTCATGGTTCATGACCATCATAAACATGAGGGAATCAGCAGAAGGGGCAGAGATGATGGCCCTCTTGGCCTCACCCTTAAGGTGAACCACAGTCTTCTCCATGGTGGTGAAGACCCCAGCGGACTCCACAACATACTCTGCACTAGCATTGCTCCCACCCTGCATTAATAAGGATGGCTACATTGACAGAAAAAAGTAGACCTCTGAAAGAACAATAAGTTCATTTTTCATCTCATTTCAGAGTAGGTTTCTAAGTCAGCAGGTAACTCTCCTCTATGTAGTGATTCAGGGATCCAAACTCCTCCCATCTTGCGTTTCTGTCAACTGCTAGGACCTTTTCTTTATTTGTGCAGTAGAGGCAGGGTCACCATGTGCATATTGCAGCTGCTGGAAAGAGAAAGTAGAAAAAGGTTCAGCCTAATGTGTACTGATGTGGGTTTGGTGCATCTCACATTGCTTTGGATACAGCATGCTTGCATAACTGTACCTAACTTAATAGCGGCTGGGAACTCTAGTATAGCTGTATTCTCAGGAAGAAAAGGAGACTGGATTTTGATAGATACCTCTCAGCCTTGTTCATCCTCTCCCCTATCAATGCTAGCTATCTAAATCCTAAATATGATCATGTTAGTCCCTCAGTTAAAACAAAAATAGGGGCACCTGAGTGGCTCAGTCAGTTGAGCATCAGACTCTTGATTTTGGTTCAGGTCATGGTCCCGGGGTCATAGGATCGAGCCCTGCATCGGGCTACATGCTGAGCATAGAGCTTGCTTAAGATTCTTTCTCTCTCTCTCTCTCTCCCACTCTACCCCTCTCCCCTGCTTGTGAGTGTGCCCTCACTCTCTCTAAAATTAAAAACAATTCTAGTAAAAAAATACGTAGTGGTTTTCTATTAGTGAACAACAAATATCTCACACTAAACTATGTGTTGAATACTGTAGATACAAGGAAAAGGAAAATAAAGATTTGATATTTATCTTCTTGGAGCTTATGGAGGAGCTAATATCCTAGGACTCTCGTGTGGTTTTTTTTCTCTCTCACCCCTACACCGCATCCGTTATAAAGACCTGTGAATTCTACTTCCATCTAAGGTACTACACATCCTTTCTCCTCTGGTTCCCACCAGCATCACCACGCTAGATCTTTTTTAAAAGCTTGAATTGCATAGCTCCTATATAACCAAATTTATAGAGGGGTTTATATCAAATGAGCCATGAATGTGCAGAGTATAGAGAGAAAGGAAGCATTTAATTTTAACTAATTTGTTGACATTATTTTATACTTATTCTCACTCTACTCTTGCTTGAAGCTATGAGGGAAACCTTTTCCAGAAATGCTATTCGATCCCTTTTCTTTTGTGTAATGGCTAGGTTCGTTACCTGTGGTGGTGGTCCCTGAGATTTCCTCTGATAGTCTTAAAAAAATTTTCTTAAGGTTTATTTATTTTTGAGACAGAGACAGAGCATGAATGGGGGGGAGGGTCAGAGAGAGAGAGGGAGACACAGAATCTGAAGCAGGCTCCAGGCTCCGAGCTATCAGCACAGAGCTCTACGAGGGGCTTGAACTCACAGACCGTGATATAATGACTTGAGCCAAAGTCGGATGCTTAACTGACTGAGCCACCCAGTGCCCCTCCTCTGATATTCTTACAACAAACTCCCTTCAATTTGGATTGCTTGAGAGGTGCCTACGTGACTCAGTTGGTTGAGCATCCGGCTCTTGGTTTCGGCTTAGGTCATGATCTCACAGTTTGTGGGTTTGAACCCTGTGTTGGGCTCTGCACTGACAGTGCAGAGCCTGCTTGGGATTCTCTCTCTCCATCTCTCTATGCCCCTCCCCTGCTCACTCTCTCTATTTATTTTTGAGAGAGAGAGAGAATCCCAAGCAGGCTCTGTGTTGTCAGTTGCAAAGCCCCATGTGGGGCTTGGACCCACGAACCACGAGATCATGACCTGAGCCAAAGTCAGATGCTCAACTGACTGAACTATCCAGGTGCCCCAATATATAAAGGTTGAAAACATTTGGATTGCTTGAATGGCTTTGTGCTTCTAGGTACCAAAAGATCCTTTAGTAAAATATTTTTTTATTTTTCAAAAAGTGTATTTAACATTTAATGGGGATATTGCATGGAACTAGCTGTTTTGAGGGTTACCATATCATCCTGAATGGAAGGGCTTTGGCGGTGGCTGATGCCCAGGCTGAAGAAGAGCCAGACATCTGTATTATTTTTCTATTGCTGCTGTAAGAAAACCACAAACATAGTGGTTTAATACAATGCCCATTTGTTATCTCATAGTTCTTTAGGTCAGAAGTCTGAAATTATGTCAAGATTAAAAAAATAATTCTTAAAATACATGTAATAGTGAACTACAATTAAAACAATTTGTTCTAGGGGCTCTGGATGGCTCAGTCATTTAGGCGGGCGACTTCAGCTCAGGTCATGATCTTGTGGCCTGTGGGTTGGAGCCCCGTGTCAGGCTCTGTGCTGGCAGCTCAGAGCCTGGAGCCTGCTTCGGATTCTGTGTCTCCCTCTCTCTCTGCCCCCTCCTCTGCTTGTCTCTTTCTCAAATAATAAACATTAAAAAATTTTTTTTAAAAAAATGATTTGTTCTAGTTATGGGATTGAATCATAAGCTCGTTCTGAAGTAAGGAAGAGAGGAGAGCATTGTAAGTGATAAGACATCTGACCCTAGCAGCATCTCTTAGTAGCTGTGGGAGTTAGGTTAAGTTACTTAAGCTTTCCCAGCAATATATAATATATTTCTATATAATAATAACACCTAAATCTTAGACTCATTATAAAGTTATAGGAGAATACTTGTAACAAAGCATATGTAAAACTGTTTGGAATAAAATAAATAATAAATGTCAAATAAAAAAAAATTTTAAATAAAGGAGATGATGTAAAATAGAACTCTTCTTAGCTTTTACAACTGTGAAATGCTTAGATCTTAAGAATATAGTTTGATGAGGGGCACCTGGGTGGCTTAGTCACTTAAGTATCTAACTCTTGGTTTCAGCTCAGGTCATGGACTTGCAGTTTGTGGGATCAAGCCCTGAATCAGGCTCTGTGCTGACAGTGCAAAGCCTTCTTGGGATTCTGTCTCTCTGCCCCTCCCCTGCTCCTGCTCTTTCTCTCTCTCTGAAAATAAATAAATACACTGAAAAAAAAAAAGAATATGGTTTGACGAGCGTTGATAGATATTTATGCCCCTGTGTAACTCACATCCCAATTAAGCTGTAGACCTTTGCTGTCACCTGTCACCCCTGAAGCTTCCCTGTGGCCCTTTCAGGTCCCTTTTTCCTACTCTACAAGAGGTAACTTATGTTTTATCTCTAAAAAGTAGTTTGGCCTGTTCTTGAAAGTTATATAAATAGAACTTTACAGTATGTACTTTTCTAGTATCTGGCTTCTTTTTTAATCAGAATAATGTCTGTGGGATTATCTATGCTATTGTGTGCTCCAGGTATTCGTTCCTTCATCTTGCTGAGTAGTATGAACATATCACAATTTATTTATTCCACTCTTGATGGATATTCGGATTGTTTTCAGCTAAGAATAAAGCCGCTTGGGTTGGTTGAGTGACCGACTTTGGCTCAGGCCATGATCTCATGGTTCATGGGTTCGAGCCCCCCGTCAGGCTCTATGCTGACAGCTCAGAGCCTGGAGCCTGCTTCAGATTCTGTGCCTCCCTGTCTCTCTTCCCCTGCCCTGCTGGCAGTTTCTCTCTCTCTCTCTCTCTCTCTCTCTCTCTCTCTCTCTCTCTCAAAAATAAATAAACATTTAAAAAAAAAGAATAAAGCTGCTTGGGGTGCCTGGGTTGCTCAGTCAGTTAAACTTCAGCTCAGGTCGTGATCTCAGTTTGTGGGTTTGACCTCCACATCGTGCTCTGTGCTGACAGCTCAGAGCCTGGAGCCTGCTTCCGATTCTGTGTCTCCCTCTCTCCCTGCTCCTCTCCCACTCACGCTCTCTCAAAAATAAATAAACATTAAAAAAATTAAAAAGAATAAAGCTGCTCTAAACAGTAATGAAAACATTTCTGGTGGATAGGAGTTTTCATTTCTCTCAATACCTGGGAGTAGAATTTCTGGGTCATGTAGTAAGTATGTGTTAAATTTAGTAAGAACAGTTTTCAAAAGTGGGCACACCAGCTTATAGTCCTACCAGTAAAAGATAAGAATCTCGTTACTCTACTTCCTTGCCAGCACTTAATCCTGTCCTATTGTGTGACAGTGAAGGAAACCAGAATATGTCACCCAAAATATGCCACTTTGGCATATTTGATTATTTTGAATTAAGAGCACTTAAGAGTAGGTGCAAGGACAGTCTGACCCTTCTTTTTCTTGCTGAAAGCAGGAGATAAAACTCCCGTGTGAACCATACCTTCCCTGTACGAGGAGGATAGAAGACCTTCTTGTCAGATCAGAGACTGGAGGAATCTGTGAACAAATCTTACTCTGTTGTTCTTCTCTCATATGTTTGTCTTCCTCAGTTTGCTGACTTGGGAAACCAAAAACTGATTTTCTTTGCCTTTCAGTTATTACCTTTTTTTGAAAAAAATGTTTAATGTTTATTTATTTTTGAGAGAGAGAGACAGAGACAGAGACAGAGTGCGAGCGGGGTAGGGGCAAAGAGAAAGAGAGACACAGACTCTGAAACAGGCTCCAGGCTCTGAGCTGTCAGCACAGAGCCAGATGCTGGGTTCAGACTTGGGAAGGGCAAGATCATGACTTGAGCTGAAGTCATAGCTTAACCGAGTGAGCCACCCAGGCGCCCCCGTTATTGCCTTTTGTTGAAGGTGCTACCTAAGCTGGAAGTCTAAGCTGCCATTTTCAGTTATTTTCCAGTAGAGTTTCTGGAAAGTATGGTAGGCGCCATGCTTGTCCATGTTTTTCTCTTGTTAATCTGTCTTTTTATTAGAGTCTCAGCCAGAAGCCCAAGATGGGTAAAAATTTCCTCCTTTACAACAGGGACTATGCCCAATTCTCTCTCTGTCGCCCCGTGTCAGCCTCACAATGACCCAATAAAACAGGTGCTAATATCACCCAAATTATATAAGATAAGGAAATTGAAGTACAAAAATAAGAACTAATTTGCCCCAAATCGCACAACTTTCAAATGGTGGTACAGGAAATTTCACAGGGTAGCCTGCCTCCAGCACTGCTCTCATTCAGATACTGCCTCTCCAGATACAGCTTAAAGAGAGAGAGCTATAATGTATATCGTTCTCATATTTTATATATAATAGATTACATTTCATTCTTATGTACAAATGAAAAGAGTTGGCCTAAGTAGATGATGTTGTGAGTTTATCACTTGTGCCCCCTACTCTTACTAAATTTCCTGGTTATTTTTCAAAGCTTCGATGTTAAGGTGTATTTTTTTCATCCTGGGTCGTGCAAATGATTCCAAGGAGGAAGTCAGGACTAAATTATAGCTGTTGTATGAGAATGACTATATGGTTAGGCAACAATACTCTTAGGTCTTCTTTCAACATCAAACATCTATTTTACAAAGAAAGTAGCTGCTGTATCCATAGGAAATATCTGTAAATCATTTGCTAAGAAGTTAGCTTTTTATTTTGTAATTTTTAGTCCCTGTAATCACATTTCATGCAAAAAGAATAAGTGGTAGAGAAAAGAAAAAACATTAATTTGAAATATTTTTTCCAGTTTTAGGTTGCAACTGTTATAAATATAAATGTGTGTATATTTGTAAGTGTATGAATATGTGTGTATTTACTTAAACATATTTTACTCAAAGATTTTCTTAGTCCTTTCCTACACTCTGTGAAGACAAAGGAGACCATTTCTATTTTCTACTATATGAGGTCCACACTGCAAACAATCAAAATTTAGGATTTAGATATAGTGGTAGTAAAACTTAAAAATCTATTAAAATTCATAAATTATAAAGATGGTATTCTTACAAGTCCTCAGCAGTTCTGAGAATATCTTTTCTTACAATAAAATCAACATTTTTGCCTGAGTATTCAAAAAGAAGCTTTTACAGTCCCAATCCTAATTTTATATAATTGTAAAATTAATGGTGATGATCATATAATAGGGGCAGATTTATATATGTGTGGGCATGATAGGGATGGGGAAACCCAAATACTAATTATAAATAAAGGAAATAAAATTCCATCTTTTGGAGTTAATTAAAAAAACGATATATCCTGATTTCAAATAGGGATGTCACTTAAACAAAAAAAAAAGCTTTCAAGGATTGTAAGACAGAAGCTAAACTGAATTCATTAGCTAAAGAACAAATGTCAATCAGAAGCAGAATTGATTATCCTTTAAAACAAGAAAAAGGAAATTCCTAAGGAAAATTTTAGCTGTGCTCATTCAACATTGCTCAGAGAAGAAACTTACTTGCAATGCTTGAGAAATCCCTTCTCTGGGGCAAATCTAACCCATGTTTGAAAGTGGGCTCATCAAGCTTTCTTACTAGCAATCATTCAGCGTATTTAACTTATTCCCTTTGTTCCATTTTCCTGTCCACTATTCAATCTTGTGATCATGATTTTTGTTTCTTCCCATGGAAGTGTGCCCATTGGAAAAGAATGTTCAGGCATGTTAACTTGAGTATCTAGTCTCTGTACAGGTATATTTTTAAATGTTTATTTATTTTTGAGAGAGAAAGAGTGTGAGCAGTGGAGGGGCAGAGTGAAAGGGAGACAGAATCCGAATCAGGCTCTAGGCTGCGGGCCTTTAGCATAGAGCCGGACGCAGGGCTCGAACTCACAAACTGTGAGATCATGACCTAAGCCAAAGTTGGATGCTCAACTGACTGAGCCACCCAGGTGCCCCAGTGTATTTTTTATTATAAATCCAAACGTTGACACTCGGTCTTTATACACTAGCCCCCTTGAACTGATTAATCTGAACCTGCTTAAGCTAACCTTGAAGTTTTCAGGGTATAAGAGTCAGATTCTGCAGGCACTTGAGTGAAATTATCAAGGTAATGGCACACATTACCAGCATTTTCCCCCAAAGAACTCTGGGTCACTGAGCGCTGTTTTCTTTCCAAAAAGTTGCAGCTCATCTCAAGAATCTACTGAGGCATTGTAAGATAATTGACAGCTTTTCTCTCCTAGAAAAAAAGAAAAGATTGACGTTTGTTAATTTACAGAATGGAATTAATAGCACAAATTGTTTTGTTCTGCTGTTTATAAAATACCTTTCTGTCTTGCAGATGGAATGACCTCTAATGATGAAAAGGGAAACCTTATCTCCAAAATGGTCTTAAAATTAGATGAAGACAAGGGTGGGTGGGTGGTTCAGTTGGTAGAGCATCCAACTTTGGCTCAGGTCATGATCTCGCAGTTGGTGAGTTCGAGCCCCGCAGCGGACTCTGTGTTGACAGCTCGGAGCCTGGAGCCTGCTTTAGATTCTGTGTCTCCTTCTCTCTCTGCCCCTCCCCTGCTCCTGCTCCTCTCTCTCTCTCTCTCTCAAAAATAAAAGCATTAAAAATTTTTTTAAATTAGATTAAGACAAAACTGACAAAATATTCAAAGTCTTAACTATTTAAATTGATTTCTTTGTGGGCTACTAAAAAAAAACAAAGAAATCAGTTATTTGGGAGGTAAGTTTTTGAAAACCATTTAAGTATTTTGAAAGGAACAGATGAGAAATACCAAAATCAAACTATTTTGCAGTTGCTAAATAGAATTTTTAAAAAATATATTATAAATATCCCTAAGGTTAATATAAGAAGCTGAGTCTTAAAGAACAATCCTATTCTGTGTGAGAACCTATAATAGGTTTGTTCTTGGGAGAAAAAGTAAATTTGTCAGAAGTTACTTGGAAGTGCCATGCTAATTTCAGGTAAGATGAAAGAGGTAACGGTAATGTTAATTAACATTTAAAATTAATGCTCTCTCTGTGTCTCAGAAATGTGATCTTGGGGCGCCTGGGTGGCTCAGTCGGTTAAGCGTCCGACTTCGGCTCAGGTCATGATCTCACGGTCCGTGAGTTTGAGCCCTTTGTCGGGCTCTGCGCTGACCGCTCAGAGCCTGGAGCCTGTTACAGATTCTGTGTCTCCCTCTCTCTCTGCCCCTTCCCTGTTCATGCTCTGTCTCTCTCTGTCTCAAAAATAAATAAACGTTTAAAAAAAAAAAAAAAAAAGAAATGTGATCTTTCTAATAGTCTTTATCTGTAGATGAGATACCTACTCAAAACTGGTGGAACCACCCAGAGAGCTTAACTCCAGAGCTTTGTTCTCTGATCACTACAGTGTGTCCTGGAACAGTTGATATTTACCTTAAAATGCAATCATTTGGGGGCACCTGGGTGGCATCTGACTCTTGATTTCAGTTCAGGTCATGATGTCACGGTTGTGAGATCGAGCCCAGAGTTGCACCAAAGTTGGGCTCGGGCTGGGTGTGGAGGTTGCTTAAGATTCTCTCTGATTCTCTCCGTCTCCCTCTCCCTCTGCCCCTCCCCCTGCTCACACTCACATGTGCTCTCTCTCTCAAAAAAAAAAAATGCAGTCGTTTGAACCTATGTTTCGGTAGTGTTACATAAGAGAATTCTAGGTAAAGAATTGTTGACTGAGCTGTTAAGTACAGCTAAAATTTCAAGTAGGAACTTGAATACTCTCTGACAATTCTTATGACTACTGGTGAATCAATTCAATTCAATTCTTTACATTTAATAATACAAATAAATATGTATTTTTTAATGTTTATTTATTTTTGAGAGAGACAAAGACAGAATGCGAGTGGGTTAGGGGCAGAGAGAGAGGAAGACACAGAATCCAAAGCAGGCCCCAGGCTCCAAGCTGTCAGCACAGAGCCCGACGCAGGGCTCAAACTCACAAGCTATGAGATCATGACCTGAGCCAAAGTCAGATGCTCAACCGACTGAGCCACCCAGGCACCCCTACAAATAAATATTAAAAAAAATAAGTTTGAAGTCAGGGCCACCTGGGTGGCTCAGTTGGTTGAGCATCCGCTTCTTGATTTGGTCTCAGGTCATGATTCCAGAGTCATGGGATTGAACTCTGCATGAGGCTGCATGGTGAGCCTAGAGCCTGCTGAAGATTCTCTCTTTGTCAGGTGGCATCTGGGTGGCTTACTTAGATGACCGTCTGACTCTTGATTTCAGCTCAGGTCATAATCTCATGATTTGCTGTCAGCACGGAGCCTGCTTGTGATTCTCTCTCCCTCTCTCTCTGTCCCTCCCCATATGCATGCCTTCTCTCTCTCTCTCTCTCTCTCACTCTCTCTCAAAATAAAAATTCTTTCTCTCTCTCTGCCCCACTCATGCTCTCTCTTAAAAAAACAAAAAACAAAAAAATCCATGCTCATGAATTAGAAGAACAAATATTGTTAAATTGTTAATGCTACCCAAAGCAATCTACATATTTAATGCAACCCCTATCAAAATAACACCAGCATTCTTCACAGAGTTAAAACAAACAATCCTAAATTTGTATTGAACCAGAGAAAATCCTGAATAGCCAAAGCAATCTTGAAAAAGAAAACCAAAGCTGGAGGCATCACAATTCCAGACTTCAAGATGTATTACAAAGCTGTAATCATCAAGATAGTGGTTGGGGTGCCTGGGTGGCGCAGTCGGTTAAGCGTCCGACTTCAGCCAGGTCACGATCTCGCGGTCCGTGAGTTCGAGCCCCGCGTCAGGCTCTGGGCTGATGGCTCAGAACCTGGAGCCTGTTTCCGATTCTGTGTCTCCCTCTGTCTCTGCCCCTCCCCCGTTCATGCTCTGTCTCTCTCTGTCCCAAAAATAAATAAAAAACGTTGAAAAAAAAATTTCTAGCTTTGTGTGAATTCCTCCAAAGATATTTTACGCATATAGAGGCAAAAATGTAAAAACATTATCTTCTACTCCCTACTCACCCTCCCAGTACAAATGCTTAAGCTTCCTTATGGAAGGTAGTAAGAGCCTCATAATAAGAAAGAGTCTCCTAGTGCTTTTTAATTTCTGGGTGTTTGCTGAATCCATTGACACCCACACCAACAGTAAAAAACAAAACAAAAAAACCCAAAAAACCCTTAATCTCCATTTTTTGAGTTGATTTTATGCCTCAAAATTTTCCTTCCAACCCTAGTTGATTTCAGGAATTAACTATTTTCAGGCTAACTACTCCTCATTGCCAGCTCCCATTCTATTTACTCTAGGGATTTTTCTACTGAAAAGAAAAAAAAAAAAAACCGTAGTGACTCCCAAAGTAGGAATTTATAACTATTTCCCTAATTGGCTGTGTATGTATACCATTTTTTTTCTTTCCCATAATCTGCTAGCTATTGTTTGCCCAACACTTAAGGAGTAGGAGGTAGTTGTGTTTTAAAGCAATTAGGTAAGCTGGCAATGACTAGAAAACGATTATTGTAAACCAGTTTCCTCCTTCAAATTAAATTAACTTTATCCAGATTAAATAATTATTTGCTGGGTGTCTGGGTGGCTCCGACTTTGGCTCAGGTCATGATCTCGAGGTTCGTGGGTTCGAGCCCCGCGTCGGTCTATGGGTTGACAGCTCAGAGCTTGGAGCCTGCTTCAGATTCTGTCTTTGTCTCTCTCTGCCCCTTTCCTGCTCATGCTCTGTCTCTCTCTCTCTCAAAAACAAACATTAAAAAAATTATTTGTGCTACTTGCCTCTTTACTTTTCTGTCTTCCCTAGCAGATAATTAATGGACAGGACTGTGCCCCCAAGACCTATCACAGAAGCCTGTCACATTTTAGGGCTTTGTAAGTGTGCATGAAATGAAAGAATAAACAACTCTATCTACCCAGGTGATTCTAAACAGATCCAGAAAATCTGCATTTTTCTTCTTAAACTTGAGTTACTTGGGAGAAAGATTCTAGAGTGAACTAAATGAGGATCATACTTAATTTCTAGAGGAAGACCTTGTTTAAGGCTCTGGACTAACGTTTGGGGTTAGTGCCAATGATTTGGGAAAGATTTGCCTTATATCCTGAGAATGGCAAAGTTTCACAGGCATTAGTCTTTAGTCTTTTCACTTGATCATGGGCATGATTTCTATATTGATGTATTTTTTAAATCCAAATTCATGATATATAACCTGAAAAGGCAATTTTCCTAGTATGTGAATTTGTTTATATCAAAATTTACAGTAGCATAAGAGTTAAATATAGCTATTTATAGGTTGTTTATTTATTACGAGCTATAAAAAATATGGTACAGGAAATCTCCTTACTCTCTTGCAAGTCTACTGGCCTTTTTTTAACTATGAGTCTATAGTACTAGTTTTTTTAAGTAACTGTATTATAGAAAATTACATGCACAAAAAGAGACAATGAATCCTCACATTCCTATCCTCCAGCTTCAATAGTTATCAGCTTGCAGATAAACTTGTTTTATCTCTGCCCCACTCATTCCCCCTTCCTACAGGGATATTGGAAGCAAATCCCAAACCATCACTTCATATCATTTTATCCATAAATATTTCAGTATGTTTCTCTAAATAATAGAAATTAAAAAAATAATTGACAACGATACATTAGTTTTAAGTGTACAACATAGTGATTCAACTTCTCTATACGTTATGCTACGTTCGCCACAAATATAGCTACCATCTGTCACCATAGGGTGCTATTACAGTATCATTGACCATATTCCCTATGCTGTGACTTTTATTCCCATGACTTACTCATTTCATAACTGAAAACCTGTACCTCCCACTCTTCACCCATTTTGCCCATCTCTCCACCCCCTTTTTCTCTGGCAACCATCAGTTTGTTCTCTGTATGTATAGGTCTGATTCTATTTGTTTTGTTTTGTTTATTCTTTGTTTTTTAGACTCCACGTATGAGTAAAATTATATGATATATGTTTGTCTTTCTCAGTGTCACTTATTTCACTTAGCATAATACCTTCTAGGTCCATCCATATTGTTGGAAATGGCAAGATCTCATCTTGTTTTATGGCTGTGCAAGATTATATCATATATACATATATCACATTTTCCTTATTCATTCATCTATCAGTGGACACTTGGATTGCTTCTATACCTTGGCTATTGTAAATAATGTTGCGATAAATATACAGGTGCATGTAACTTTTTTTTAAGTTTATTTTTGGGACAGAGAGACAGAGCATGAATGGGGGAGGGTCAGAGAGAGGGAGACACAGAATCTGAAACAGGCTCCAGGCTCTGAGCTGTCAACACAAAGCCCGACGTGGGCTCGAACTCACGGACCGCGAGATCATGACCTGAGCCGAAGTCGGACGCTCAACCGACTGAGCCACCCAGGCACCCCACATGTAACTTTTTTAAATTGGTGTTTTTATTTCTTTGGGTAAATACCCAGTAGTGAAACTATTGGATTATATGGTATTTCTATTTTTATGAAAAATGTTTATTTATTTATTTTTGAGAGGGAGAGAGTGTGCATGTGTGCATGTGTGAGCAGACCAGGGGCAGAGAGAGAGAGAGAGAGGGAGAGAGAGACTCTCAAGCAGTCTCCATGCTCACCATGGAGCCCGAGGAGGGGCTCTGTCCCACGACAGTGAGATCACGACCTAAGCCAAAATCCAGAGTTGGACACTTAACTGACTGAGCCACCCAGGTGCGCCAATATTTCTATTTTTAATTTTTTTGAGAAATCTCTGTAGTGTTTTCCACAGTGGCTATATCAATTTACATTGCCACCAATAGTGCATGACGTTTCCTTTTTCTCTATATCCTTGCCAATACTTGTTATTTCTTGTCTTTTTTGTTTGTTTGTTATTGTTTTAGCCATTCTAACAGGTGTGAGGTGATAGCTCATTGTAGTATTGATTTGCATTTCTCTGATGATGAGATGATTAGATGATTGCATTCTCTGATTTTGAGCATCTTTTCATGTGTCTGTTGGCCATCTGCATATCTTCTTTTGAAAAATGTCTATTCAGGTCCTCTGCCCATTTTTTAATTGGATTTTGTTTTTTTGGTGTTGAGTTGTATAAGTTCTTTATATTTTGAATATTAACCCCTTATCAGATATATCATTTGCAAATATATTCTCTCATTCAGTTGGTTACCTTTTTGTTTTGTTGATGATTTTTTCACTGTGCAAAAGCTTTTTAGTTTGATGTAGTCCCAGGAGTTTATTTTTGCCTTTGTTTCATTACCTTAGGAGACATACCTAGAAAAGTGTTGCTGTATATGGCCGACGTCAGAGAAATTATTGCCCGTGTTCTCTTCTAAGACTTTTAGGTTTCAGGTCTCATATTTTAGTCTTTAAAATCCAGTTTGAGTTTATTTTTGTGTATGGTGTAACAAAGTGTTCCAGTTTCATTGTTTTGCATGTAGCTGTCCAGTTTTCCCAGCACCATTTGTTGAAGAGACTGCCTCCTTTGTCATGGATAAATTTACCATATAAACCTGGATTTATTTCTGGGCTCTCTATTCTCTTCTATTAATCTATGTGTCTATTTTTGGGCCAATACCATCCTGTTTTAATTACTACAGGTTTGTAGTGTATCTTGAAATCTGGAATTTTGATAATTACAGCTTTGATTTTCTTTATCAAGATGGCTTTGCCTAGGGGCGCCTGGTTGGCTCAGTTAAGCGTCCTACTCTTGGTTTTGACTCAGGTCATGATCTTGTGTTTCATGAGTTTGAGCTCCATGTTAGGCTCCGTGCTGACAGTGCAGAGCCTGCTTGGGATTCTTATCTTCCTCTCTCTCTGCCTCTTCCCTGTTCGTGCTTGCTCATGTGCTCTGTCTCATTCTCTCTCTCTCAAAATAAATAAATCAACTTAAAAACATTTTTTTAAAAGATGGCTTTGACTATTTGGGGTCTTTTGTGGTTCCACACAAATTTTAATATTACTTCTGTTTCTGTGAAAAATGCTGTTGGTATTGTGGTGGGGATTGCACTGAATTTGTAGATTGCTTTGGGTAGTATGGACATTTTAAAACTATTAATTCCTCCAATCAATAAACATGGACTATTTTTCCATTTTTTGGTATCATCTTCAATTTCTTTCATCAGTGTTTTATAATTTTCAAAAAGTACAAGTCTTTCACCTCCTTGGTTAAGTTTATTCCTAAGTATTTTCTTCTTTTTGGTGCAATTGTAAATGGAATTGCTTTCTTAATTTCTCTGTTACTTTGTTATTAGTGTATGGAAATGCTATCAATTTCTGGGTATTAATTTTGCATCCTACAGCTTTACTAAATTCATTTATTGCTTCTAGTAGCTTTTTTTTTTTTTTTTGGTGGAGTCTTTAGGATTTTCTATGTATAGTATCATGTCATCTGCAAATAATCAGTTTTATCTCTTCTTTACCAGTATAGATGTCTCTTATTTCTTTTTCTCTCTGACTTCTATCCCTACAACTACCAACACTATGTTGAATACAAGTGACAAGAGTGGAAATTCTTGTCTTATTCCTATTCCTAGAGGAAAAGCACTCAGTTTTTCACCATTGAGTGTGATGTTAGCTGTGGTTTTGTTTTTTTTTTTTAATGACCTTTATTATGTTGAGGTATGTTCCCTCTAAACCCACTTTGTTGAAAGTTTTTATCATGAATGGGTGTTGATTTTGTCAACTGCTTTTTCTGCAACGATTGACTTGATCATATGATTTTTATCCTTTATTTTGTTGAATTGGTATATCACACTGGTTGATTTATAAATTGAGCCATTCTTGCGTTCCTGGAATAAATCCCACTTAATTGTGGTGAATGATCCTTTTAATGTATTGTTGAATGTGGTTTGCTAATATTTTGTTGAGGATTTTTGAATCTATGTTCAGCAGGGATATTGTTCTGTAGTTTTCTCTTTTTGTGATGTCTTGTCTGGTTTTAGTATAAGGATAACATTGGCCCTTAGAACGTATTTGGAAGCTTTCCTTCCTCTTCTATTTTTTGGGAATAGTTTGAAGAGAATTCCTATTAAATCTTTAAATGTTTGCTAGCATTCATCTGTGAATCTATCTGTTGTTGGACTTTTATTTTTTGGTGACCAAAAAAATCTTATCTTTTTATGACCAATTCAATTTCTTTACTCATTGGTCTCTTCAGATTTTCTATTTCTTCCTGATTCAGTTTTGGAAGGTTGTATGTTTTTAGGGATTTATTCATGTCTTCTATGTTGTCCAATTTGTTTGCATACAATTGTTCATGCTATTCTCTTATAATCCTTTGCATGTCTGTGGTGTCAGTTACTTCTCCTCTTTCATTTCTGATTTTATTTATTTGGGTTCTTTCTCTTTTTTTCTTGATGAGTCTGGCTAACAGTTTATCAATTTTGTTTATCTTTTTTTTTTTAATTTATTTTTATTTTTATTTTTATTTTATTTTATTTTTTTTTTATTTTTGGGACAGAGAGAGGCAGAGCATGAACGGGAGAGGGGCAGAGAGAGAGGGAGACACAGAATCGGAAACAGGCTCCAGGCTCCGAGCCATCAGCCCAGAGCCTGACGCGGGGCTCGAACTCACGGACCGCGAGATCGCGACCTGGCTGAAGTCGGACGCTTAACCGACTGCGCCACCCAGGCGCCCCTTGTTTATCTTTTCAAAGAACCAGCTCTTGGTTTCTTTGATTTTCTTTCTTTCTTTCTTTTTTTTTTTTTTTTTTTAGCCTCTCAGTCATTTATTTCTGCTCTGATCTTTATTATTTCCTTCCTTCTACTCACCTTGGGCTTTGTTTGTTCTTTTTCTAGTTCATCTAGGCCTAAGTTTAGATTGTTTATTTGAGCCTTTTTTATGTTTGTTTCTTGAGGTAGGCCTGTATTGTTATATACTTCCCTCTTAGAACTGCTTTCTCTGATTTTGGATCATTTTCATTGGTCAAGATAGACTTTTTTCCCCCCCAAAAATAATTAAAATTCATTTTTTATTATTCATGATTTCTTAATATTATAAAATATCTACTTTTCATATTTCCCTGATTGCCGAATGTATATTTTACAGTTTCTTTATTTGAATCAAGATCCTTGGGAAGTCCACACATTACAATTGGTTGATCTATCACTTAAAATTCTCTTAATCTATAGCTTTCTATTTAGTCTCCTTTTATTCCTTCAAAATGACCTTTTTTAAAAACCAGGTTGTTTGTCCCACTGTTTTTCACATCTAGATTGTGCTGATTGTGTTGCCATGGTGGAGTTAATATGCTCCTCTGCTTTTTTTTTTAAATTTAAAATGTTGTAATGTTTATTATTTTTGAGAGAGAGAGAGAGACAAAGCACCATTGTTGGGAGAGGGAGACATAGAATCTGAAGTAGGCTCCAAGCTCTGAGCTGTCAGCACAGAGCCCCACATGGAGCTTGAACCCACAAACTGTGAGATTATGACTTGAGCTGAAGTTGGACACTTAACCAACTGAGCCACCCAGGCACCCCAATTTTTTTTTTTTTTAAATTTTAGAGAGAGACTGTGAAAGCAGGGGAAAGGGGCAGGGGTGGGGAGAGAGAGACAGAGAGAGAGAGAGAGAGAGAGAGAATCCCAAGCAGGCTCCACACTTAGTGGAGAGGCCCACACAGGGCTCAATCCTACAACCCTGGGATTGACCTGGGATCATGACCCCAAGCTAAAATCAAGAGTCAGATCAACCAACTGAGCCATCCAGACACCCCTCCTCTACTTTTAGTTTCCCTAAATTGTTAGATCTAGGTTCTTTTTTTTTTTAAGTTTGTTTATTTATTTAGAGTGCAAGAGTACGAGCAGGGGAGGGGGAAAGAAAGAGAGAGAGAAACCCAAGCAGGTAACACGTTGTCAGTGTACAGCCCAATGCAAGGCTCTATTCCATGAGACCCAAGATCATGATTTGAGCTGAAATCAAGAGTTGGAGGCTTAATGGGCTGAGCCATCTTGATAACAGATTCACTTTTGAATTTTTTCTGCAAGACTTTATTTATTTATTTATTTATTTATTTATTTGGAGAGTGCACACAAATTGGGGGAGGGGTAGAGGGAGAGAGAGACAGAAGATTCCAAGCAGGCTCTGCATTGATAGCAGTGTGTCCAATGTGGGGCTTGAACTCACAAACCATGAAATCATGACCTGATCCAAAGTTCAACGCTCAACCGACTGAGTCACCTAGGTGCCTCAGGAGAGAGAGAATCTTAAGCAGTCTCCAAGCCCAGAACAGAGCCTGAAGCGGGGCTCGACTCAGGACCCTGAGACCATGACCTGAGATGAAATTAAGAGTCAGATGTTTAACCAACTGAACCACCCGGTCACCCTGGCAAGACGTTTTAAAACGTATTATTGTGGACTTTCATATGAAGGTACATAATGTCTGTTTCACTCTCTGTGATTTAAGCAGCTATTGATAATCAATATGCCTAGATCCATTTGTTTGCTAAGGGTTGCAAAATGGTGATTTTTCCACTGAAGATTTCCCCTGATCCTTAAAAAAAATTTTTTAATGTTTATTTATTTTTGAGAGAGAGAGAAAGGGAGAGAGAGCATGGCAGAGGGGCAGAGAGATGGAAACACAGAATCCTAAGCAGGCTCCAGGCTCCGAGTTGTTAGCGCAGACACAAGCACACGGGGGCTTGAACTCATAGACCACAAGATCATGACCTGAGCCACCCAGTTGCCCCTCCCCCAATCCTTAAATATTCTTTAAAAATAGTGTTGTTGTTGTTTTTTTTTTTTTTTTTTTCAACGTTTTTTTTTTTTTTATTTTTTTTTATTTTTGGGACAGAGAGAGACAGAGCATGAACGGGGGAGGGGCAGAGAGAGAGAGGGAGACACAGAATCGGAAACAGGCTCCAGGCTCCGAGCCATCAGCCCAGAGCCTGACGCGGGGCTCGAACTCACGGACCGGACCGCGAGATCGTGACCTGGCTGAAGTCGGACGCTTAACCGACTGCGCCACCCAGGCGCCCCAATTGTTGTTGTTTTTTTAAAAGGTTTTAGTGTATTGTTTCTTAAATATTTGCCATACTTATATACACATTCCCTGACTGGTGGCCATGTAGACTTTCTGAGTTTTCACTCTGTAAACACTGATGGGATCACCATTCTTGTACATTTCCTATGCATAACTCATTATTTGTATATCTGGTTATTTCTTCAGAACAGTCTTAGTAGGGGAGGTCCAAGGCATAAACAGCTTTATAGCTTCTTCCTACGTACTTAAGTGTCTTCCTCAAAAGCAGCAGTTCATTCCCTCCACTGATAAGAACGCCTAGTTCCTATATATCTTTACCATTCTCACATATTTAATGTGTTTGTATTCCATGTTTTTTATTAAATGTAAATTGTAATGTGTGCATTAGGAAGGTATCTACTATAAATACACTAAGAAAATTCAAGGTTTGTTATTTCATAAAATGCATAGAAGCTAGAAAAAACAGTTGTTCACATATAAGAAAATAAAAAATTAATCTGTAGAAATTTCAAAACTGTGAAAAATTTTTGAACTCCTTGGTGGGCCTCATGTTTATTCGCATTTTTTTTCCAGGAATTAATTGTAACTATAGACTAGCTTTGTGTGTGTGTGCAATTTAATGTTCTAAAATTTTTGAAGTAATGTTTTTTAAATAAAAGTCAATTTCTGACTATAAATATAATATGCTAATTACAAAATGCTGTTCTGTGGAATACTATCTTAGAAATAATGCCTTGGGTTTTGTGACTCTTATTTTATAATTAAAAAAATTTTTTATGTTGATTTATTTTTGAGAGAGAGAGACAGAGAGAGAGAGAGAGAGAGAGAGAGAGAGAGAGAAACAGAGCATGAGCAGGGGAGGGGCAGAGAGAGAGGGAGACAGAATCCAAAGCAGGCTGCAAGCTCTGAGCTGTCAGCACAGAGCCCGACGTGGGGCTCGAAGTCAGCAACCGTGAGATCATGACCTGAGCTGAAGTTGGTTGCTCAACTGACTGAGCCACCAGGCACCTTGAACCATTTTATAATTTTAAAGTTTCCTTTAACCGGCTATTATAAGGAAAATTGTCTGATTTCCTTCCCTATAAACAAGCTTAGGGGTTTTAAGATGTGGATTCAGAGTTTACCTTTATGATTTACCATATATGTATATCCTTGTGCCTTAGTTTCTTTAGGGCTGATATTCAACTGGGAGGCATTAGGATGGCTATTTCAGTAGGTGAAAGCTGTACCAGTTGTGAAACGTTCTGAACATCATCCCCGAGGATATGAATGTCAACCTGGTAGTTACACCTTCTGACTTTCATTGTGGTCTCAAAGATCCTCATCTGAAATCACAACAGAACCCTTTTTTCACTCTGTACCTATGGAAATTGTCAAACTTTTCCTGCTTAGCAAAATTGCTGAGAGGTGCAAAGTGATAGATACCCTGTGTGAGAAAGTGTCTGCAGTGACTGTGGACATGTGTCAGATCTGCAAGGTGGCAATTTAACCTCTGCAATGGTCATGTGACTTTTAGCAAACAATTTCTTCAAGGATGTACTTCCTTGCATACATGGTCTGGTCTTTTAGGAAACAAAATTAGGAAGTTCACTGCTTAAGATGTGTCTTCCTCAGGGGGCACCTGGGTGGCTCTGTTGGTTAAGTGTCTAACTTCTGCTCAGGTCAGGAACTCACAGTTTGTGAGTTTGAACTCTGCATCAGGCTGTCTGCTTTCAGCACAGAGTCTGCTTTGGATCTTCTGTTTCCCTCTCTCTGCACTCCTCCCCTGCTCACACATGCTCTCTCTCAAAAATAAATAAACATGAAAAAGATTTTTAAAAAAGATTAGTCTTCCTCAGAACTTTGTAATGGGACTTATAGGTATGTTATTATAGGGTTTATTAATGTCTAAAGTTTGAGGAAATGGTGAAGCATCCATTTAAAAATCAATACTTGGACAAGTAATGTATGATTCTGCTTATACGAGGTCTCCGAAATAGTCAAACTTAGAGAAGCAGAAAAGAGAATGGTGATTGCCAGGGGACGGGGAGATGGAAGTGGATGTTCAATGGGCATAAAGTTATAGTTATACAACATCTGTGAGTTCTAGAGATCTTCTGTGGGATGTATTGTGTGTAATTAGCAATATGGTGTTGTGCACTTAAAAACTTAAAAGGGTAAGAGTGCCTGGGTACCTCAGCCAGTTGAGCGTGTAACCTTGGCTCATGATCTCATCGTTGGTGGGTTTGGGCCCCACACTGGGATCTACACTGATTGCTCAGAGCCTGGAGCCTGTTTCAGGTTCTGTGTCTCCCTTTCTCTGTCCCTCCCCAGCTTGTGCTCTCTTTCTCTGTCAATAATGAAAAAAAAAAAAAAAAACCTAAAAAAATTGTAAAAAAAAAAAAGCCTTAAGAGGGCAGTTTTCATGTTAAATGTTCTATAACAGAAATTTTCTTCTTTTTCTTTTTTAAAAAAATTTTAAAAAATATTTATTCATTTTTTGAGAGACAGAGACAGAGCATAAGTAGGGGAGGGGCAGAGAGAGAAGGCACAATCCAAAGCAGCCTTCAGGCTCTGAGCTTTAAGCATATTCCTTTGGGGCTTAAACTCATGAACTGCAAGATCACGACCTGAGCGGAAGTCAGACGCTTAACTGACTGAGTCACTGAGGTACCCATCTTTTTTCTTTTTTCTAAGTTAAAAGAAAAAAAGTTTTTTCTTTTTAGAGAGAGAGAGTGAGATCACAGGGGCAGAGGCAGAGAGAGAGAATCTTAGGTAGGCTCCACTCTCAGCATGGAGCCCCACACCCTGGGTTCATGACCTAGGCCGAAATTAAGAGTCAGACACTCAACCAACTGAACCACCCAGGTACCCTTATTGTTTTTTTTTTGTTTGTTTGTTTGTTTGTTTTTTTTAAAGCAAAGGGGCACTGGGAAACTTTTAGAGGTGATGGATGTGTTTATTACCTTGATTTATGGTGATGGTATCATAGGTGCATACATATGTCCAAACATCACGTTGTATACATCAAATATGTGCAGTTTTTTTGTGTATCAATTATACATTAATAAAACTATGAAAAAATCAGTGCTTGTTATAAAAACTGATCACACCCAAATGTGATCAGCACCTGAGTAAATAATATTGTACCAAATTCAATTTCCTGGTTGTGAAAATATACAATATTAAGGGGTGCCTGGGTGGCTCAGTCAGTTGAGCCTCTGACTCTTGATTTCGGCTCAGGTCATGATCTCATGGTACATGGGTTCAAGCCCCACATCAGGCTCTACACTGTTAGCAGAGCCTGTTTGGGATTTCCTTTCTCCCTCTCTCTCTGCCCCTCATGTGTGCTCTCTCTCAAAATAAATAAATAAAACTTAAAAAGAAAAAGAGGGGCGCCTGGGTGGCGCAGTCGGTTAAGCGTCCGACTTCAGCCAGGTCACGATCTTGCGGTCCGTGAGTTCGAGCCCTGCGTCAGGCTCTGGGCTGATGGCTCGGAGCCTGGAGCCTGTTTCCGATTCTGTGTCTCCCTCTCTCTCTGCCCCTCCCCCGTTCATGCTCTGTCTCTCTCTGTCCCAAAAATAAATAAAAAATGTTGAAAAAAAAAATTAAAAAAAAAAAGAAAAAGAAAAAGAAAATGTACTATGTTAAAATTAAAAAAAAATGTTTGACATTAAAGTATTAAATATTTTATTTTAATTTTGATAACCATCCTTTCAATCATCTCTTTATGCTATTTACACATCCCTCTTTGCTTCTGTTCCTTTCAGGTAATTAATAACTTTCTGACCTGTGTTTACATATTTCTCCGTGTTTACATGGTTGCATACAATACATGGATTTTTGGTTTATTTCATAAATGTGATTAGATTATGTTTACTTTCATGAAGGTTGTTATTTTTACTTGAAAATACATTGGGAAAGAAGTCTCTTCAAACAAACTAACTGATATACAGGGAACTCAGTCCTTTTTTCTTCTTCTTTTTTTTTTTTTTTTGAGAGAGAGAGCCCTTGCGTGTGAGTGGGGGGAGGGGCAGGGAGAGAGAGACAGACAGAAGGAAGAGAGAGAGACATAGAGTCTTTTTTTTTTTTAATTTTTTTTTAACGTTTATTTGTTTTTGAGACAGAGAGAGACAGAGCATGAACGGGGGAGGGTCAGAGAGAGGGAGACACAGAATCTGAAACAGACTCCAGGCTCCAAGCTGTCAGCACAGAACCCGATGCGGGGCTCGAACTCACGGACCGCAAGATCATGACCTGAGCCGAAGTCGGCCGCTTAACCGACTGAGCCACCCAGGCGCCCCAAGACACAGAGTCTTAAGCAAGTTTTAACTTGGTGGGGACTCCGCCGAGAGGCTCAGTCTCACAACCCTGGTATCATGACCTGAGCCAAAATCAAGAGTTGGATGCTCAACAAACTGAGCCACCCAGCTGCCCTAGAACTCAGTCCTTTTAGTGGCTTCACAATAGTCAATGTATCGCAGTTTATTAAACTGTCCCCCTACTGATTGATATCCCGTTGTTTTGCTACTCAAATATTGTTGAAATAAATATCTTACAAATACAGTATATACTTTGGACTGATGCTTTTATGTCTATGGGGTAAATTCTTAGGGGATGGGATTACTAGATTTAAAGAATATGAATTTAAAGAAAACTTTGGGGGCGCCTGTCTCTGCACTCAATGTGGAGCCTCCTTGAGATTCTCTCTCTCTCTCTGACTCTCCCCTGTTTTCATTCTCTCTCTCTCTCTAAAAAATAAAAAATAAATAAAACTTTGTTTAGATATTTCCAGACTTCTTTCCAAAATGGCTGCATTATTTTACATTTTCAGCAGTAAAGGATGAGAATACACTTTTCCTTATATCCCTACCAGCAGTAGGTGTTCGATTGGTTTATAACTGTTGTGAATTTGATAAATTAGAAGTTATATCCCATTGTTATATTAATTTACATTTCCCTGACAGTTGTCTGCTTGAGCAGGCTTATAAAAGTTTATTGATCATTTGGATTTTTGTGTGTTTGAATTGCCATTCATAGCTGTAGGCCTCTTTTTCCATTGGATTGTTTTTGTCATTTTCTCAATAATTTGAAAAAGCTTCTTGTATATTGCAGATATTAATCACTTATCTTTTTTTTTTTTTTTTTTTTATTTAATTTAATTTTTTTTTTTTTTTAACATTTTATTTATTTTTGAGACAGAGAGAGACAGAGCATGAATGGGGGAGGGGCAGAGAGAGGGTGACACAGAATCGGAAACAGGCTCCAGGCTCTGAGCCATCAGCCCAGAGCCCGACGCGGGGCTCGAACTCACGGACCGCGAGATCATGACCTGAGCTGAAGTCGGCCGCCCAACCGACTGAGCCACCCAGGCGCCCCAATCACTTATCTTTCATATGTGTTACAATTCTTTCCCCTGAGCTACTTTTTTTGCCTTTTGTCTATGTTTATGGTATTTGCCATATCGCATTACATTTTTTTAATGTTGTGAACTCTATATTTTTCTTCAATGGCTTCTAGGTTTCCTAACTTTTTAAAGAAAAGTCTCCTTAACCCCTAAATTACACATGCATTGTACTCTATTCTTTCTGATGCTTTTGTTACTTTGTTTAGTTGTTTACAATTTTTTAAAGTTGTAGTGCTGATTATTAAGTAATCCCTCTTTCTTCAAACTCACCCTTCTATATTCTGCTCTGTGCTTCTGCATCTGGGACTCTGCAAATCTTGTTTGAGCTTTGATAGCTGGCTCCCTGCTAGGCTCTGCCAATGGGAGGCAGGACAGGGAGACTGGAAGGATCCAGGAAGAAGAAGGGACTCCCTTATTCTTGTTTGTTTTTGTTCTTGTCAACAGCACTACAACAATGAGTATTCACCCAGGAGCAACTTGCTTCCAGAGCAATATTCCAGTTTGCAGTTTTTCCAAAATGTACACCAGCAGACTTATTGCACCACCTCAAAGGCATCAGCCAGTTGGTACCCCCCAGTTCTCTGGAAGTCTCACTTATAGCTCTGAGGGCCCCATCTACAACCTTCTAAATTGTACTAATCCCCACTCCTTCCTTTGTTCTTCCAGCCTTTGGGGATAGTGGCGGCTTCCTTCAGTTTTCCCTCTGATATCTCACATCCTCTTTCTGTGCTTTTATTTCTTGAGTATGTAGTTAATAATTCTTTCTATTAAATTCTCTCTATAAAAATAACTGACATGGTTTCTGTTTCCTGACTGGACAACAGAGGTTGCTGTGGAATATTTCAATTTTTTCCTTCTTTTTTTTTTTTTTGTATGTCATGCTTCTGATGTTAGGAATTTTATGGAGGCCAGTTTCTCATCCCTTCAAGTGGCTCACCAATTGTCCTAACAGCATTTATTACCTAATCTATCTTTTTCCTACTGGTTTTGTTTAAAATATTTTTTGATATAAAAATTTAAAAATTTTTACCAATTCATCCCACCAGATCATTCTTCTTTGTTCTTATGCTTTGAAAAGTCCTTTCCACGTGGGTCAGAAGAATAATCACGTCTATTTTCTTCCCGTGTTCTCATAATATATCATATCACCTCATTTAGTTTTCAAAGTTTAAAAAATTGAGACCCACTAGAAGAATATTTTTGGCTTTGTCAATGAATATACATATACATGTTTATATAAAATTGAAACAAAAATTTCACAAAATCATCTTTGTGGCAGTGATTTTCAGTACTCACAAAAAGTCTCTTCTGTTTCTCAGTTCTTACACAGTTAGTTAGATACAGTCTGTGTTCTGCCAGAAGGATGTAAGCAGAAGTGCCGTATGTAACTTCTAAGAAGTCTCCCCAGATAGAGAGACCATGTCCTCCTCGTTCATTTCTTTTGCTTGCTGGCTAAAATGTGGGCATGATGGCTGGAGCTACAGCACTCTTGAACCATGAGGTGACTTTGGGAATGGAGCAATGACAGAGAAGCAGCCTGAATGAGGACTTCCTGGAACAGACACCTCATGCTTAGCCTGCCTACACCTTGATTTTAATGTGAGTAATTAACTTCTCGACTTTAATGTAAGAAATTATTTTTTGTGTGTTTTACTGTGACTCCCAGCCAAACTTAATTCTTGCAAATACACCTTCCATAATTTACACTTCTACCAACAGTATGTGAGAGTGCTGCTTCTCCAGTGTCACCAACAGGTATGTTGTCAAACTTCTGAGTTTTGATAATCTTAAAAATAAGAAAAATAATCTGACTTTTAATTTGCATTTCTCTTATTGTATATCAGGTTTTAAATCTTTTATTTAGGGTGATTTATATTTCTTTTTCTATAAACTCTTTGGAAATAAATATTTTCCTATTAAGTACATGATGTTTTTTATTTGTTTCTAGGATTTCTTTATATATTAAGAAAATTAATCTTGGGGTGCCTGGGTGGCTTAGTCAGTTGGGTGTCCGACTTTGGCTCAGGTTATGATCTTTCAGTCTGTGAGTTCAAGCCCCACGTCAAGCTCTGTGCTGACAGCTCAGAGCCTGGAGCCTGCTTCAGATTCTGTCTCTGTCTCTCTCTGCCCCTCCCCTGCTCTCACTGTGTTTCTCAAAAATAAAATAAAAACATAAAAAAAAATTAAAAAAAAAGAAAATTAATCCTTTACTTCCTTTTCCTGTGATATGAGTTGCAAATATTTTTCCAAATTTGTTATTTGCCTTGTAACTTTACTTTTTATTTCCTTTTTTTTTTTTTTTTTTGGTCTTGCAGAAGATTTCTGAAAGTTTTGGGAAAAGCCTATAATCAAATTTTTGAAACTTTCCCCCCTGGTGTTTAGATTTTAAGTCCTAGGACAAGGTCAAAATCATAAAATAATTTTGTTTTCTGAGACTTTAATGGATTTTTAAAATTTATATCTTTGAAGATAGTATGTAAAGTATGAACCCAACTTTATCTTTTTCCAAATGGCTTCCTATTTGTGCAAACCATTTATCTTTATACTATTGATAGGAGATATTGACCTTATAAGTACTAAATTTTTGTTTTTATTTGGGTTTATTTCTGGACTTTGTATTTTGTTCCATTGATTTGTCTATTCATATGCCAAAATCCATATTTTAAATTATTGAGGTTTTAGAATATGTTTCTATATTTAATAGGGCTGCTCCCTTCTTGCTGCTTTTTTTTTTTCAAAATTTTCTTGCTATTCTTAGTTGTTGGTTTTTGGTTTTTTTTTCATATTCAGATATTAACCAGCCTGTGTAGGTCTAGAAAAAAAAAATTCTGTTGACATATTTATTGGGATCTCATTCAGTTTACCAATAAATTTTGGGAGAATTGACACCTGTAGGATATTGTATATTTTAATCTGATTACTTATTCAGTATTAGGAATTTTTTATTAAAAATATTTAAAGTTTATTTATTTGTTTTTTAAAGTTTATTGATTTGAGAGAGAGAGCAGGGGAGGGACAGAGATAGAGAGAGAGAGAGAGAGAGAGAGAGAGAGAGAATCCCAAGCAGCCTCCTTGCTGTCAACACAGAGCCGGATTCAGGGCTCGAACCCATGAATGGTGAGATCATGACCTGAGCCAAAATCAAGAGTAGGACACTTAACTGGCTGAGCCACCGAGGTGCCTGGGTACTAGGAATTTTTTTTAAGTTTATTTATTTATTTTGAGAGAGAGAGAGAGAGAGAGAGCGCGCGCGCGCACACACAGGTGAAAGGGGGAGGAGCAGAGAGTGAGGGGGAGGAGCAGAGAGTGAGAGGGAGAATCTCAAGCAAGTTCTGCACTATCAATGCTCAGCTGAAACCAAGAGTCAGAGGCTCAACTGACTGAGCCACCCAGGTGCCACTCAGTACTAGGAATTTTATCTGTTTTGATTGCTATTGTAAATGGGACTTCCTTTTCCATTCTATTGTCTAACTGGTTATTGTTTGTATATGTGAAATCTATGGATTTCTGAATGTTAATTTTATACTGACTCACTTTTTCTGAATTCTTGTTTGTAGTAGCTTTACAATTGATTTTTTTTTTTCCAGGTATACAATCACATCAGTAAATGGAGATGATTTTATTTCCTCATTTCCAATTCTTATGTCTTGAACTGATTTTTGTGGTACAATGGTGGTTGTATTCTGAGCTCTTAGCTTGTGTTCCTCCTTCCTGTCTTTTTCCAAGTTGTCAGCAGTCTTCCTGGCCATCCTATGTGTTGCCCAGTATCTCAATCAATTCCTTTTAAAGTCAGAACTGGTTTCTTATTACTTTCCTACCCAGGAGACCTAACTAAAAGTTTCATTTTGCACAATGATACATTGTCAATAACAACATTTGTTGCCATTTATTGCCCTTTAAAATATACCAGGCAAGGACACCTGGGTGGCTCAGGTCATGATCTCACAGTTGGTGACTTTGAGCCCCGCATGGAGCTCTGTGCTGACAGCTCAGATCTTGGAGCCTGCTTCAGATGCTGTGTCTCCCTCTCTTTCTGCCCCTCCCCTGCTCACGCTCTGTCTCTCTCTCTCTCTCTCCTTCAAAAATAAATACACATTTAAAAAAATTAAAAATATATATACCAGGTAGTTACCTAATTTGCATATATCCTATAAGTCAGTTCCTAGAGAATGTATTTTGAATTTTTGTCTCTGGTTTAGCACCAGATTTGAAGTTCTCCTTTTCAGCTTTCTTCAAAAAGTCTCTGATTTTTGTGTGTCAGCAGTAGCTTTGAAACATAAGGTAAGAGTTTAATATGTTTATGCTTTTATTATTTGCCTCAACATTATAAAATCAAGTTTATTAAACTTTTTTTTTTTAAGGAGTGGTACCCTATTTCCAAAGCAAACATTAACTGGAAGTCTGGTATAAAAAACAGAGAACCTGAAACGGTTATACAAAGTGTGTAGAAGTTACTTAATCTCAGCGTTTGTGATGTGTCTGAGCATAGACAAAAAAAGAGAGGTTGTTCAGATTAAATACAGATATTTCTGGACACAGATCTTCGTGTCCCATATGAATTGAATTGTGTCCCTCCGAAAAGACATGTTGAAGTCCTAACCCCCAAGCAACCCAGAAGGTGATCTTATTTGGAAACAGGGTCTTTACAGAAGTAATCAAGTTAAAAATGAGGTCATCAGAGAGGGCCCTAATCCAATATGATTGGTGTCCTTATAAAAGAGGAAATTTGGACACAGACACAGATACACATAGAAGGAAGATAGTGTGAAGACACAGAGAAACCATCTACCACCCACTTGGAATTCATCTAAGACCACTAGAAGCTAGGAGAGAGGCATGGAGCAGTCTCCATCAGAGCCCTCGGGAAGAACCAGCCCTGCCAAACCATGATGTCAGACTTCTAGCCTCCCAAATTAATACATTTCTGTTGTTTAAGCCATCAAATTTGTGGTACTTGGTTACAGAAGCCCCAGGAAACTAATACTGTAGTTTCTGTGGCCAATTGGACAGAATTTTGAAAATGAAATATACCACGGATTCTAGAATGCATGTTCACTGTGTATGTGTTTTTTGGCGTGGGTCCAAGACCTTGATTAGCTATACTGTTGTTATTTATCAAAGGTCTGTTCTGGCTGGGCTAAGCAGATGATCCTTGCAGTTGCTGAGTTCATCATTTACAGTTGGAAAAAGCTAAAATACATTACAATACATACGGATAAAATAAATACAATGGATAAAATACATTATTCTAATGTATATATTTTTCATGTCTTTAACCAGGGGTTGGAAACTGGCAACCGGCTTGTAAGTATTTTGTTTGGCCTACCCAGTGTTTTGTTGTTGTTGTTGTTGTTTTAGGTTTTATTTTTTTTTTTCAACTTTTAAAAATTTTTTTATTTTTGGGACAGAGAGAGACAGAGCATGAACGGGGGAGGGGCAGAGAGAGAGGGAGATGCAGAATCGGAAACAGGCTCCAGGCTCTGAGCCATCAGCCCAGAGCCTGACGCGGGGCTCCAAATCACGGACCGGACCGCGAGATCGTGACCTGGCTGAAGTCAGACGCTTAACCGACTGCGCCACCCAGGCGCCCCATAGGTTTTATTTTTAAGTAATCTCCACACCCAACATGGGGCTCAGATTCACAACCCCAAAATCAAGAGTTGCATGCTCTACTGACTGGGCCACCCAGACACCCCAGTGTTTTAAAAACAGGAAACAATGTTCTTCTTCACCAGTATTTAAAGATCATACTTCTTACAGGGGCACCTGGGTGGCTCAGTCAGTTAAGTGATTTCAGCTCAGGTCATGATCTTATAGTTCGTGGGTTTGAGCCCCACATCATGCTCAGACAGCTGAGCTCAGACATGCTGACAGCTCAGAGCCTGGAGCCTGCTTCGGATTCTGTGTCTCTCTCTGTCTTTGCCCCTCTCCTGCTTGTGGTCTGTCTCTGTCTCTCTCAAAAATAAATAAAAACATTAAACATTTTCAAAAAAAGGTCATATTTCTCATAAAAATTTCTGGATTTCTGTTTTTCTTTATTCTTGAACATGAGATTTGCATTTCCTCATGGTAATAGTTGGCTGAAGACTGGCTACTTCCTTTTAGCCAGGCCAAGCACTTCCATCAGCTACATCACCACCAATGCCACTTTGCTACAGGCAAAGAAGCAAGGATGGCTGGAGTAGAGTGAAAAAGGAAAGTCATTGGAGTGCCCAGAGGTTCAGTAATAAGTCAGAATATGGCAGATCTTGAGGCCATGATAAGGACTCTGGATTTATTCCAAGTGAAGTGGGGAATTAATGAGGGGTTTTGAGCAAAAGAGTGACCTGATCTGAGATTTGAAATTAATCACACAGCTACTCTGCTGATATTAGAATGTAAGGGGAAGACACGAGAATGCAATGGTGGAAATGGCAAACCTGTTCAGAGGTTTTCTGTAATGATCATGAGATGCCTTGGACTATAATGATAGCAAGGGAGGTGATGTTAAGTGGTGGAAACACTTGATGTCAACAGAATCACCTGATGAATTAGATGTGTGATGTGGAAGAAGACTTTCTTTGGGTTTTTGGCCTAGAGGCCACCACTAGAGGGGTGAAGTTGCTATTTGAGATGAAGAAGCTGTAATAGGAATAAGTTTCAGGGGGAAAATAGGGAGATCCATTTTGGACATGTTCACCTCGAGATGTATATAGGATGTTCAAAGGAAATGTTGAAAAAGCTGTTAGCCAGGAAACTGAAGTTTAGGGGACATGTCTGGCTAGCAATAAATTTTTCCTCTTCTGATCCAGTCTCATAACTTTTAATGTCATGTAATACGACATAATGCTGCTGACTTCCAAATGTTTATGATGGATTTAAGGCAGATTGTGGTAGTATGGCTCTGCTGCCAGGGAAGGGAAAGGTGGGTATTTGAGTCAGCTTTGTCTCTGATCTTAGAACAGGAATGGTTTTAGTCCCTGCGTTTGGGTCTCTGCTCATAAACTGAGGCTCATATGATTGTCAGTTTTACTGTTTTATATCTGGTAAGCTGTAGAGGCAAATTTGGATCAAGGTCTCAGGTCCACACCTGGGGTTCTTTTCTCCACTCCACCAGCCAGTCTTTGGCAAGGCTATCTTTCAAAGAACCACTCTCCTTGCTTTCTCAACCCTTTCTAGGCATTCAATTTCTCCCTTAGCTTCCCTGGGCCCACTTAATTTCAGCAGTAGGAATCTTAGTGCTGAGCTATTGAAATATGAGGAAAAATCCTCGACTAAGACTGTTACGTTCCAGCTACTAGGTGTACTTTGTCCTTGGTCAAGTGATTCTTAACTTCCATCCAGGTTAACGTCCTCAGGAATTCTGTGGTTCTAGCAGCTTGAAACTTTTCCCTTTCCCAATTCAGTGCAACTTCTGTTCTTTGAATGTGGCTGCAGGTCTGGGGAATCGTGGTCTAGCGAAGGGAGAAAAGGCATGCTCTCAGGCAGCTGTAACTAGGATGACACCCCCCAACATGCACGCCCAGCAAGTTCAGGGCTGGACTTAGGGCCAAGCTTTGTCCCCGGATCCTGCGCTCTCCTCCCTGGGCTTCCCGGAGAGCGGGGGGCTTCCGGCGGGCCCCCTCCTCCCGGGGGCGGGGCCTACCTCTCCCACTCCCGCCTCCCCGGCTGCGCGCGGCTGCGGGCCGCGGTCACGTGAGCGCGGCGCGGCGGGGGAGGGGCCCTGATTTCCGGGCGGCGGAAGGAGACGCGGCCGCGTGAGGACGAGGCGATTTGAAAACACGCTCCGGGAGCTAGAGGCTGAGGCCGGTGGCGCACGCCGTAGCCTCGTGGGCTTCTGTTCGGACGCTCCTCTCCTCTGTCTCCGCGCCCCGGTCCCGGCGGGCCTTCAGGTGAGCGGCCGCCGCCCGTCGGGCCGGGCCCTCCTGGGGCGTGGGACGGCGCGCGGGGCCGTAGCCCCCCCGGTCCGCGGCCCAGGCGGGCCGGGCCGGCTGTGGCCGGTCTGCGCGTCCGGAGGCTGTCCCGCGGCGCCGCGGCGGAGCGGGGCCTGGGTGCGGAGCTGGGCTGTGCGGGGGCGGGGCGCCCCGCGGGCGTTTGAAGCGCCTCAAGTGACTGGGCGGGTTCGCGCGGTTTCGCGTCCCGGAGACTTTTAGGCCGGGGTGTGTAGGTTGGGGCCCGCTTCCCCGACTGTGGCCCTGATCGCCGTCCGTGGGAGTAGAAGGCACGGTAGTTTCTGCAGCCCGCCGGCTCTTCACTTGTGGGATGCTGGACCGAAGTGGGGCGGTGGGGATGAGTGGGCGTCTCCTACTCGGCCCCGTCGCCGTCCAGGTGTGGGGGTTTAGCAGTCTTTGCGGAGCAGAGCGGGTTCGGCGGCTGTCTGGAGGCGCCCCTGTGTGGGGCATTTACTTTCTGGGAAGTCTGGTGTCTCCCGATTGTCCCCCTCAGGAGAGTTGGGAGGAACTCGTGAGAGTAAGGGGTTGGCGGGGAAATTACCAAAGGTCGACTGCAGTGTGCATTTTTATTTATTTATCTATCTTTTGGAAAAGAAGCTGGAAATTAAGGTGGTAGACAAAGTAGCTGAAATTCGATTAGGTCGAAATTCTGACACGCTGGAATCTTCCTTTTGTTGAAATTAGAAGACCTGCAACTGGAATGTATGAAATTCACTTCTAAAACTTTAGGGGCTCACCCGCGTAGGAGGTCCAGTGATATGAGATTTCAACCCCTGACGCTTGAGTTTCTAGCTACTATTCAGTGTTGGCTGCTGTAAAAGTGGCTTATTCAGAATATTTGCTGTGCTATGAAAATCTTTATTTTTGTTTTATTTACTTATTTTTAAAGATTTAATTTTATGTAATCTTCACACTCATGATGGGGCTTGAAATTGGAACCCTGAGATCCAGGATCCAGAGTTATATGCTCTACCGACTAAGCCAGCCAGGTGCCCTTGAAAATCTTTATTTAACTTATTTAAAAAAAAAAAGTTTTTTAAAAAGTTTATTTACTTTGAGAGAGAGAGAGAGAGAGAGCGTAAGCAGGTGTGGGGCAGAGAGAGAGAGAGAGAGAGAGAGAGAGGGAGAGAGAGAATGAATGAGAATTTCAAGCAGACTCCCTGCTGATAGTGAAGCTTGAACTCACAAACCTGAGATCATTACCTAAGTGGAAATCAAGAGTCAGAGGCTTAACTGACTGGGCCACCCAGGCATCCCCTTTATTATTTTTTTAAGTTTATTTATTTTGAGAGAGAGAGAGACAGAATTCCAAGCATTCTCCGAGCTGCCAGTGTGGAGCCCATTGTGGGACTTGATCCCACGAGCAGCCAAAATCCAGAGTCTGAGCTTAGCTGACTGAGCCAGCCAGGTGTCCCTGAAAATCTTTATTTTATTTTTTTTTATTTTTTATTTTTTTTCAACGTTTTTAATTTATTTTTGGGACAGAGAGAGACAGAGCATGAACGGGGGAGGGGCAGAGAGAGAGGGAGACACAGAATCGGAAACAGGTTCCAGGCTCCGAGCCATCAGCCCAGAGCCTGACGCGGGGCTCGAACTCACGGACCGCGAGATCGTGACCTGGCTGAAGTCGGACGCTTAACCGACTGCGCCACCCAGGCGCCCCTGAAAATCTTTATTTTAATGTGAAAGTAACAAATTGGTAATAGGACTTTAAAAATTCCTAGTATATAAATGGTCTTTGTGTACCATAAAATATTATTATTAGCTTTAAAAGTCAAGGAAGGGCCATCAGCCCTCTTAGTTCCTAATAGGGAAATTACTGTGACTAATATAAAGTGATGCATAATATGGTATAATCTTGACCGACTGTATGTTGGACACAGGTCAGGTAGTTAGTGGCTAAAGATAGCCCAGAGGATTGGTGAGTGGGGGTTAATTCATTTTTTGTCTCATACCGTTTATTTTCATCTCTAGTACTAGCTAATAATAAAATTGTAGGGAAAGTTCACAAAGAGTGCTTTGCTTAATTAAAAACTTTTTGTATACGGGGCGCCTGGGTGGCTCAGTCGGTTAAGCGGCCGACTTCATCTCAGGTCATGATCTCGCGGTCCATGAGTTCAAGCCCCGCGTCAGGCTCTGTGCTGACAGCTCAGAGCCTGGAGCCTGTTTCAGATTCTGTGTCTCCCTCTCTCTGACCCTCCCCCGTTCGTACTCTGTCTCTCTCTGTCTCAAAAATAAATAAACGTTAAAAAAAAAAAAATTAAAAAAAAACAAAAACTTTTTGTATTAAAAGAGGCCAGGTGAGGGGCACCTGGGTGGCTCAGTTATTTGAGCGCCTGACTTCAGCTCAGGTCATGATCTCTTGCTCTGTGAGTTCAAGCCCCACTTTGGGCTCTGTGCTGACAGCCTGGAGCCTGCTTCGGATTTTGTTTCTCTCTCTCTGCCCCTCCCCTGCTTGTGCGTGTCCCCTCTCTGTCTCTCTCTCTCTCCCCCTCCCCCCCTTCTCCCCCTCTCAAAAAAGTAAATATTAAAAAAAAATTTTTTTTTAAATAAAAAGGCCAGGTGAGTATTCTTTTTAGGTTTTGCTTATCCGTTTTTTAAAACTAGAATAACTAGAGGTGTGGGTGGGGTGAAAACCTGGAATTGGTATAAATGAAATAAGTTAAGCCATTTTGCCACTCAGGTTTCCAGTCCTCACCTTAATTCCAGTATGTGTAACATAAAGCTGATTTTGCAGAGCTCTGTTTTGTAAGTCCCTCTTCAACTCCCTAACACAGGACTGACAAATCTTTCTGAGGCTCATCTTTAATTTAGTACCACCTTCCTCACTTGGTTTTGTGAGAATTGAATGCCAGTGTACATAATGTGTCTCATATTGTGCTTGATAATGTTCTGGTCCTAAGATTTGAGGAAAATGTACGTGTTGTTATACGTATTGAACAGTGCCAGGTGCAGTTCTCAGTGTTTTACAAATAGGAACTCATTTGCTCCTTATTAATCCTATCCTGTAACAATTATATGAGGTAAGTATTATTATTATCATCCCTGTTTTGATAAAACAGATAAAAACTGAGGCACAGTTTTAACTACAGCTAAAAAGTGGCAGTCTGAATAAGAACTGAATCAGTCTGGCTCTAGAATCTGCTTTTAACCTATGTTGCCAAATCCTACCTAGCTTAAGGGGCTCTAATGTGGTAAAACCTTGCAATCATGTGAATTTGGATGTAATGTTATAGGGGATTGGCTTCTGGATTCCTGGAACTTGAGCTGCTTGGTCTTGCACAAGCCATTTTATTTCACAATAATGTAAACCTTCATTTTATTCACATTTTTTTGGACTCCCCATTTATAGTGTTGTGACTTCTAAAAAAAATTTCTGGACATAGCATAGTTATGATAGACGAGAAGTTTTGTTTCAGAGGTACTTACCTGTTCTAGTGGGTGTATAGTGGTGAGCAGAATTCATTATTTTTGTAGCATGTGGAAAAGTTTTCAAGAAGAGTTGAGCTGATTCCAGGTATAGGAGGCTATATTTTAGATAGATGTTAGCTTATGAGAAGATAAAGCTGGAGGGGAAGTTAGGAAGGACGTGAAATGTCAAGCTATGGAGTTTTTACTGTAAGGGAGTGGAGGAACAGCTGAAAACTCCTGAGCCAGATCTGTGTTTAGAAAGAGCTCTCTCGTGATTCTAGCAAATGGACTGGGGAGTAGACACTAGAAACGAGGCAAGCATACTGATGGGGAAACTAATAACAGTCTGGGGTAGAAGTAAAGGATTTAAGAGGTGGCCTGGGAATGGGTAGGAGGCATGGATCAAAATTTTTGTGTGGGAAGTTTTGGATGTAAACTGAAAGAATGATGAAGAGGGGGAAGTACAAAATGACATATTTGTGCCCAGGTTATGTATTACAACAGTGGCCTAGCTGGTCTTTGTTCCTTACTCCTCTGTTATACTATACTCCCTTTTATACTGCTTTTATTTCCTGGTTTGGATGCTGTTTTCTGTTTAGTCTGAACCTATCCTGGTGTTCAAAATGCTGATACTTCATTTTTGCCCATACCAGACTTATTCTCTACCCCTGAATCATACGGTGTTTTCCTTACTCAATGAAATGCCCATTAACTCTCCTTGCTACCTATCTCTGAATCTTACACATTTTTCAGGCACCAGTTTAGATTCATGAGACCTTTTCTGGCTGTTAAAGGCTGCGTTAGATGAAAACATTAGTCTTCAGACTTAGTTTTGTTTCATTAGTAGAGGTTCCTCGGGGACTTTGGGGGGCCAGGAACAGATATAAGGTATATTTAGCAATCTGTGTGCCACCCCCTCCCCCAACCACCCACCCCAAACCTGGACCTGGTTATTTCAAAAGGTTTCCATTTCCCAGCTAAAAACGCTTGACAGATTTGTGGCAGGGTTGTTGCCTTATTGTTGATGACTTCTCTTTATATGTGTCTTGACTAAGGTATACCTGTTGGTAAAGGTATTCTCCATTTAATACTTTGATCCTTTGGCACAGTCACTGTTGGCCTTGATTCTTGATTAGCTTTGAAATAAATTTTAGAGTAATATAAATGTTGGGAAATACCTTTTTTATTCTTTTATAGATTATTTTCTTATATCCATTGTTTTAAAATTCTTTTCATTATAGCACTCAAGAATGACCAAAAAAAGAAAACGCCAAGATGATTTTCAAAAAGTAAAACTAAAAGTTGGTAAAAAGAAACCCAAATTAGAAAATGCTACTGTTACAAACTTTAAAACGAAGACTATACATCTGCCTGAGCAACTCAAAGAAGATGGAACTCTTCCAACGAACAATAGAAAACTTAACATAAAGGTAAATCATAAATACTGTTTCGATAAAGTAAGAGTTTTCTTTGAAATCATCTAGAATGTTTTTTGTGAAAAGTTGTATTGATTTCTCAGGGTTTATTGACGGCTTAAGTTCGGAGTTTGTCCGTTAATCAAATCTGAGTTGCCACTGCAGCTTTCCCACCTCCTCCAGAAAGACTTGCTCAACTAAACGCACAGTGATTTCTGTTATATACCTATTTGATGTGTTAATATATGATCTGGAAGAAATTCTGTTTAACTTTTCAATGTAACAGTTTTTGATGTGACAATTTTCTAGCTGTTTTTATAGTTCATGAAGATCTTGTCTTACTGATTTTTTTTTTTTTTTTAAGAGAGAAAGTATACGAACTGGGGGGAGGGAGGGAGAATCTTAAGCAGGCTCCTCACCCAGTGTAGAGCTCAAAGATCTTGTCTTATCATTTTGAACCCACATAACTTACAGGTTCTCAGTAAATGTGTGAAGTTAATTCAAGTTTGAGCAATAGTTTTGTTTAAAATTTTAACAGCTTTATTGAAATGTAATTTTTATGCATAATAAAATCAACCCATTTAAAGTGTGCAATTGTGTAACTTTTAATGTATTTATAGTTATGTATTATCCCCACAATCTAATTTTAGAACAGTTTTATCATGCCAGAAAGAAACCCTATATCTATTACAGGTCACTCCCCATTCTTCTCCCCTAGCTCTAGGCAGCCATTAATCTACTTTTTGTCTGTGTAGATGTGCTTATTCTGGTCATTTCATATAAATGGATATGTGGTCTTTCGTTACTGGTCTTTTAGTTAGTATGTTTTTGAGGTTCATCTGTGTTACAGCGTATCTGTCAGAACAGTACTTCATTTCTCTGTACTATTGAATAGAGTTTCAGTGCATGGTTAATGTCACATTTTATCACTCATCAGTCGATGGACATTTGGTTGCCACTTGTAATGCCACTTGCCATTTGGTTGCCATGTGTAAAGCTGTTATGAGCATTTGTGAACCAGTTTTTGTGAAGATCAACATTTTCTAGTTTTGCTTTTAAGTTCTGAAGTTAAATAAAATTGAAAAGGTACTTGAAGTTACTTTTTTTTCCCCACAGATGGTATAAAGTATTCCACAAATAAAATTGTCAAATGTTATACTCAGAATACACACATATCCTGAAAGACTATTTAAAATAAGGAGAATGCATTTGTTAAATTAAGAGTATATAAACGTACCTACCATATGTTTGGTACATAGTAGGTTTTTCAGTAGCGATGATGATTGTTGTCACTTTAAATGATAGCCTACATGCAGGTTAATTTCAGAAAGAAGATTCTGACCAAGAGTTATGTAATGTTTTTATTAAGCTAAATATATTTTAAAGATAAAACAATCTTAGTAAAAGCTAAATAACATTTCAAAAATACTTACTGAAGTAGTTTCCTCAAGGAGGGTTAATTTATTAGCATAGTTTTAGTTAGCATGTTTATTTCAAAATGTTATAATATAGCTAAATCCTGTATTTTTATTTTTAGGATTTGCTGTCACAGATGCATCACTACAATGCTGGGGTTAAACAAAGTGCTCTTCTTGGACTTAAAGACCTTTTGTCTCAATACCCATTTATAATTGATGCACACCTTTCAAACATATTAAGTGAAGTGACTGCTGTGTTTACAGATAAAGATGCTAATGTACGATTAGCAGCAGTTCAACTTCTTCAATTCCTGGCCCCCAAAATACGAGCTGAACAAATTTCTCCATTTTTTCCTTTGGTAAGTGCCCATCTCTCTAGTGCCATGACTCACATTACTGAAGGAATTCAGGAGGACTCTTTAAAAGTTTTGGACATTCTGCTGGAACAGTACCCAGCCTTAATTACTGGCCGTAGCAGTATATTGCTTAAGAATTTTGTAGAACTTATTTCTCATCAGCAGCTGTCCAAAGGACTGGTAAATAGAGACAGATCCCAGTCCTGGATACTTTCTGTAAATCCTAATCGGAGACTCACTTCTCAGCAGTGGAGGCTGAAAGTCTTAGTGAGACTCAGTAAATTCCTTCAGGCCTTGGCAGATGGATCCAGTAGGTTGAGAGAAAGTGAAGGACTTCAGGAACAAAAAGAAAATCCCCATGCCACTAGCAACTCCATTTTTATCAACTGGAAGGAACATGCCAACGACCAGCAGCACATCCAGGTTTATGAAAATGGGGGTTCACAGCCAAATGTCAGTTCACAGTTCAGGCTACGGTAAGAAGGATTTCAGTTATGTCCACACTCAGTTTTCCTATATTGAATTTTAACTGCTGATCATTGATGGCTAATTGTGGGGAGACATGAAGTTGTCTTTTATAGTTTTCATATAGTTACTCATGATTTGATTTTATTTACTGATGGGAGGAGTCATATGAAAGTATTAATTTGTTCATTTCTTACAAAGCCTAATGAGAAATAAAACTTGATGGTCTTTTTTGGCTTTGTCATCTTAGAATTTTATTTTCTTACTAGTCTTGATCAATGTAATTGTCAATTCAGGGAACTTCATTTTACCGGTACTTTACATTTAAATTTAAATTAAACAGGGAGTGATATTTTTTAATCATTAATTTTTATTTTTCATTCTTACCTTTCTTTATTAGGTACCTGGTTGGAGGACTAGGCAGTGTGGATGAAGGCCTGTCATCTACTGAAAACTTGAAAGGATTTATTGAGATAATAATTCCATTGCTAATTGAATGCTGGATTGAAGCTGTGCCTCCACAGCTAGCTGCTTCTGTTGGAAATGGTATAGAAAGAGAACCTCTGCAGGTTATGCAGCAAGTTCTTAATATTATTTCCCTTCTGTGGAAACTCTCCAAACAACATGATGAAACTCATAAATTGGTGAGAACTTAATGGATTCTTTATTTTCTAAGTAATGCCTTTTATCATAAATGGGCAGGTTAGAAATTTACTAATTGATTGCTACTAATTGATTATGCATTTTCCAAAATAATTTTAGTGGTGTAACTATAAGCTTGTTTCTTATTTTAGCCCCAAAATGCAAGTTAAGATAGTCTTGTGAGATGATTCTGAAATTTATTTGTTTGTTTATTTAAGACAGCACAAGTGGGAGAGAGGGGCAGAAAGATTTTTTTTTTGCGCGCACACGAGGGGTGGGGGGAGGGGGAGGGAGGGAGACTATCTTAAATAGGCTCCATGCTCAGCTTGATCCTGTGGCCCTGGGGTCCTGACCTGAGCCGAAATCAAGAGGCAAGATGCTCAACTGACTGAGCCACTCGTGTGCCCCACTCTGAATATTTTTAATTTAAGTGAAATGTGTAACTTAATGAGCTTGTTTTCATTTGCTTTTATTAGACGTAATCACAGTAGTGTTACCATGTATTGTTTATGGCAGATTGATTACGTAGGAGCATTCTAGTTTCTGGAGGCCTCTTATGGGATTAAAAAAGTTGCTTATTAAGGAGTTTCTTCCAGTGTATGCCACATTGTCAATTTTAGCAGAAATGGACCACAGTGAAGATCTTATAACTAACCTACTGTGATTTAGAGAAGAAATTACTTACAGACTTGATTAGTGCATGCTGTTTTGTTTTCTCTTGACAAGGGATATAAGATCAGAATACATTTCTAAAAGTCACCTTTCACTGTAGGTAAGCTGTAGTTCTAGGTATGGTCTGCGTGAAATTAACCTAAGATTCTAAGTTGTGTAGTAGGTTTTCACTAGAAAAGATGATAGTAAAGACGAGTTTCGTGATGATTTATCTGCTGTGTGGGGGAGAGTTGAATATTGGCAGCCTTTTTGAAGTGCTGTGGTATAGAGAATGTAATGTATAGTCCATGGTGTAAGTAAGGAAGAACAAGATCTAAGATTAATTGGTATTAAATTAATATGATAGCACACTTAAAGGGCAGCTGCAGGAACAATACTTTAAAGCTTAAAGTATCTGGTTTATAGAATTTCTGCAAGGATTTTTGACTAGGCAGGTGTGAATCCTTGAAGTTGCCTGCATGTGTACAAAACTGACAAAGCAGTTTTTTGGTTTTGTTCAATTTTTATTTCAAGCTGGAATTTAGAATGAGTGAATAGACTCCATAAAATAAGATGAAGGATAAACTAAAAAGAGTATTCGATGATCCTGAAAAGCATTGTGGAATCATACTAAGGTGTGTGTTTCTTTTAAGAGCTTGCTCTAGCACTATTAACCCATTATCCATCATCTGTAGGGTTGTTACATGAATTGCTTTTTCAAATAGGATGGCATTTTATTGACTACAGTTTTGAGCCTGTCTCATGATTCGTTGCATACATTGGCAAGAAATTGATCAGGGTTGGGGGTAGAGTGTATAATTTTATGAAAGCAAAGCTTACTGTCCTTTATGGCAATTAACCTATGGTGTAAGCTAGTGACTAACAATACATACAGGTTTTTGGAAAAGCATATGTTATTTGCATTCTTGAATGGATTTATCTGAAGCTGGGATATAAAGTAAAAGTCACGATATCAACATAAACCTTAAGTACCAGTCTTTCCTTCATTTTTAGAAAACTAAGAAAAATTCTAAGCATTTTGGTGTTTGGTGACACACAGGCACTAATTGTTAATCCTTTAGTAATAGTGTTTGTAACCAGATAGAATGGTAGGACCAAATGCAAATTCATTAATTATGCTAATTTTATATGATGCACTATCGTTCAGATAATACTGTGAAAAGATCTAAACACTGCTTTAATTTTATGGATTTTTAAAGTTGTATGCGTTAGAACTATTCTGTGCTATTATGACTGTTTATTAACAGTTCATTAACGTAGGACACTATATTCAGAAGACTGTTTTGTATAGATTGTTGAACGCTACGTAGAATACTGAACTGGGATACTATTTAAAATTCAAATAAATTGAAGAAAGTTTAATTCGAATAGAAATAGTATTTAAAAGCATACACTGGTAGAATTCTCTAATTTACCTTGGCAAATTGGTTATGTTGAATTGTAATAACTGGATAAGGTAAGATCTATTATTTTGTTAAAAAAATTTTTTTTAATGTTTATTTTTTTTTTTTTATAAATTTTTTTTTTTTTTTCAACGTTTTTTATTTATTTTTGGGACAGAGAGAGACAGAGCATGAACAGGGGAGGGGCAGAGAGAGAGGGAGACACAGAATAGGAAACAGGCTCCAGGCTCCGAGCCATCAGCCCAGAGCCTGACGCGGGGCTCGAACTCACGGACCGCGAGATCGTGACCTGGCTGAAGTTCGACGCTTAACCGACTGCGCCACCCAGGCGCCCCTTAATGTTTATTTTTGAGAGAAAGAGCATGAGCAGGGGAGGGGCAGAGAGGGAGACACAGAATCTGAAGCAGGCTCCAGGCTCTGAGCTATCAGCACAGAGCCCAGTCGGGAGCTTGAACCCATGGACCACAAGATCGTGACATGAGCTGAAGTCAGAGCTTAACTGACTGAGCGATTCCAGGCACCCCAAGATTCATTATTTTAGAACAAAGCATGAATATGTATGTGAGCTGTACAAGGTGACATTAAAATGCGTTAATTTATTTTTTGTTACCATTATGTTTGTCTCACTCATCTTCAGTTATAGCTTAGTAGTTAAGATACTGGATGACCTATAACAGCTCAAACTTTAAAAGAGGAATGAAGTGGCATTCCTTGGTCTTAAATGCAAATTGTGTCCCACAACCTAAATTGTAGCTCTTTTCTCTCAGAAAATGTGAAGGTCTTCTGGAGCACCTGGGTGGTTCAGTTGGTTTAGCATCTGACTCTTGATTTCGGCTCAGGTCATGATCCTAGGGTCATGAGATTGAACCCCGCATTGGGCTCCATGTTGAGCATGGAGCCTGCTTAAGATTCTTTATCTTTCCCTCTGCCCTTCTACCCTGCTTGTGCGTGCACTGGCTCGCTCTATAAAATTAAAGAAAAGGCGGGGGAGAGAGGGCACCTGGGTGGCTCAGTTGGTTGAGGAGCCTTCTTTGGCTCAGGTCATGATCTCACGATTCATGGGTCCAAGCCCCACGTCGGGCCCTGTGCTGACAGCTCAGAGCCAGGAGCCTGCTTCGGATTCTGTGTCTTCCTGTCTCTCTGCTCCTCCCCCACTCACACTCTGACTCTCTCTCACTCAAAAATAAATAAACATTAAAAAAAAATTAACAAAAAATGTATAGGGCTTCTATTGATAAATTGGCATCTAGATTAGGTGCAGCCTTGGGACACTTGCTTGCTTTTAGGTTTTGCTAAATGTATTTATTTGCTGCATAGTTGAGAAACTTCATTTTAATCCAGGTTTTATTATTTATTAAAGTTTATTTATTTAGAGACAGTGTACACATGTGCATGAGCAGGGAAAGGGCAGAGTGAGAGGGAGAGAGAGAATCCCAATCAGACTCCATGCTCAGCAAGGAGCCTGACAAGGGGCTTGACTGTGAGATCGTGTCCTGAGCTGAAATCACAAATCGGATGTTCAACCAACTGAGCCACCCAGGTGCCCCTTAGCTTTGTATTTTAATGCTTGCTATTTTTAGTTTATATACTTCATTGCGCACGTCTTTTTTGCCATGAGGATTGGAATTTGTACAACGTAATGCAATTATGCATCAGGATTTGTTGAGCATCTATAAATATGGCTATTTAAGTTAATTAAGATTCAGTTCCTTAGTCACACTGCCACATTTCAAGAGCTCAATAGCTACATGTGGCTAGTGGCTGTGGTATTAGAAAACACAGATGAGTAATAATTCCATCACTGCAGAAAGGTCTGTTGAATAATGTTGCTGTACAGAGTCTCAGGTGTTGTTCTAGGCTCGGGGAATATAGAGATGAACATGACTGACAAGGTTGCTTGCCCTCCAGTACTTAACTTTTGGTGGATGGTAAACAAATATATAATGTCAATACTAAGAAGAAAGATGAAAGTAAAGCAGGGTAAAGAGAACATGTGCTGGAACAGAGTGAGTGGGAGCTGTATTATTATTATTATTATTATTATTAAGGTTATTTATTCGAGAGTGAGAGAAAGAAAGAATCCCAAGGCTATACACTGTCAGTATAGAGCCCAATGCGGGGCAAACTCATGAACTGTGAGATGACCTGAGCTGAAATCAAGAGTCAGAGGCTTAATGAACTGGGCCACCCAGGTGCCTCAAGGGGGAGCTATTCTAAATAGATGGTCAGGAAACGCTTTCATGGCTTTTAAATGTCAATGAATAAAGTTAAAGGAGCAAGTCTTAGACCTGTGGGAAGAACCTTCCAGGCATAGGGAACAGCAAGTGCAAAGCCCCTGAAGTGAGAACAAATTTGGCATATTTGAGGAATGGCAAGAAAGTCTGTGCAAGTGAGGTACTAAGAATGGTAGAAGATAAGGGAAAAAAGTGACAGTGGCCAGATCATGTAGCACCCTATTGTCCATGGTAAGAAGTTTGGATTTTAACCCAAATGTGGTGAAAAGACATTGGAGAATTTTCAACAGGGAAGTGGCATGATCTGAATTATGTTTATTTAACTTTAATATGACGAATTGGTACATAGAACACTAGTGAACTTCTCTGTGATCAGCATCCAGGTCTAGCAAAACTGTGGAACCCAAACTCACACCATCTTTCCTATGAATGACCAGTCCTGCCCTACATACATACTTATTCCCTTTCTTCTTTCCTATGTTATTTGGAAGTATGGTTTATGCTTTAAAAGGTCACCCTAGGGGCGCCTGGGAGGCTCAGTTGCTTAAGCATCCGACTTCAGCTCAGGTCATGTTCTTGCAGTCTGTGGGTTCGAGCCCCACATCAGGCTCTGTGCTGACAGCTCAGAGCCTCGAGCCTGCTTCAGATTCTGTGTCTCCCTCTCTCTCTGGCCCTGCCCTGCTTGCATTCTGTCTCTCTTTCTCTCTCTCAAAAATAAACTTTTCTTTAATAAAATAAAAAGATCACCCTGGCTACTATGTAGAGAATTGACTTTTGAGAAGGGCAAGAGGAAAAGTAGGGAGACCAGTTGGGAGGCTATTGCAGTAATCTTGGTAAGAGTGGTGGATTAGAATAGAATGGTAGCTAGAGTTGAAGTGATGAGAAGCAGCTGGGTTCTGATAAAGTCAGTGGGACTGCTGATGTGTATAGTGAAGGAAAGAGGAGCAAGAATGGTGCCTGCGTTATGATCCAAATGACAGTGTGACTGCCGGTGGGGAGATCAGTTTATTCATGTTAAATTTAACATGTCTGTTAGAAGTTCAAGAAGACATGTTGAGTATACAGTGATAAATTAGCACAAAGAGAAGAATACAGTAAAGGATACTAAGGAGCTGTAGGGTAACCAGCTAGTCCTATATCCCAAGAAACCTTTTAGTCCCTGGAAAAATGGAATGGTTGGTTCTCTGGATAGGAGAAAATAAGAGTGTTGTAATTTGGAAAAAGTGTTTCAGGTAGGAGAGAAAGATTCATGAGTACTGCAAGAACTTTAGAGAATTGCATTGCTTTTTGACAAATATTTTTAATGGGAAATAATAGAATTGCTGGGAAGTAGAGTTATTGTGTAACGGAACACTAGTACAAAGACTTTCTGGTATATTTTACAAATATTGCACTAGTGGTTCAAATTCAGAATTTTCTTCTTACTTTCTCCCTTTTTCTTTTAAACAGTAAATAAAATACAAGTAATGATAATTATTAAACACCAGAAAGATCTATGGGTGACATTTGGGTGCTCTAATTTATTTTGATTTTAAAATTTATTTGTATCTTCTGTCATAAGCAAAAGATGTATTATAATGGTAAATATATAGTTGAATATTAATAAGTGGTCACATTTCTGCTTAAAGTTTTATTGGTTATTTTAAATTGTTTCTTGTAGATTTTCTAATTTTTATTTATTTTAATAGGAGTCGTGGCTTCGAAAGAATTATCTTATTGATTTCAAACACCATTTTATGAGTCATTTTCCGTATGCCTTAAAAGAAATAACCAAGCACAAAAGGAAAGAGACAAATAAAAGGTATTGTGATTCCTTCCACTGTATAGACTTGAAAAAGTTTTAACCTGAAATTACCAGAAGATAATTAGCTTTAAACTGAAACGTTCTAAACTGTGAGGGGTTTGTATCTAAATTTTGTGAGATAAAAGTAAAAGTAGCCGTAGTATGGCTGATCTTGAACAAGTAAGTCACTTTAAGCCTTGAGACTTCCGTTTCTTTTTTTTTTTTTAATTTTTTTTCAACGTTTTTTATTTATTTTTGGGACAGAGAGAGACAGAGCATGAACGGGGGAGGGGCAGAGAGAGAGAGGGAGACAGAATCGGAAACAGGCTCCAGGCTCCGAGCCATCAGCCCAGAGCCTGACGCGGGGCTCGAACTCACGGACCGCGAGATCGTGACCTGGCTGAAGTCGGACGCTTAACCGACTGCGCCACCCAGGTGCCCCGACTTCCGTTTCTTTTAATGTTTAAAAATCTAAAGTGAATATTTTTCACAGAGTATCAAGTTATATAAATAAGAATATAATAAAAGTTGTTGGGCTGATTTATTTGGGAAAGAGGTACTATGTAATCCCTAAGCAAGAAAGTATCTTAAAGGTCATATAGTTGTGTCATTTATATATGAGGAAACTGGTAATGAAACTATTATCAGTATCAGGAAGAAGGATAATTGGAGAGAAATAACTTTCTAAACCAGAATTTATGGATTAGAAGATGGAATTTAAAATTGTAAGCCTGAAAACGGTTTAAAATGTTCACCTCAAGTGAGAGCAAGTAAGTGTAGAAACAAGTTATCTAATAAAATTTGAGAAGCAGGTGCAAGCTAGAACGCTAAAAGTGGCAGTTCCTCAAATGAGTAAATGCCTGAAGGGGTCTTAGTCTGTCAGATGATTGTTATATTTGTCAAAGGGAAGAAACTACCTGGAGAATCAATGAGGCTCTTTGAGCAGGGTTTAGAGGATATGCTTAGAAGTGACAAGGCTGTTGGAGGCCGATAAGGTTTTCATTTCTTCATTAAATATTTTGGTTGCTTACTATAAAAGTATCATAATAGAGATCATCAGATGTTTTCTTGTTCTAAGCAATTCATAAAGTTGTTTAAATCAGTCAAAATACAAAATTGGTAAAAATATGTCAGGGAAGAGTTAGGAGACAGAAACCACCCTAGTGATTTTAACAGCATTTAAAAAAAAAATTTATTTAGTGCACTCAAACAGGGGAGGGGCAGGGGGGTGCAGAGGATCCAAAGGGGGCTCTGTGCTGACAGCAGTGAGACTGCTGTGGGGCTCAAACTCAGAAACCGTGCGATTGTGACCTGAGCCGAAGTTGGACATTCAACTGACTGAGCTACCCAGGTGCCCCAAAGAACCGAAAAGGCAAAAGGAAACATAATATGGAGATAGCCACTCAGGAAAGTAGGTACTGTCTCTAGAAGTGGGAGAAAGAAGAGAGCAAGAAGCTTGGAGGAAATGCTTTGTGGCACCAAAACTCTGACCCCTGGGAAAGTGGTTTTTCCTTAGTGGACATGAATGTTTTTGAGATCTGAAGAGGGGCCTCGAGCTGGGGCTCAAAACTTTGCTAAGGGAATTTTGGCTGGCTGGTGCTTCTTCGGGTCGTGATGATGCTGGTTTTGTGTCACAAAAACTGCAAACTGGATTCAACTGTGGCTACTAGAATAAACTGCTTCTGGCCTGAGGAAGAGTTGTTGAGTTGAATTGGCAGCAAAAGGAAGCAAAAACAGGACTGGGAAGCAAACAAAGGAGAGTATCCCATCTTTCTCCTACAGCTTTCTAGTCTCTTACTAGGACCCCTTCATTGGCAGAGCTTAACGAGAAGCCAGCTGCAAAGGAAAAATGTGGCCTAGAGTCCCAGCTGTAGGATGACAAAGCAGAGTATAGAAGGGTGGGTTTGAAGCTTAAAAACAATAGTCCAGTAACTGGCAGGAGGAAAATTGAATTGTATGTAGCAGAAGGCAGTTTATTTAAGGGTTATTAGAATTGTATAATTAACAAGTGCTATAGGAATTTATAGGAAGAGAAAGATCCTTGATGGGATGAACAGATAAAGCTATATTGAAGAGTAGTATTTGAGCATGGATATCACTTTAGCAGGCATAAATGAAGCAAGGGATGAGAGATTATACTAACTAGAAGAGGTAGCATGTAAGAAAACCATAGGATTAGGTAATGGAGAGCATGGGACAGATCTGGGTCAAATCTGATTTCTGCTGTTTACCAGCCTTGATGCTGAGAGACGTTCCTTGTCTGTGAAATTCAGTGCCAAAGGGTCAAAGCTGAAAGATAAATGAAGACTTTTGGTTGGATCAGAACTTCTTTTTTGGAAGATTCATTTAGTGAGTTTCTGGAGTTGGAGGGGACAGTCAAATAGGTAGCTACTTTCTTGAGTAAGGTATTAGGTTCCCCACCTCCTATCCCTCAACAAACATGATTTTTTATTAGAGCAAAACTTTTAAATCTGGTCCATGGATAAGCTTCAGAAAGTCCTAGAACTCTTGAAGAGTTTTATGTGTGTGTATTTTTCTTTTTTTTTTTTAAATTTTTTTTTTCAACGTTTTTAATTTTTATTTTTGGGACAGAGAGAGACAGAGCATGAACGGGGGAGGGGCAGAGAGAGAGGGAAACACAGAATCGGAAACAGGCTCCAGGCTCTGAGCCATCAGCCCAGAGCCTGACGCGGGGCTCGAACTCACGGACCGCGAGATCATGACCTGGCTGAAGTCGGACGCTTAACCGACTGCGCCACCCAGGCGCCCCGTGTGTGTATTTTTCTTGATAAGGGCTTCCATACATAATTTTCATCAAAATGAGATTAAGTAGTGGTTAGGAAGTTTGGCATTTAGTAGACCATTGAATGCAAGTAAATTATCCAAGAGTGTATGGGTGTGCTGTCATTATTCAAAACATTTATTGAACGCTTAACATGTGGAAGGCAGTTACTGTACTGTGTGCTGAGCATTTTGAGGTAAAGGGGTGATGCTTTGGAGTACAAGCTAATGGGGGAGATGTTTCTGATTGTTTAATCTGTGACCAACTGTGATAAAGTTAAGGAACAGTTTAGGGTAATATGAGAGTATATAATAAGGAGCCTGTCCTGATCTTTTAAGAGGGAATAGAGTTGTAGGGAAGGCTGCCCTGATGAAGTGATTTGTACCAAGTTATAAAAGGTAAAAAGGAGTTAACTTTATGAAGATGTTGAGGTAATGAAATTGTGGAATTTTTTTAAAAGATTTTATTTTATTAAAAAAAAAATTGTAACGTCTGGAGAGACAGAGATAGAGCGCGAGCAGGGGAGGGGCAGAGAGAGAGGGAGACACAGGATCTGAAGCAAGCTCCAGGCTCTGAACTGGAGCCCGATGCGGGGCTTGAACTCATGAACTGTGAGATCATGCCCTGTGTTGAAGTCGTACGCTTAACCGACTGAGCTACCCAGGTGCCCCCATGTGGAATTTTGAAAATTAAATTGAATTATATTTCATTACAGTAAGTGTACTCTTTAATCCCCATCCCCTATTTAACCCATCCCTCTACCCAACTCCCCACTGGGAACTGTCCGTTTGTTCTCTATAGTTAAGAGTCTGTTTCTTGGTTTTTCTCTCCCTCCTTTTTTTTTTTTTTTTTTGTTGTTGTTGTTGTTGTTCTTTTTTGTTTTTTGAATTTCTCGTAAGTTTCCACATTTGAGTGAAATCATATGGTATTTGTCTTTCTCTGACCTATTTCGCTTAGCACTATCCTCTTCAGGTCCAACCATGTTGTTGCAAATGGCAAGATTTCATTCTTTTTTATGGCTAAATATTTGTGTGTGTGTGTGTGTGTACAAACATATGCAGTACCTTCAGTACCTTCTTTATCCATTCATCTTTTGATGGATACTTGGACTGCTTCCATAGTATGGCTATTATAAGTAATGCTGCAATAAACATATGTGTACATGTATCCCTTTGAATTAATGTTTTTGTATTTTTGGGTAGATACCCAGTAGTGTGATTCTTGGATCATAGGGTAGTTCTATTTTTAACTTTTGTTTTTAAGTAGGCTTCACACCCAATGTGGAGCCCAACATGGGGCTTGAACTCACAACCCCAAGATCAAGACCTGAGCTGAGATCAAGAGTCTGACACTGACTGAGCCCACCCAGGCACTCCTGTTTTTAATTTTTTGAGGAACCTCCATGCTGTTTTCCACAATGGCTATACCAATTTGCATTCCCATCAGCAGTGCATGAGTGTTGCTTTTTCTTCACATCCTTGCAGCACTTGTGTCTTCTGTTTTTGATTTTAGCCATTCTGACAGGTGGGAAGTGATACCACATTGTAGTTTTGATTTGCGTTTCCTTGATCACGAGTGATGTTGAGCATCTTTTCATGTGTCTGTTGGCCATTGGCCATCTGTATGTTGTCTTTGGAGAAATGTCAGTTCACGTATTCTTGTTTTAAATTGGATTATTTGTTTTTTAGGCATTGGGTTGTGTCAGTCTTTTATATATTTTAGCTACTAACCCTTTATTGGATATGTCATTTGCAAATATTTTCTCCCATTCTGTAGGGTGGTATTATTTAGTTTTGAGGATTGTTTCCTCTCTGTGCAGAAGTCTTTTATTTTGATGAAGTCCTAGTAGTTTACTTTTGTTTTTATTTCCCTTGCCTCAGGAGACCTATCTAGAAAAATGTTGCTATGGCCAGTGTCAGATTACTGCCTGTGCTCTTGTCAAGGATTTTTATGGTTTGAGGTCTCACATTTAGGTCTTGAATACATTTTGAATTTGTTTTTATATATGGTATGAGAAAGTGGTCCATTTTCATTCTTTGTTGTGTGTAGCTGTCCAGTTTTCCCAACACCATTTGTTGAGACATTTTTCCATTGTATATTCATTTCTCCTTTGTCCAAGATTAATTGACCATATAATAGTAGGTTTATTTCTGGACTTTCTATCCTACCCCGTCTGATCTACATGTCTATGCCAGTAGCATATGTTTTAATTGCCACCGCTTTGTAATATAACTTGAAATCTGGAATTGTGATACCTCCAGTTTTGTTTTCCTTTTTCATGATTGATTTGGCTATTGAGGGCTTTTGTGGTTCTATACACATTTTAGGATTGTTCTGTGAAAAATGCTGTTGGCATTTTGATAGGGGTTGCATTAAATGTATAGATTGATTTTGGGTAATATAGACATTTTAACAATATTTATTCTTCCAACCCATGAGCATGGAATGTTTTTCCATTTGTTTGTGTCATCTTCATTTTCTTTCATCAGTTTTTAAGAATTTTTCAGAGTGCAGGTTGTTAACCTCTGGTTAAGTTTATTCCTAGATCTTTTATTGTTTTTGGTGCATTTGTAAATGGGATTGTTGTCTTAATTTCACTTTTTGCTTGTTTCATTATTAGTGTATAAGAATGCAACAGATTTTTTTAGGGGCGCCTGGGTGGCGCAGTCGGTTAAGCGTCCGACTTCAGCCAGGTCACGATCTTGCGGTCCGTGAGTTCGAGCCCCGCGTCAGGCTCTGGGCTGATGGCTCGGAGCCTGGAGCCTGTTTCCGATTCTGTGTCTCCCTCTCTCTCTGCCCCTCCCCTGTTCATGCTCTGTCTCTCTCTGTCCCAAAAATAAAATAAAAAAACGTTGAAAAAAAAAAAAAGAATGCAACAGATTTTTGTATATTGATTTTGTATCCTGTGACGTTACTGAATTCATTTATCAGTTCTAGTATTTTGGTGAGAATTTTGGGTTTTCTGTGTATAGTCTCCTGTTATCTGTAAATAGTTTTACTTCTTCCTTACCTATTTGGATGCCTTTTATTTCTTTATGTTGTCTAATTGCTGGGACTTCCAACATTATGTTGAATAAACGTGGTGAGAATGGACGTCCTTGTCTTGTTCCTGACCTCAAGGGAAAAGCTCTGTTTTTCACCACTGAGTAAGATGTTGGCTGTGGGTTTTATTATATTGAGCTATGTTCCTTCTAGACCTACTCTGCAAAGGGTTTTTATCATGAGTGGATGCTGTACTTTGTCAAATGCTTTTTTGCATCTGTGGGACAGAATGCATCATCTATATGGTTTGTATTCTTTTTCTTACTGATGTATCACATTGATTGTTTTGCGAATATTATTATTTGATGTTTATTTTTGAGATAGAGCCTGAGTGGGGGGGGGACAGAGAGAGGGAGACACAAAATCCAAAGCAGGTTCAAACCCGTGAACTGGGAGATATGACCTGAGCTGAAGTCTGACACTGAAACCAACTGAGCCACCCAGGCGCCCTGACTGTTTTGCAAATATTAAACCACCTTTGCATCCTAGAAGTAAATCCCACTTGATCATAGTGTATGCTTTTTTAATATATTGTTGGATTTGGTTTGCTAATATTTTGTTGAGGATATTTGCATCTGTAAGAGATAATGGCCTATAGTTGTCTTTTTTGTGTCTTTATCTGGTTTTGGTATCAGGGTGGTAATTGGCCTCATTGAATGAATTCTGGAAGTTTACCTTTTTTATTTTTTGTAATAGTTGGAGAAGGAGTATTAACTCTTCTTCAAATGTTTGCTAGAATCTGCCTGTGAAGCCATCTGGTTCTGGACTTTAGTTTATTGGGAGTTTTTTGATTACTGATTCAATTTCATTGTTGGTAATTGATGTGATCAGATTTTCTGTTTCTTCCTGCTTTAGTTTTGGTAGGTTATGTTTCTAGGAATTTATCCATTTCTTCCAAGTTGTCCAATTTGTTGGCATAGATATTTTCATAATATCCTGTTACAGTTGTTTGTATTTCTAGGGTGTTGGTTATTATTTCTCCTTTTTCATTAATTATATTTGGGTCTTTCTCTCCTTGTCTTATGTATTTATTTTATTTTTTAATTTTTCTTTATTTAGTTTTTTGTTGAGTCTTGCTAGAGGTTTATCAGTTTTTGTTGATTTGTTAGAAGAACCAGTTTCTGGTTTCATTGATCAATTATTTTTTCTAAATTTCTGTATCATTTATTTCTGCTCTAATCTTTATTATTTTTTTCCTTTTGATGGCTTTGGGTTTTGTTTTTTTTGTGGCTTCTTTAGGTGTAAGGTTAGTTTGCTTATTTGAGGTTTTTCTTTTTTTCTTTTTTACATTTATTTATTTTTGAGAGAGACAGACAGCATGAGCAGGGGAGGGGCAGAGAGAGAGGGAAACACAGAATCAGAAGCAGGCTTCAGGCTCCCTGCTGTCAGCTCAGAGCCCAATGCGGGGCTCGAACCCACGAACGATGGGATCATGACCTGAGCCGAAGTCGGACGCTTAACCGACTGAGCCACCCAGGCGCCCCTTGAGGTTTTTCTTCTCGAGGTAGGCCTGTGTTACTATAAACTTCTTTCTTAAAATTTTTTTAAACCATTTGAAAAAAATTTATTTTAATGCTTGTTAATTTTTTGAGAGAGAGAGAGAGAGAGAGAGAATATGAGTGGGGGAAGGGGCAGAGAGAGAGGGCAACACACGAAGCAGGCTCCAGGCTCTGAGCTGTCAGTGCAGAGCCCAATGTGGGGCTTGAACTCACGATCCACGTGATTATGACCTGAGCCCAAGTCAGATGCTTAACCAACTGAGCCACCTGGGCACCCCTATATAAACTTCTTTCTTAAACCACTTTGCTACAGCCCAAAGATTTTGGACTGTTGTGTTTTCATTTTCATGTAATTTTTGATGTTCTCTGATTTCTTGGTTGACCCGTTCATTGTTTAATAGCATGTTATTTAACTTAACCTCCATGTATTTGTTCTCTTTTCAGATTTTTTTCTTGTGGTTTAGTTGTAGTTTGATGGCATTGTGGTCAGAAAAGATGTATATAGAACATTGATTTTTTTTTTTTTTTAATTTGTTGAGACTTGTTTTGTGGCCTAATATGTGATCTATTCTGGAAAATGTTCTGTGTGCACTTGAAAAGAATTTGTACTCTGCTGTTTTAAGATAGAATGTTCTGAATATGTTAAATCCATGTGGTCCAGGATTTCATTCAAAGCCACTATTTCTTTGTTGATTTTCTGTTTGGATGACCTGTCCATTGATATAAGTGGACTTTTAAAGTCCCCTATTATTATTGTATTACTATCAGTTATTTCTTTTATGGTTGTTATTAACTGTGTTTTGTATTTGGGTGCTCCCATGTTGGATGTGCAAGTACTTACAATTTTTATATCCTCTTGTTTGGAATGCCCCCTTTATTATTACATAGTGCCCCTTTTTGTCTTTTGTTATAGTCTATAACAAGTCTTTTTTAAAGTCTATTTTGTCCAGTATAAGTATTGCCGCCTTGGTTTTCTTTTAACATCCATTTGCATGATAAATATTTTTTCATCCCCTCACTTTCAATCTGCACATGTTGTTAGGTCGGAAACGAGTCTTTTGTAGGCAGCATATAGATGGGTCTTGTTTTTTTAATCCACTCTGTCACCCTGTGTCTTTTGACTGGATCATTTAGTCCATTTACATTCAAAGTAAATATTGAATAGATATGTATTTACTGCCATTTTGTTACTTGTTTTATGGTTGTTCCTGTAGATTTTCTCTGATCCTTTCTCTTGCTCTCTTTCATAGTTTGCTTTCTCTAGTGATATACTTGGATTCTTTTCTCTTTATTCTTTGCATATCTATTACTGATGTTTGATATATGGTTATCATTAGGTGTGCACATAACATCTTCTACATGCATATAGCAGTCTATATTAAGTTGATGATCATTTAAGTTTATACTGTTATTTACTCCTCTCCCTCCCATGTTTTAGGTATATGGTTTCATATTTTACATCCTTCTATTTTATGAATCCCCTTAACTGAATATTTACAAATACATTTATTCTTATTGCTTATGTGTTTTTTACTTTTTGTACTCTCACTTCTGGTCTTCCTTTTCATTCAGAGTCCCCTTTAAATATTTCTTGTAGGGCTGGTTTAGTGGTCATGCGCTCCTTTAGTTTTTGTCTGAGAAACTCTTTTATCTCTCCTTCTATTCTGGATATTCTTGGCCACAGATTTTTCCCTTTCAGCATGTTGAATATATCCTGCTGTACTCCTTTCTGGCCTGCAAAGTTTCTGCTGAAAAATCCACTGATACCCCTGTAGGGTTTCAGTTGTATGTAACTGTCTTACTTTCTCATGGTCCTTTAAAAATTTTTTCTTTATCACTACTTTTTGCCATTTTAATTACTATGTTTGTTGGTGTGGATGGCCATGGTTTGAATTGGGAGTGGGGGGAGGGTCTCTTTTTCCTGAATCTGGATCTCTGTTCCTTCCCTAGACTAGGGAAGTTTTCAGGTATTATTTCTTCAAATAAATTTTCTTCCCTCTTATCTCCTCTTCTGAGATCCCTATAATGCAGATTGTTACTATGCTGGATGGAGTCACTGAGTACCCTAAGACTATTCTCAGTTTGCATAAGTTTCTTTCCTCTTATTTGCTCAGCTTGGTTACCTTCCATTACTGTCTTCCAGGTCATTAATTCATTCTTTGCTTTGTCTAGCCTGATATTTATTCCATCCAGTGTATCTTAAATTTCATTTTCTGTGTTCTTGATCTCTGATTAGTTCTTTTTATTCTTTGACAGTCTTACTGATGTTCTCCATTCTTTTCTCCAATCCAATGTCTTTTTTTTTTTTTTTTTTTTTTTTTTAAGTAAGCTTCGTTTTCAGTGCAGAGCTCAACATGGGGCATGAACTCAGGACCTTGAGATCAAGGCCTGAGCTGAGATCAAGTGTCAGATGCTTAACCAGCTGAGCCACCCAGGTACCCCTCTCCTGTATCTTAAATTCTCTATCAGGCATATTACTTATTTTCACTTTGGTCTCTTGCTGTGGTTTGGTCCTGGTCTTTCATTTGGGAGATGTTTCTCTGTCTCCTCATTTTGCCTGACTTCCTGTGTCTGTTTCTGTGTGTTAGGGAAGTCAGCTGTTTCTTTTGCTCTTAACAATAATAGTCTCTTAAAGAAGAGGTCCTGTAGTGCCCGGCAATGCAGTGTCCTGTTTCCCAAGGCCTGGTGCTTCAAGAGAGTGTCTCCTATGTGTTTTGTGTGTGCTCTCCATTTGCGTCTTGGCCTCTTTTTCCTTTAGTGTAGTTTACAGAAGCTCTCTTTGCTCATTGTGTACAATGTTTGATCCTTGGCAGGGGTGGGGCACTGTTTATTTGTTTAAATGTTTATTTGTTTGGCGGGGGGCGGGGGGTGAGTTAGGGACAGAGAGAGAGGGAGACACAGAATCCGAAGCAGGCTCCAGGCTCTGAGCTGTTAGCAAGAGCCTGACATGGGGCTTGAATACATGAACTGTGAGATCATGACCTGAGCCAAAGTTGGATGCACAGCTGGCTGAGCCACCTAGGTGCCCCCAGGTGGAACACATTTTAATAAGGGGTGTAGTGGTCTGCTTATGAAAGGAGACCTGCCACTACTGCTGCCAGAACTGAGGTCCTGAAAACATGAGTGTCAGGAGATGTGGCATTGGCAGAGTTTGTGCTGGGTTTCTTGGGGAGGGGCCTGCAGCGCTAGGACTCAGGCCTGCATGTGACTGGGAAGGGCATATCTGCTGAATTGTCATGGGTTGGGGGGTGTTGGGTATGGTGGAGGGTGTGGGATGTTTTGGCAGGGGTTAGATGTAAGGAGGCTTGGCAAGTTAGGAGTGGTAGCACGGGGCTGTTTCCTGTTGGTGGCTATTTATGCTGAAGGGAGAAGAGGGAAATGACCCTTGCCAGGTCCTTTGTTCCTGGAGGGGTCTCCCTGTGACCTCTGCCTCTCTGGGCCATGCTTTGAGATGAGCAAATCGCAAATCACTTTCCCTCTTGTCTGCCCTTGAGTTTTCCAGTTGCTGATACTATGCTGTATTTGCACGGGCTGTTTGTCCTGCTCTAATTGTGGGAACTCTGCTTCCTAATGTCTTCTGGGCTTTCTCAGAGCCAAGTCTGCCGATTTTTAAAATTTCAGGCTTTAAGTCCCGTTGGTTTTTGAGAACTACAAAATTCAGCCCCTCTCATTTTCAAAAGCAAATATTCCAGGGATTCATCCTCCCTGTTCAAGGGCTCCCCTATGTGAAGTCTGTTTTCTGCCCTTCTCTATGCCATCATCTCCCTCTCCATCGTGTCAAATAGCCATGGTCCATTTTGCTTCCAGACTGTCTTTGCCCTTCCTATTAATATGTCCCCTTCCCTGCCTTTAGTTGTGGAATTTGTTCTGCCAGTTTCTGGATGGTTTCCTAGGTAATTTACACTGATAACGGGTGTTATCTAGTTGTATCCGTGGGAGGAGGCAAGCTTAGGGTCCTCCTACTAGTACTGCCATTTTCCCAGACAACTTTGCAGTTGTGGGATTTTTAGCAAAAATAGATTGGCAATATAACTGGCTTATTTTTTACAAGATTCCCTAGGGATTCATTTTTAGGGATTTTGGGCTGCTCTTCCATAAGGAGCTGCATTGAATACTTAGATAACCTGTGGAGGGCAACAAAAGTTAAAGTTGGGGGGACAACGTTGGCTTTGGCCAGTGGTCTTCATTCTTATTCATATAACCTCAGTTAATTTTTTTACCTGATGTCTAAATTTGTTCATCTTTGGTTCAAATACAAAGGATAGTATTGATTTTTATTGTGGTAAAATATACATAACATGAAATTTGAGCTTTTTAAAAAAATGTTTATTTTGAGAGAGACAAGCGCGCGTGCAAGTCAGAGAGGGGCAGGGAGAGAAGAAGGTAGAGAATCCCAAGCAGCCTCTGTGCTATCAGCACAGAGGCCCTTGTGAGGCTTGATTTCATGAATCATTAGGTCATGACCTGAGCCAATGTTGGACGCTTACCTGACTGAGCCTCCCAGGTGCCCCTTTACCTTTTTAACTTAATCACTTGTATGTGTTCGGTTCAGTAGTATTAAGTATATTTACATTGTTTACAACCATCACTATCATCCATTTCCAGAAATATTTTCATTTTCCCAACTTGAAAGTGTATCGGTTACAAAATAACTCACCATTGTCCCCTACCACCAGCTCTTGGGAACCACTGCTCTACTTTTTATCTCTAATTTGACTCTTCTAGGTATCTCATAGAAGTAGAATCATAAAATACTTTTCCTTTTGTGTCTGGTGTAATTTCACTTAGGAAAATGTCTTCAAGGTTCATCCGTATTGTAGCATGTACCAGCATTTCATTTCTTGTTTTTTTTAAATAGGTTTCATTTTTTGGAGCAGTTTTAGTTTCAAAGTAAAATTGAACAGAAAGTACATACAGAACTGTCATGTACTCCTCCCAGAAATGTATAGCCTTTCTTCTATCCTGCACCATAGTTTTACATTTGTTAGAACCTATGTACCTGCATGGACACATCTCACATCTATTGTTTACCTTAGGGTTCCCTGGTGGTATTACACATTCTGTGAGTTTTGACAAATGTAAAATGATGTGTATCTGCCTTGTTGGTATCATACAGGATAGTTTCACTGCCCTAAAAATCCTGTTCTCTGCCTATTCATCCGTCCCCATGTTTTTTTCATGACTTGATAGCTCTTTTTATGTTGGTTTATTTTTGAGAGAGTGTGTGAGCATGCACAAGTGAGGGGTGGGGCAGAGAGAGAGGGAGATGCAGAATCTTAAGCAGGCTCCAGGCTGTCAGCGTGGGGCTTGAACCCACGAACCTGCGAGATCTTGACCTGAGTCAGATGCTCGATGAGCCACCCAGGCACCCTGATAGCTCTCTTAAGTGCTAAGTAATGTTTCATTGTATGGGTAGGTCACAGTTTATGTATGCACTCGCCTACTTCCTGAAGGATCTCTTGGTTGCTTCCATGTTTTCCTTCCTTTTTAAGGCTAAATAATACTCCACTGTATGTATATACCATATTTTGTTTATCCATTCATCTGTCAATGCACATTTGGTTGGTTTCCACCTTTTGGTTACTGGGAATGATGCTGTCGTAAACATTGGTCTTCAAATATCCATTTGAGTTCCTGCTTTCAGTTCTTTCCTGTATATCAAAGGATATAATTTTGTCATTGAAAATACTGACATTTAAAAATGCATTGTAGTCATCTGTAAGAAAACCTTTTTTGCTCAAAATGTATGAACCTACGTGGTGATGATCTTTAACAAGGTAATTCTAACATGTACTGGGAACAGATACTGTAACTGAACTAACATTAGTTCATTCGTTGGTGAGTTCTAGAGATGCAGTGGTCACACAAAGAAAACCATTTGCTACAAATAAGGAGATCATGGGGAATAGCTTCCAAATCCATGACTCCCTGAATATGGGTGAGCAGGTTCTTTTTATTTGGGGTTTAGGATGAATATTCAGAAAGGGGGGCTTTGTCATCGCATGTACAGGCAGGCATAAATTTGCACAGACATACTTAGACTGTTTTTGCATTCCTTTTGTTCCCTTAAAATCCTTAACTACTAAAGTTTTTGCATTTCTTTGTACTTCTGCTAGGAAGTTTTATAAAAAGTGTCCTTAGGCTTAGTAGAACCAGTGGGGCATAGATCACAGAAACTAACTGGGGCCTAAATGACTTCTCTTGTGTCCTGAAAACTGTGTCTTTCTTTTACTTGGGACTCCAAATCTTTCTGTTCACAACAGCTAAAGTCTTGCCTTTGGTGTATGAATCGGCTTGTGAGAGCAAGCTGACTGGAGTCATCCACTAGTTGGGATGATTTTCTAGTATGCTGGGAAAATTAGTTTCTTTTTTGAGTGGGAATGGAGAGCTTTGACTTGGCAAGTTGTCATTAAGTGGTGGTTTGGTTGTTGGGAATTTAGTGCAAAGGGTATTAGAAAAAGATTGATTTTCTGCTTATGGCAGTGACAAAGTTTTTTTAGAAATTTTATTTTTTTTAATAGGTGTACTTTTTTCTTTCTCCTTTTTTTTTTTTTGTTTTTTTTGGTTTAAATTTTATTTTATTTTGTTTATTTTTTTATTTTTATTTTTAAATTTTTTTTTTCAACATTTTTTATTTATTTTTGGGACAGAGAGAGACAGAGCATGAACGGGGGAGGGGCAGAGAGAGAGGGAGACAGAATCGGAAACAGGCTCCAGGCTCCGAGCCATCAGCCCAGAGCCCGACGCGGGGCTCGAACTCACAGACCGCGAGATCGTGACCTGGCTGAAGTTGGACGCTTAACCGACTGCGCCACCCAGGCGCCCCGAAATTTTATTTATTTTTGAGGGGGGGGGCATAGAGGGAGAGAGAGGGAATCCCAAGCAGTCTCCACATTGTCAACACAGAGCCCGAGACGGAACTTGAACTCCTGAACCATGAGATCATGACCTGAGCCGAAATCAAGAGTTGGATGCTTAACCTACTGAGCCACCCAGGAGCCCTTATTTGTTTTAAAAAAGTGAGCTATGTTAAAGAAACATAATAAATACTAGTTCAGACTGTATATGAATGATTAAATTTTAGAAAAAGTTACTGGCAAATAAATTTATTTGTGGGACCCTGAAGACAGAATAGAGCCCAGAGAAAGAGTGTAACAGGAATTGAGTACTTAAAGAAGCAGAATTCAAAAGGAAATTGACTTGCAGTTACATGTGTAGAAGAAATCTGAGCTTCCTATAATTAAAATTGAGTAGCAATGCCTGTTAAGGCCAAAAGAAAAGATGTTTGGAAGAGTATAAAGTTTATTTGGTAAAAAGGAAGTTTATTGGATGTATTATATGTAGAAAGTTTTCCTAACTAGCTTGTTTGTTTTTTTAAGTTCATCTTTATTTATTTTGTGAGAGATAGAGAGCAAGCGGTATAGGGGAAGAGAGAGAGGGGGAGACAGAATCCCAAGCAGGCTCTGCACTGACAGTGCAGAGCCTGATGTGTGGTGCAAACTCAGAACTGCAAGATCAAGAACCCAACTGAAGTCAGATGCTTAACTGACTGAGCCACCCAGGTACCCCTTCTAAATAGTTTAAATAAGGACTCCCATTGAATATCCAGAATCTGAAATTTTTAGGGGCAGATACTACTTTGGGAGAACCTTAAGATAACAAATTAGGTTGGGAGTGGGAAAGAAGCTTATGGGGATATCCTATAAACAGTAGATCATAGTTACTATTGTGAGACAGTTTGTTATAGTTAGCTGGCTTACTCTTATGTCAGTTATCTAAGACAACGGTTCTCAAAGTGTAGTCTGTGATCTCTGGGGTCTCCAAGGCCAGTACTGTTTTCACAATTATATCATTAAGACATTGTTTGCCTTTTTGATTGTTCTGACATTTGCACTGATGGTACAAAAGCAGTGGTGGATAGGACTGCTGGTGTCTTAGCATGAACTAGGGCAATGGCACCAACTGTACTAGTAAAACATCGTATTCTTCACCACCATGCACTCACTTAAAAATGTCCTTAATGAAGCAGTAAAAACTAATTTTGTTAAGTCATGACCCTTGAGAACACATTTTTTTTATATTCAGTGTGACAAAGTGTGTGTAAAGTAATTTGAATGCATACCATGGGATGATGGTTGTCTCAAGGAAGTACACTTTTGTGATTATTCTACTTGGGAGTATTTTTCTGTGATGGACATAATTTTAACTTGAAAGAATGACTACCAGACGAACTGTGGATTCAGACTTGGATATTTGGCAGTTATTTTCTCAAAATGAACAAAGAGCCTATCAATTCCAAGAAAACGGCTGACAGTATTTATGCCAGTGACAAAATTTGAGCTTGTTTCAAACCAAAATCAGTATTTTGGAGAACTTGTATCCATCACCTAAGTTCTGTCCATGTATTTCCTATGTTTATGCTCATTTTTTCATATGTCTGTTTCCATCTATCTGGGACCATTCAGAATCTGCTGGAGGTTATTTTTGCTTAATTGTTTTGTCTAAAAAATACATATACATATTTTTCATTTCTAAAGAGTGTTCGAGCAGAGCATAGTACTCTGGGTTTGGCAGTTTTCTTTAAGCACACTGACAATAACACTTTACTGTCTGCAGATTTTCATTTTCTGTTGAGAAGTCAGCTATGAGTCTAACTGTTGTTACTTTAAAAGCTTCCTATTCACACTCCCCATGAATTTTCTTTTTGTTTTTTGCAGTTTCACAATGATGTATCCAGGTGGGGTTTTTGTTTTTTATTTATTTTTTATTCTCCTTGGGATTCAGTGAACTTAAATCTGAGATCTTAAATCTTGATTGGAATATCTTTAAACAGATCTGATAAATTCTCATTATCTTAAAAAAAATTGCAGTCACATTTCTCTTCCTGTAAAGACTGATTAAACATGTTAACATGTTAGATTTACTTACTGCATCTTTCTTCTTTCTTTTTCTTTCTTTCTCTTTCTTTCTTTCCTTAAATCTCCTATGTTCTAGCTTTTAATTCTTCAGTTTTGTTCAACTGAGCTCAGACACAAATACATTGAATTTTTGTTTTTCATTTGTAGAATTTTTGTCCATTTGCTCCTAGCACCTTTTGTTGAAAAGACTTCATTCTCCACTGAGTTGCCTTTGGTCTTTTGTCAGAGATGAGTTGATTATATTTTTACGGGTCTATTTTGGAGCTCTTTGTTCCATTAACCTACGTGTGTCTGTTCTTTCACCAATTCCATGCTGTCTTTGTTACTGTAGTTGTATATGGTAACTCTTGAAATTGGGTAGAATAAGTCCTCCAGCTTTGTTCTACTTCTGTCTTGGGTGTTTTAGGTCTTTTGCCTTTCTATATAAACTTCGGAATCAATTTATTGATAACTACAAGTAGCTTGCTGGGATTTTGATTTGAATTGTGTTGACTCTGTAGAGCTAATTGGGAAGAATTGTTACTCAAACCAGTGGTAGAAAGCAAAATTGGGATTACGTTTTATCTAAGAGCTGTTTTTATTTCTGGTTTACCTTTACCCTGGATAACATGAAAGTTCCGGTGTTTGGCAGGCCCTGGGCTTTGACTTTTCCCTGTGAGGCCACTAAAAGGTTACTTCAGTTTTGCAGTTTTTTCTTTGGAATTGGCAGCTGCCCTAAGGACAGAGCCTTGAGTGCTAGTATCTTGCTTTTTTCCTAGGTTTTTTGGGCCCAGTAAATGTTTATTATCTTAGCTCTTGAGCTTTTGAGTTTTTTTAATGTTTATTTATTTTGAGAGAGAGAGAGAGTACAAGTGGGAGAGAGGGGCAGAGAGAGAGAGAGAGAGAGAGAGAGGGAGAGAGAGAGAGAATCCCAAGCAGGCTCTGTGCTGTCAGCATGGAGCCCGACACTGGGTTCGATTCCATGACCACGAGATCACACTGTGAGCCAGTGTCAGGAGTTGGGCACTTAACTGAGCCATCCAGGTGCCCCTGCTTTTGAGGTTTTTAAAAAATTTCATCTAGTTTTAAAGTTGTTTTCAGGAAGGGGATTACCTACATTTATCATTATTGAAAATTGGAGTATCCCCAGTGGTCTGCCTCCCTCATAGAATTGATGGTTGGTATATTTACTCTTAAAAATTTGTATAAATTATTGGAGGAGCAGAATGAATTCTCCCAAATTTGCAGTGTCCATTGAGACCTTCCAGACAGTAATAAATTACGCTGCTTGAGATAAACTTATGGTAGATCTTGGAAAGCTCTACTTGTGAAGAAATGTGGCAGTTGAGTTTTGAGTGGTCAAATTAATGTTAAAATGTGCCTTGGTTTTGGGCACTGGGCCGTTTGGCGAAAAACCTTGTAGAAATTTTGGGTTTGTGGTACAGACTGCTAGTTGTCTGTCCCAGTTCTCATTCCTTTCTTAATTTCCAGTGTTAAGGAATATGACTGTGCAAAATAAAAACTAGATTTCTCATCTTCTTTTGCAGCTAGGAGTGGTTATGTGAGTAATCTGTTAAATAGTTTGGACTTTTGTCTCTGTTGTCAAACTTGTACATTGAGCTGTCTGTTGGCCATCTCTGCCTGGATTTATACCAGAAACACTGCAAGCCCAACATAATCAAAAGTAATATTTATTTTCTGGATCTCTGCTACTTCATTTATCCAGTCACCAATGCTGGAACTTCTGACTCCTCCAAATCCCACTGTCCCCAAACTCACACACATATATATACTTCAGACTTCAAATCCAGCTAATTTTTATTCTTTCTAAATGTCCTGCCTTCTCCCAGTCTATACCCAGCATTGACCCTGGTTCTTGCACTTGTCATCTCTTGCCTAGATTGCTACAAGAGCCATACAGTTGCTTCTTTGTTTATAGTTTTTTAAAATGTTTATTTTTTTTTAATGTTTATTTATTTTGAGAGAGAGCACGTGCACATGCACCCAGGAGAGGGGCAGAGAGAGAGGGAGAGAATCTCAAGCAGACTCTGTGCCGTCAGCACAGAGCCTGACACGAGGCTCCATCTCATGAAGTGTGAGATCATGACCTGAGCCAAAATCAAGAGTAAGATGCTGAACTGACAGCCACCCAGGCGCCCCTGTGTATAGTTTTGTAACTCTCATTTTTCCTTTTCCATCCACAGAATCGCCCATCTGAAATAAGTTTTCAGTCATGCTTGCATAATTAATTTTAGTGCCCTTAGCCTCCCAGACTCTTTGTAATGTGGTTCCATTTTACCTTTCCAGCTCATTTGTCATTCCTAACCCTACATTTGATGCTCTAATAGCACCAGATTTCTTTTTTTTTTAAATTTTTAAGTGTTTGTTTATTTCTGAGACAGAGACAGAGCACGAGTGGGGGAGGGGCAGAGAGAGAGAGAGAGAGAGAGAGAGACGCATAATCAGAAGCAGGATCCAGGCTCTGAGCTGTCAGCACAGAGCCCGACCTAGGGCTTTTGAACCCATGAACCGCGAGATCATGACCTAAGCTGAAGTCAGACACTTAACCTACTGAGCCACCCAGGCACCCCAGAGAGATTTTTTTACTTTAATTAACTTTACATTTTTCTAAACATGAAGTAAATAGGGCCTGCTGTTGAATATACCATATTCTGAAATAGGGATTTATAGTCTAAGTCACAAGTTTTCTTTTTGAAGTACTGTATTTGGGATATCTTTTTTGAAATTTCTTTCAAAGTCTGAAAGAAATGTCTTATTTGGCTGGGAAAAATGATTTTCATATGTGTATCATATACGTTGTTTCAGAACATTGCTTATCTGGATCAGTCTCCTGTCACACATACGGAAATGGTGGCCAGGAGAAATTAGTGATTATGTTGATGAGGTAGAAGCAGAGTCAGGATCTGCCGTGACCTACATCCAAATACAAGTATCTGCTTTAAAAAAATCTTCAAGCATGTTGAGGTTCTCAAGTCTTATCTCCAAATTGCATTTAGGATTACCAAGCATTGTTACAAAGACCTTGACCTTTTGTGTAAAGAGTAACTTGGGTAATTAACTGAGCAGGATACATTGTAATTCGTGTCTTATTAACAACCTTAATTCTATAAGGAATGGTTTATTTACAAAACAGTGGCCTAAACCTTGCCTCCATACCTGTCTTGGCAATTTATTTTAGAAGGAAATATTTTTTGACCCATTGATAGATTATTTTTAAGTATTCTAAGTGAAGCAGGCGTGGTAGATATAACATGTTATAGATGTATTTGTCTTTGTTTGTTTTTAGCATCAAGCATTGCACAATTCTCTCCAATAATGTAGATCATCTCTTACTGAATTTAACGCTGTCTGATATCATGGTCTCCTTGGCAAATGCCTCAACTTTACAGAAGGATTCCAACTGGATAGAAATGATAAGAAAATTTGTGACAAAGACCCTTGAAGATGGCTTTAGGCTAAATAGTAAGCAGCTAAACAGATTGCTTGGAGTATCATGGAGATTAATGCAGATACAACCTAACAGAGGTAGGTGTTCTTGCTTTGTCCTTATTTAAGAGAGGAGCTCTTATGCATGCTATTAGGGTCTAGCTTTGAATTGATGACTTTCACATGTTTTATGTAGACAAGTTAATTACATTCAAACCTTAAAAGTTAGCTTGTATAATTATAAATGGACTATCTGCTTGAACACTGAAATGGTTAATACTCAGCGCATCTCTTTCTCAGGTGAGTAGGTCCACTGTGAAGCAATATGATTAAATTTCTAGTAGATTACAGACTTGAGTAAAAGGAGGTAGGTATTACTTCAGAATGCTGTTGAGCCTAATGATAAAGAAATACACTTTTCTGGTCTAGTTTGATTAGAAATTGAGCACTTTCACCTTTTATCCATATAGAATGAGTTGAATCCTGCCTGTCTCTACCTTTCTGCTAGCCTGAAGTTATGTCACATAAAGTCTATTTTTAGTGTGATTTACGAATTCTTTTCATTCAAAAACAAAGCTTTCCTGTTTGGTTCCCATCTTATTCATCTTTCTAATATCTTGGTTTTTGTCATCGTTACATAGGTTTGTTGTCCCTTACAAAAATTACACTGTAGTCTCAGGTTGCAGTCTGACTTTTATATTAATTCATTACTGTTGGACTTCAGTGGTAGTATCAGTTTGTGACTAAGATCTGCTTTGTCATAGGAACAAAGTAAAGTGCTTCTGTGCTTTTAGAGGAATTTGGGAGCTGGTGAAGAAACATTTTTGATTAATATACAGTTGTTTTTGTATTTAGAGGCTACAGAGTCTCTCATCAAGGCAGTTTATACATTGTATCAGCAGAGAGGCCTCCTCCTTCCAGTTCGAACTTTGTTACTAAAGTTTTTCAGTAAAATCTATCAAAAAGAAGAACTGAGATCTTACAGAGTCAGGTAAGGTTTCATTTATTTTACCTTTCTTTTTTGGTGGAGTTATTTTGTAGTCTACTTAAGATACTAGAGTGGTAAAAATCTTTGGAGATGTTCATTCTTTTTATTTTGTTTGGCTGCATATAAGAAAAGATATAAAATTGTATATAGAAACATGCATAGTAGTGCCAGTAATCTTTATGTGCACCACCAGCAGATAAAAGCCTCTTTGAGCTTATAGTTCCACTTGTCCACTTACAACTTAAGGTCAGTTGGAGTAACCTATAGCAGCCTCAACTTTTTCTTTTGCTTTCTGTAAAAACTATGGAGGTTGAACTATTAGCTATTAGTGGCATATTGGGGCATATGGTGTAAGAATGAAGACGATAGAAGATGAAAAAGTTTCCGGCTTAGTTTGGTGCTATCAGTTGAGATGGATAACACAAAGAGTAGAACTAAGGAATTAATTTTTTGATACGGTGAATTTGAGATATAGTTTGGAAGTCAGGAAGATGTGTTTAGGTAGAAGATAAGGTTTGGGGATACCTGAGCATATGTAGGTAGTTGTTGAAACATATTTGAGTCTTTAGTAGAAGCTGGGTGCTTTTCATAATTTATCTAAATCTCATATTCCTACTTTGAGGTGTAGATACTGTTACTTTCGTTTTGTAGGAGGAAACTGAAGCTTAGTTTAATAAGTTGGTGAGTGTCCTATAATTAATGGGGAACAGAGCTGAGACTTAAGTTTAGGTCTGACAGCAAAGGTCATGCTTAATTCACTAAGCTCTTGGGGTACAGCAAAAGTGATTGCCGTTGCCTGAGTGAAGAGACATTGGAGCTTTAGCAAGTATAAGTACAGTTGATCCTTGAACAGTGTGGGGATTAGGGACACTGACCCCCCTCCCCATTACAGTTGAAAAACTGTATGTAACTTTTGACTCCCTCAGAACTTAACTACTAATAGCCTACTGTTGACTAGAAGTCTTACCGATAAGTTGATAAACATATTTTGTATGTTATATATGTTATATATTGCATTCTTACAATAATACCTAGCTTAATGCTTTCAGTGTTTCTAGGGTGTGCAGTTTGTGAGGTTTTCACAAAAAAAATTTCCAGTATATTTATTGAAAAAAACCTGCATGTAAGCAGACCCACGCAGTTCAAAACCATATTGTTCAAAGGTCAACTGTATACTGAAGAACTAAAATAACACAGGTTTGAAACCATTTAGTGTGAGAGCACCCTACATTGAATGCATTATTGAGTTAGTATAACAGCTAATACTGTAAGGATAAATAGAACACAAAGAGCAGTAGTAGTGTCTGTTTTTGAAGATAAACATGCAATTTAGATAGTGCCCCAAATTGCATGCTCTTTTTAAGTGAGTGGTTAAAACCTTGGAAAATGCTACAGCTGAATAAATGATGCTTCTGGTCTTATAAACTCTAAAATGTTTAAATGAGTACATGTGTTCTTGGTAGATAATAATGTCACTCTGTGGTATATTTAAGTTAAAAATTTTTTTTGTTTGTTTGTTTAAACTTATTTCTCTTGTCTTTATACTTTATTTTGTTCTTCCTTGGTGTTTCTTAGATATCGTAGTAAGGTGTTATCCCGTTGGCTGGCTGGTTTACCATTGCAGCTTGCTCATCTTGGCTCCCGAAATCCTGAGCTGTCAACACAGCTTATTGATATCATCCATACTGCAGCAGCACGAGCAAATAAAGAATTACTAAAAAGTTTACAAGCTTCTGCTCTCCGAATCTATGGTAAGAGTTTAACTGTGTAGGTAACCATTGATCTACCCTGCATTAGGAAAGAAGTTTCTTTAAAAAAAAAAATTTTTTTTTAATGTTTATTTATTTTTGAAGGAGAGAGAGACAGAGTGTGAGCGGGGGTGGGGCAGAGAGAGAGGGAGACAGAATCTGAAGCAGGCTCCAGGCTCTGAGCTTTCAGTACAGAGCCATGTGGGGCTCAAACACACAAGCTGTGAGATCATGACCTGAGCCGAAGTCGGCTGCTTAACGGACTGAGCCACCCAGGCACCCCTGGGAAAGAAGTTTGTAAGCGGAACTCTTTAGGTTTGCCTTTCCTTTGAATTATTATAAATTATTCACACCATGGTTAAAGTGCCAGAACAAAATATCAAATAGTAAATTCATTTTCAATAGTAAGTATTTTTTATTAGGATACTTTTAGAAGGTTAATGGTTGTAGATGCTTCTTGGATTCTTAAATTGTCTTTTCAGCCACATGCTGTTTACAAATTCAAAACTGATCAGGTATTTAAAAAAAATTCCTTTGAAGCTTTGGCAGCAAATTAATCATAAAGGATATTTTGTATGACTTCTATATATTTATACTTTTTTATTCATCCTTGGAACTATTTTATATTTTAAGCAAAAATACCAATAAAAGCATATTGGGAGGTATTACATATATGTAATATGTATTTATTATTGAGATGTAATTCACAAACCATAAAATTTGTCCTTTTACAATGTATATTTCAGTGTTTTTAACATATTCCCAAAGTTGTGCAGTCACCACTGTCTGATTCCAGAATATTTTTATCACCCCAAAAAGAAATTAAACCCATTAGTAGTCCTTCCCCAGCTCCTGGCAACCACCAATCTACTTTCCTGTCTCTACGGATTTGCCTGTTCTGGACATTTGTTATAAATGGAATTATATAATGTAGAGCCTTTTGAATCTGGCTATTTTCACTTAATGTACTGTTGGCAGTATACATGCATATTTAGTGTGCATGTATCTGTACTTTTTTTTTTTTTTTTTTTTTTTTTTTTGCTGAGTACTAGTATTCCACTCTATGAATCTGTCACTTATATTTACCCATTCATTAAGTGATGGACATTTGGTTTGCTTCCATCCTTTTTGGGTTATAGTTTTAAGTCTTTTTTTTTTCAGTACTGCTTATATGTAGATGTCTTCTGCTTTAAATTAGGTTGATATTGTAATTGTCACTGTTTAGCAAAAGCGCTTGTTTTTTTACCGTTTTACTTTGGTTCAATCCCTTTACCCCATCAAAGTTATTATTTCAGACATTGACACTTGGATGTTGTGGAATTATTACAGTGTTAAATAAATATATCTTTAATGATGTTCATTGTTTTACTTTAGAAAATAGTTTAGTCCTACATATACTTTATGATAAAACTTTTTTATGTAGATGATAAGTTGAAATTCAGTTTAATACAGTAAAAAGTAAGCAAGCACTCAATCTGCTTTACTAATTTAATCTCTGTATATCTTTTATAGTTGACTTTAATATGTGTTACCTACCCCACTAGATCCACAAGAAGGCACTGTGGTGGTTCTTCCAGCAGACTCTCAGCAGCGTTTGGTCCAGCTTGTATATTTTCTACCAAGTCTGCCTGCTGATTTACTTTCTCGGTTAAGTCGTTGCTGTATTATGGGAAGACTCAGTTCAAGTTTGGCTGCCATGCTTATCGGGATACTGCACATGAGGTAGCATCCAAGTGAGCTATATTTTAAGTATATAGTCTTTTCTCCCATGCCTTTTACTGGCAGTGTGTAAATTACAGAAGGCTTATACTGCTACTAACTTCATTTGCTCTTAATGCAGCATTTAAAACTCTTCATCCTATTATTGCTAGATAAAGTTCACTGGAGTAAGACTGTTTCAAGTTTTTTAGTGATTTGTATAGATAGAAATTATCTATAATTTGTACATAATGTACAGATTTTAAATTCTCAAAAGCCTGTAGTAAGGGTTCAGTGGCAGGTGAGAGTACTGTGCTTAAATAAAACCTTTGGTGTTAATGACATTGTGATACAGACCTTCTTTTCAGGGACCTCCAAATTTAACGTAGCTGGTGAAATAAATATGTTTGTGACTCGGGCGAGGAATCAGTTGAAATTTCTTTTTGTGTGTCTGTGGTTAAATGTACATAACATAAAACTTAACCATTTTAACCGGTTTTAAGTATACAGTTAAAACTGTGCAGTGGCATTAAGTACTTTCATATTGTTGTGCAGCCAGCACCGCTGTCCATCTCCACAACTCTTTTATCATTCCAAACTGAAACTCTGCATGCGTTAAACAGTAACTCGTCATCCCCCCCCCCCCCCCCCCCCCGGCCCTTAGTAACCACTGTTCTATCTTCATGATAAAATAAATTAATTAATGTTTATTTTTGAGAGAGAGAGAGAGAGAGAGAGATCACGCGATGGGGAGGGGCAGAGAGAGGGAGATACAGAATCCAAAGCAGGCTCCAGGCTTCAGTCTGTCAGCACAGAGTCCAGCGTGGGGCTTGAACTCACAAACTGAACTGTGAGATCATGATCTGAGCCAAAGTCAGACTCTTAACCGACTGAGCCACCCAGATGCCCCTTCATGATTTTGAGTATTCTAAGTACCTCATATAAATGGAATCATACTATATATGACCTTTTGTGTCTTGCTTATTTCACTCAGCATAACTCTTCAAGGTACATCCACATCGTATCATGTATCAGAATTTCCTTTTTAAGGTTGACTTAATGTTCCAGTATATGTATATACTACATTTTGTTTATTTTTCCCTTGATGGAAACTTGGTTGTTTCCATCTTCTAGCTTTTGTGAATAATGCTGCTGTGATCATTGGTGTACAGATATCTGTTTGAGTCCTTGCTTTAAATTCTTTTGGCTATATACCCAGAAGTGGAATTGTTGGGTCACATGGTAATTCTCTGTTTAATTCTTCGAGGAACTGCTGTAACGTGTTCCACAGTGGCTGCATCATTTTACTCTTAAATGTTTTATAATAGTGTTTCATATTGTAGGTATTCAAAGTATCCTTAAACACCTTGTGTTTGTATCATTAGGCATAATATTTTTAGTGTTCAGTAAGATTTATTATTGATTGTGGCTCATAGGCAGGCTCTAATATGGTTTTAGGGAGAAATTGAAATCTAGGTGGTACCTGAAAAGTTTAAAGACTATTAACTTCCTTGTGACTTGTACAATACAGATCCTCTATCCTGGTTAAATAGGAGTAGCTCACTTTATTGGTAGACTTCCTTTAGCTTGTTTGACACTCACCTCTTACTATTATAAGACATATCTTGGAATCAGTCACCTAAAGTGTGATTTACCTTTCTTTTTAGCTAGCAGAAGAGAGCTCTCGGCAATGTATTTGTTTATATGTGAAATTCACTCTTTTATTTCTTCTGTGTGCATGTGCATTAGAGGGACTTGGTCTTACCTTTAAGTGCTTTAAGCATATATTAGTTTCAGTGTTTTTCTTTCTAAGGGAAAAAAATCCTCGTCTAGTAAGCAGTTATTTAACAGGCCTTTAAAAAAATTAAATTTGATTTCTTTTTGTTACTGAAGTGGTTTTGTTTATTAACTTCCAGTAGAGGGCACTCTGTTCCTTTGATACAACTGGTGAAGGATCTGTTTTCACGTTGACTTAAAATCAGTTTTTGAACACTTCTTGAAACTAATTCTCTTTGGAAGCTGTGTTTATATCTTTATCAATATCAGTTATGATTGACTTGATAACTTTTGCCAAGGATGTTTTCAATTTTTTTTTTTTCTTTTTGTGGAGATTTGTGGTAACTATTGAGAAAATATATTTACAAATAGTTGGGATTCATAATCACCAAATTAAAAGCATATTGTCAATATAGTTAAAAATCCACCAAGTTAAATTCTGTTTTTTAGCAGAGTCTTGTTAGTAGACTTCTCTCTCTGTAGATGTATTGTTCCCATTCAGATGAATCTCTCTCTTTTTTTTTTTTTTTCAGATGAATCTCTTTTTTTTTTTTTTTTTTTTTTTTAAATTTTTTTTTTCAACGCTTTTTATTTATTTTTGGGACAGAGAGAGACAGAACATGAACGGGGGAGGGGCAGAGAGAGAGGGAGACACAGAATCAGAAACAGGCTCCAGGCTCCGAGCCATCAGCCCAGAGCCTGACGCGGGGCTCGAACTCACGGGCCGCGAGATCGTGACCTGGCTGAAGTCGGACGCTTAACCGACTGCGCCACCCAGGCGCCCCCAGATGAATCTCTTTTTAAAAAAATAATACAAAATTAGGACTTCTGAACTTTCTTAAATTTTTTTTTTTTTTCAACGTTTTTTATTTATTTTTGGGACAGAGAGAGACAGAGCATGAACGGGGGAGGGGCAGAGAGAGAGGGAGACACAGAATTGGAAACAGGCTCCAGGCTCCGAGCCATCAGCCCAGAGCCTGACGCGGGGCTCGAACTCACGGACCGCGAGATCGTGACCTGGCTGAAGTCGGACGCTTAACCGACTGCGCCACCCAGGCACCCCTGGACTTCTGAACTTTCTTAGGCCAGTGACATCATTATATCACTTCCTAGATTCAGAATTTAACAATAATGTTTGTTTCCCTCAGACATACACTGGGTTATTTCATATCTGGTTTTCTTTTCAAAATACCCCCTTCTGTCCTCAACTATGACTATACACAAGCCAGTTGCTTTTCATAATCTTCCACCTGCACTGTTACAATATTCCATCTAACTTTTGCACTTTTGCCAGATTAATTTTCCTTAAATATTGCTTTAATTCTGATTTTTGTCTGTTACACTAAGTGTATTATGAGATCAGGTTCTTTTAGGTTTTGTAGTTCTGATGTCCTGTTTGTCTTTATCCAAGAGAGTTAACCCCAAAGAATAGTTTGTTCCATATGTGAAAAACCCATCAGCTAAAAACTGTTGGTATTCATCTTTTTAAAAGTGCAATTAGAGTTGTTGCCCCTATCTCATTTTTATCACCCACTTAAAGTCTTTTAGAGTTTGACTCCCCCTCCCCCCCCATACCATTCTCCTTGCGTTTTCCCCCTTACCTTTGCTCATTCCTTATCCTTTCTGCCCCTAGTTTATTTACAGCTGGATTGGGAAACATAAGACCTAAATGTGGAGAGAATCCACACTGTTAGAGAAAAATCTGACAAGGGAGAAATTTGGGACTAAGAAATTTGGCCTGATTTTTAAGTAGGGTAAAATACATGACCTCCTCTGTCAGGAACAGTTTCAGTTTAGTTCTTTTGTCCCAGCTTACCTCACAAGTGTTCTGGCTTTGACAGTATATATGGTCATCATAATTTTAAGGGCAGTATGATATATTGCTTGTCATTTGTTGAAAGCAGTCTCTTAAATGGATTTTGCTACCTTTTTTAGCCACTGGATGGCACAGTTGCTTTCTGTTTTCACTGGGTTCAAAAGCATATTAGTTTGTTTTCTAATTACCATTTTGTACTCTTTCCCATTGTGCATTTCTGGTTTTTTAAAATAACCTCTCAGTTTTTGTTACTCCTCCCATAAGTCTTTTGCTTATTGTGGGAATAATAAAAAAGGGTGTTTCCATTATTTTAACTGCCCAAATTTAAAGAATGGTAATAAATATTAGCTATTGTAACAGTAAATTAAGTGCTTCTAGTTGAATTAGAAATGCCCAATTTTGTCTGACATTTATTCAGATAACTGAAAAAATTTGTAGCCTCAGCTTGTTGGATCTGATCATTCTCAGCACCCCCCCCCCCCTTTTTTTTTGGCCATATCTGAGACTAACATTTGTTGTCTTTTCCCTTAGCCTTAACTTGAAGAGAGTTTTTAAAGGAATCACTGGAAACTGATCCCCTACCAGGAACCACATAATCCTCATTTAATGAGAAGCTGCTTTACATTTAGCTATTCGCCTAAGTATACCATGAATACTTAGCTGTGCTATTATGACGTAGACCCAGTTATAGCTTTGCACAGTATAGGAACATATGATTATCCTAGAATGACTTTACATGGAATATTCTTTGCCTAACTAAGATACTTTTTGCTTAGTTAGGAAATGAGCTTGTTTAAACTTAGCTCATTTAAGTAAGCAAGGTAAGACTTTATGAAAATCAAGTAGCAGCCAAACCTGCTACTGAAAAGCAAAGCTTCATCTTGGCTCCTTGGAATCTGATTTTCAAATGGCATGGAAATTTTCTAATTTATACCATATATATGGATCAGTTATGCTTTTTCATGGATATTTTGCATAAGTATGTTAGAAGTTGAACTTCCTATATTCTGGTACTTGAGCCCTTATATTTAAAGTGAATATATACTATGGGTTTTTAAGTTATTAGTGCAGATTTGTTTTCAATAAAGAAAAATAGTTATGTATTGTGCTGTTTTTCAAAGTCTTCCAAGTTGGGCACCTCTGGTAATAATTCTCCTATTGTTTGTTATAGATCATCATTTTCTGGATGGAAGTATTCAGCTAAAGACTGGTTGATGAGTGATGTGGACTATTTCAGCTTCTTATTTTCAACACTTACAGGTAAAGACATTCACCTGACAAATTAAGAAAAGGAAAAATCTGGTATAAAAGTTGTCCTAAGATTTACTGTCTTATCTGTTTGGTTCTAAGTTTTGAAGATGGTAAATAATCTATTTACCTTGAAATGATTTTTATGGCTAATAAGTGGGGATCTTTGAAGGAATATTTGTATTCTCCAGTGTCAGGCTTTTGAGGCAGGGATATACATGATTCATGTTTAAATCTCTCAGAGTACAAATACTCTGGAGATGATTTGAATGTCACGTGATTATATTTTCATTTATTTCTAAGTCTAATTTCTCAACTTGATTATCTTGTTTTACAGTGAGTTGGACATACTTGACTCTTTCAGATAGTCAGGTGCAAACCTCATTGCATACTTTAAAAAGTTGATGAGCAGAATATCCATTTTAAAAATGTTTAAAATGTTCAACTTGATAGTAAGTACATCAGATTTCAGTTAGCCATTTTCTACATTCCATTGCTCAAAAGCAAAATTAGTAAAATGAATCTACAAATAAGTTAGATGTGTAAGTATTATTACTTTTGTTTTAAATGATTGTACTGTTTCAACATTTCTGTTGTATATTTGGAGGATAAAGATGACATTCTTTGACATTTTCTGAAGGCTTAAAATTTAGGAGATTTAATGAATAGGTTAAGATACTCCAGAAAAAACTTGACAAGTGCTGATAATGGCTGAATCCAAGATAAATATTACATACACGGATAAATGAGTGTTTATTTGATAGTTTTGGATGTACCCATTTGAGATAGAAGGCAGGGATTTTATGTTTTAATAGTGGTACCAGTCAAAAGGGTTAGTGGTTTTAGAAAGCTCATTAGGAGTCAGTACTGTGATGTGGCCATCAAACTAGATGGTGACTCTTTAAGCTTAATGTCATGGAAATACAGTGATTTGAACATCAAAGCAGGCCACAACGCTGGTATTCTGATCCTTCTGAGCACTGTCAGGAGATACTGTCAAGTTGTCTATGTAGGTCAGACCAAGTGTATGTAATAGGGGTGGTAAGAGGATCAGAAATTTTGCTGTATAAAGTGTAGTTGGAAGAACTACACATGTATTATCAAAAAAAAAAAAAAAATCCGGAAGGGTTTAGGAGGGAGAGTTTTAAAACATTTGAAGGGCTATTAGAGCTCCTGGGTGGCTCAGTTGGTTAAAACATTTGAAGGGCTATTACACAAAAAAATATATAGATAGTATACATATGAAGCAGTATATCATTTTACTTGTTGATTTGCTTTTTTAAACCTGCCATTAATGGAAAAGCTTATGCCTTTCACATTTTTTAAAGTAAAAGTGGTATGGTTCCCAGTGTAAGGGGTAAAACTTAACTTGTTGCTGCATCATGTATTGGGTCAGATCACATCCTTTGTGTACATAATTAATAGGAATTTTACTGCCTCCATTGCTAGCAATTCGTTTTTTAAAATATGTGAAAAGCAGAAATGCAGAGAAAGCAGAGTAGCTAAAGAATTTAAACTTGAAGGTACATGTCTGTTTTTTAAAAATAAGAATGTCATTTGCTTTGTGATTTATTTTTTTAAATTAACTTTCTTTGTACCTAAATTAGGGTTTTCAAAAGAGGAGTTGACTTGGCTTCAGAGTCTTCGAGGAGTTCCTCACGTCATCCAGACACAGCTTTCCCCTGTGCTTCTTTACCTTACTGACTTGGATCAGTTTTTACATCATTGGGATGTTACAGAGGTAATAGTGCATTTAAAAAGAAACTTATGATTATTAAAATTCTGTTCACCAACTACCAATAGTTACTATATATTAGGATTGCCTTGTAGGAGATCCTTTCAGAGATAAAGAGTAGTATAAGAAATGATCCACATTTTGAGAGCACTTATCTTGGATAGGAGATATATGTTTCTAAAAGAGGAGTGTTTTTCATTACTGGTTGCACTACTAGAACAGAATAAATTAGCAGTCTGAATGGTGGAGATAAATTTATTTTCTTTTATCTAGTATAGAATGGATAGGATAGATGCTTCTATGAAAAGGGAGAATTTGACTTAAGTCTTGAAGGATGTGTAGAACTACTTGGATTTGGTATCTTTGAAGGTGACATTTTTTAAAAACAAGATTATTCAATTCTTTTGGTTTTGAGAATTAGTACATAGTATGTTAAAGATAATTTAAAGCCTTGTTTTTCATTAAGTTTTAAAGTTCAACCTACAAATCTTATTTTTAAGATAAATACAGTAACTTTAAGCAGTCTTTTAAAATGGGACTTTGATTATCCTTTTATAAACTTAGTTAAAATTTTAAACCATTTAACCTTTGTTTAAAGTTTATTTTGAGAGAGAGAGAGCATGAGCACGAGCGGGTGAGGGGCAGAGAGAGAGGGAAGGAGAGAATCCCAAGAGGTTCCGCATCATCGGCGCAGAGCCCAGTATGGGGCTCGAACTCGTGCACTGTGAGATCATTACCTGAGCGAAATCAAGAGTTAGATGCTTAACCAACTGAGCCACTCCGGTGCCCCATCAAGTAATTCAGTTTTCTGATAAACCTTCACAAATGTTAAAATATTAAATATAGAGCAAATTAAGCTTTATAAAATACGATAAACCATAAAAAAGTTATTTTAATACTTTATTTATTTATTTTGAGAAAGAATGAGTAGGGGCAGGGCAGAGAGGGAAGGAGACAGAGAATTCCAAGCAGGCTGTGCACTGATGGCACAGAGCCTGCCATGGGGCTTGAACTCCTGAACCATGAGATCGAGACCTGTGCCAAAGTCAAGAGTTGGATGCTCAACTGACTGAGCCACCCAGGCGCCCCTATAAATATAATAAATCTTAATAACTTAGGCTTTGGTACTGCTTATAGTAAAAATCAAATTAAAATCATAAGTTTTAAATTGGCATTATTAGGCTGATCTTTTACTGTAACAGAATAAATTGTCTTACATGTTACAGATATGTAAGCTAAATATGCAAAAACATAAACATTGATATAAGGTTTTGATTCTCTAAAACATTTCTATAATAATTTCTATTATTTGTTTTTTCATTTTTTTATTTCCTACATGAAAAATGCTTATGCAGTAAGAATGTACTAATATCATCCCAAGTAATTTTGGTTTGAACCTTTTTTGCAAATTCTCAGGTTATGTTCTCTGCTGGCTAGTTTCTTTTAATGATTTGGAAGGCCCTTGGTGAGAACACTGACTAATACAGTCTTTCCTTAAAGCTTATAATAGCTAGTCCAAAAGCTTTTTTTTTTTTTTTTTAAACCTCTTTGTCATTCAACAGGGTAGTCTCTAGATTCAAGTTACATCCTACTTTTCTATTTTGTTGCTGTAACAATTGATTTTACTCAGCTGATCTATTATTTACTTCTTTTATTCTATTCTCAATATGCTTAATATTTTCCCATCTGTTAAGACAGTACCTTTTATAGATTTATATACACTTTTCACTTTGCATTGTTTGACTCTGATTACAATTCTTAGGTATGCCAGTGAATTTATCTTCACTTTATTGCCCTAATGCCTGGTACTATGTTTATATGTATGTTCTCCAACAATACTGGATTTTAAAAAAGTGAAAAGAAATAATGAATTGGTTTAACATCTGAAATTTTATCTTCATAGTAAATGAAGAGAGCTAAGATAGATCTCCTGAGGTTAAGGCCTTGAATATTAGATTGGAGGGATTGGGCTTGCCAACAGTAGTAAGAGTAGTTTTAAAGGACAGACTGAAATTAATGTATGTAAACCATCATGACGTATTGGAGAAAACACTGTATGGGATTATTGGGCTCCAGATTCCAGGCATAGATTTACCAGTGTCTAGTTTGGTAACTTGGACAAGTCATATAGCCTTTATCTGATTATTTAAATTTTTCATAAGCACATCATCTGTGTAAAGCCAAAATAAAATTGTCATGAAAATGTTATCAGCTGTATTTCTGAAGTGAACATTTCTCAAGGACGTGCATTAAACTTCAAGGTTGCTGTCTTTGAAATGTTAAGACATAATTAGGAAAAATCTGAAAGTCTCATTTTTAGTTTGTGAACTTAAGTGAAGATTCCAGTTTTCTTTTGGGTAAATTTTATTATTTAAGTTGGCCTTTTCATGTGAAAATATTTGACATACACATAGTTTTGACATCCTTAATGTAAACATTTATTTTTCTAATTATTTCATTTGAACAAGTTATTAGGACTGGGATCGCTCAGTTGTTTTGTAGTTTCATCTGTTTAAGCCAAAGTGATTCTTTTTCAAATCAGACTTTTTTTTTTTTTTTTTTTTTTTTGAGTAGGTATTCACAAAATACAATTCAGAACAGAGGATAATAGTAAAAAAGTCTTCTTCCACTCCCTGTCAACTACCCATTTTTCCTCCCCGGTTTCTAAGTAAACGTGTTCTTTCAGATATCTTCTGTCTTCACAAATGACTAAATATATTGTCATTTTTTTTTTTTTTAAAGAAGTAATATCCTTTATATGCTAACCTAGATCTTGTCATTTTCACTTGTATCTTTGTTATTATTCTTTCTGAGCACTAAAGGAAGAGTTGTATGACCTTCCTGTTAATGATGGAAACTATAATTAACAGGGAACGATCAAAAAGAGAACAGGAATCTCTGTGCAGATACCTTTTAGAAATGGAGATTTCTACTCCAGAGCCAATGAAAGGTTTTAAGGTTAATGTTAATTGTCATTTACAAAATACTGATTAGTTGTAAAAGAATGTTTTTTAACATGGATAAGCTCAGAATAATAATAATTATAATATATAAATTCAGCTTAAGAAATAAGAACATTTTTATTTTTGAAACCCCTGTGTCCCTTTCCCTTCAGAGTAACACTGTCTTTAATTTTATCATATTTTTGTTTCTTCACAGTTTTATTGTAATTAGCATGTAACTCCAAACTATATTGTTGAGTTTTACGTGTTTACAAGTGAAACATTTTTTAGTAATTTTCTTTTTATTCAGTGTATTCTTAAAGGTATCTATGTTAATGTGTAAGCAGTAATTCATTGTTTTCCTTGCTGTATAGTATTGCATTGCAGTAAGATACCATGATTCATTGCTTTCGTAGTTTGAGTATTTTTAGCATTCCATTTTACCTCTGCTTTGGCATATTAGCTATGCCTCTTTGTTTTGTTTTTAGGTGTTTGCTCTTTAACTTAATACAGCCTACCTTCAAACTATACTACTTTATACCATAATATAATGTGTAATGATATGTGAGGTCATTCTTATGTTTTTCTGTATGTAATGTTTTTTGTTTACCTCTATATGCTTTTTTCTTCCTACATGTTGTCAAGATAATCTTTTTACCACTTTCTTCAGCAGTTTGATTGTATTAATTAATGCCTTGGTGTTACTTTCTTAATTTTTTTTTTTTAAGCTTGGTATTTGCTGAATGTTTTACTAGGTTTATAGTTTATTGTTTTGGGGAAAAAAATGTCACTCATTCCTTCAAAAGATGTTTTGGTTCCCTTCTTTGGGACTTAATTTACTTGTATGTTAGACCACTTGACATTGTCCTGTAGACCTTTGAGACTCTTTAACCTTTTTTTGCCATCTCTTGAGAAAGTATGCTGTATCTTCAAGTTCACTGATCTTTCCTGCATTATCTAATGTGCTATTTAAATATTAAAGATTTTTTAAAAATTAAGATTTCTTTTAGAGCAGTTCTAATTTCACAGAAAAATTGAAGGGAAGGAAAAGGTGTTTCCCCGTATAATCCCTTCCCCCACATTTGCATAACCTTGTCCCTTATCAACATCCCCCACCAGAGTGGTATATTTGTTATAATTAATGATTCTATGTTGATATAATTACCCAAAGTCCACAATATACATTATGGTTTACTCTTGGTGTTACATATTTTATGGATCTGGACAAATGTATAATGCCACATATCCATCAGTATGATCTCATACGAGTGTCTTTACTACCCTGATATCCTCTGTGCTCTGACTGTTCATTCTCCATGTCCCCCAACCCCTGACAACCACAGGTGTTTGTTTGTTTTCACTGTCTGTAGTTTTACCTTTTCCAAAATGTCATACATTTGGGAGTATGCAGTATATTGCCTTTTTTAGATTGGCTTCTTTCACTTCATAATACTCATTTAAGATTCCTCCTTGTTTTTTCATGGCTTCATAGCTCATTTCTTTTTATTGCTGAATAATATTACATTGGATGTACCAGTTTATCTGTTTACCTGCTGAAGGACATCTTTGTTGCTTCCACATTTTGATAATTATGCATAAAACTGTGTATATAGGTTTATACACATCCGTGTGTAGTTTTTGTGTGGACATGTGTTTAACTGCTTTGGGTGAATACCAGGGAGAGCCATTGCTGGATTATATGGTCAGAGTGTGTTTAATTTGTAAGAAATTGTCTTCCAAAGTGGTTGTACCATTTTGCAATCTTATCAGCAGTGGATGAGTTTCTGTTGCTCCAGATCCTTGCCAGCATTTGGTGTCAGTGTTTTGAATTCAGGCTGTTGTAATAAGTATGTAGCATCTCATTATTTAATTTTGATTTCCTTGATAACCTGTGATGTGGAGCATCTTTTCATATGTTTATTTGCCATGTCTTCTTTGGTGAGGTATCTATTATGGTCTTTGGCCCATTTGTTAATTGGGTTGTTTTCTTTTCGAGTTTTAAGTGCTCTTTGAATATTTTGGTTAACAATTCTTTATCAGATATATTTTTGCAAAGATTTTCTCCCAGTCTATGGCTTGTCTTTTCATACTCTTGACATTATCTTTTGCAGAGAAAAATTTTTTAATTTTAATGAAGTCCAGCTTCTTTGTTTCTTTCCTGAATTGTGCCTTCAGTATTGTATCTATAATGTCATCACCATGTGTAGGTCGTTTAGGTTTTTCTTCTAAGTCATTACAGTTTTGCATTTTGTATTTTACATATAGGTCTGTTATGATTCACTCTGAGTTAATTTTTGTGAAGAGTCTAGATTCATTTATTTGTAGATGGATTGTGAAAGCACCATTTGTTGAAAAGACTCCATTGTCAAAGATCACTTGACTATGTGGGTCTGTCTTGCTGGGCTCTCTGTTTTGTTCCATTCATCTATTTGTCTATTCTTTAACCAATATTGCAGTGTCTTGATTAGCATAGCTTTACTGTAATTTATGAAGCTGTGTAATATCAGTCCTTTAACTTTATTCTTTTCCTTTAATATTGTGTTGGCTATTTTGGGTCTTTTTCCTGTTTAAATAAACTTCAAGATCAATTTGTTGATATCCACAAAATGACTTACTGTTTTTTTGTTTTTTATTTTTAATGTTTGTTTATTTTTGAGAGAGCGAGAGCAAGCAGGGGAGGGACAGAGAAGAGGGAGACAGAGAATCCTAAACAGGCTTCACACTGTCAGCACAGAGCCTAATGCAGGGCTCAAATCCATGAACCGTGAGATCATGACCTGAGCCAAAATCAGGAGTCGGATGCTTAAGTGACTGAGCCACTCAGGCCCCCCTAACTTACTCATGACACTGATAGCAAGAGTAGTATGCACTGGGGCGCCTGCGTGGTTCAGTCAGTTGAGTGTCTGACTCATGTGGCTCAGGTCATGATCTCACAGTTCATGGGTTTGAGCCCTGCATCGGGCTGTGTGCTGTGACGGTTCAGAGCCTGGAGCCTGCTTGGGATTTTGTGTCTCCCTCTCTCTGTCCCTCCCCTGCTTGTTTGTTCTCTCTCTCTCTCTCAAAAATAAATTAAAAAAAAAATAGCATGCACTACCAACTGAACCAGCCAGGTGCCCCCTCAACATTGTTCTTTTTTAAATTAGTTGATTTTTAATTTTAGAGCAGGGGAGAGGGGCAGAGAGAGAATCCTAAGCAGCTGACGCAGGGCTTGATTCCACGACCCTGGAATCATGACCTGAGCTGAAATCAAGAGTCAGACCTTCAACTGACTAAGCCACCCAGTCAGTACCTCTCAGTAATGTTCTTATGCACCCCAAAGTGTTCATTGTATTTACTTGTAATATCTGTTTTGTTTCCTTCAATTTGGTAAAGTTCCTCAGTCTTTGTCTTTCATTGACCTTGACACTTTGAAGTACATTGGGACAGTTACTGTGTAAAATTTTCCTCCCATTTGGATTTATGTTCCCTCATGGTTAGATTCAGGCTATATGAATTTGGTAGGAATATGACACAAGTGATGCTGTGGTTTTCTGACTGCATCCTGCCAGGTGGTGCATGGTTTTGATTTGTCCCATTAGATACTCACTTTGATTACTTGATTAAGTGCTGTCTGTCTACTTTTCCACTGTTTACTTTTTCCCCTTTGTAATTAGTAATGATTTATGAGGAGATACTTTGAAACAGTGTTAATGTCCCAGTCATTTTTATTAGTCTGTTTATTAATTTGTGTTAATATGGTTTCCTATTCAGTGGGTCACTATAGAATATAGTGGTTTCTTTGTTCTTCTGACGTGTACTCATTTTTTTCTGAGTACTTCTTTACTTCCTTGTACCACAGATTGTTCTAGATTCATACGTGATTTTCACTGTCCCAGCCCTGCAATCAGGTATTTTTCGAAGAGGCCCAATTTTCCTTTAAGTGGAGAATGGTATCTTGAAACCAACTTCAGGACTCTGGGTGTGGTCATTGCTTTTGGACCCTGGTGTTCCCAGACTGTCGGTGGACAGAAATCAGGAATTTAACACTATAGGGTTCATTCTAGTTGTCTTCTTTTCCTCTTGTACCTGCCTTTTCTGAAGGTTAAGAACCCTGGTTTCCGTTATACTTAATTCACTTGATCAATTTCTTTGTCCATAATTGATCTTTTGGTGCTATCCCTCTCCCATGCAGGCATCTTCTTTTTTTTGTTTTTGTTTTTTTTCCCCCATGCTGGCATCTTCACTCCATTTGAACTCCCAACTCTGTGGGGACAGTCTACTTCTGTTTATTCATGAATGGCTTTCTCTGGGCCACTGCAGCTCTCCTACCCATTCCAGTGCTGTTTACCTAACTCAGCCCCACCCAGTGGCTTTAGAACTGAATTGTTCAGGAAGGGAAGGGGTGGTGGAAGGGAAGGGATTAAATGGTTATTTATTGGGAATGAGCCTTTATTTTGTTGTTTTGTTTTTTTTTTAGTTAGTGCTCATTCATGCATCCATGAGCAGGGTGGGCAGGCCAGAGAGAGAGCTTGCTTGCAAGCAAGCAGAGGACAGTCAGCAGGGGAGAGAGAATCGAAAGCAGGATTTGCTCTGTCAGTGTGGGGCCTGACGTGGGGCTCGAACTCAGGAACCATGAGCTCATGACTTGAGCTGAAACCAAGAGTCAGATGCTCGAGCCACCCAGGCACCCTGAATGGGCCTTTTCAATTGCAATTTACCTTTTATTAATGAAAATATTCACTGCTTGTTTTTGAGTAGGAAGATGGTATTAGAAATACGTTGTTTACATTGTTACTTATAAGCATAAAAGAGAAGAAAAATTGCCATGTGTAAACTCTGGGTGGTACTAATTTACAAGAGGTTTTCCAGGGAAATAATGCATAGAGCTATTGATTTTTTTCAGAGTTGACTGACCATTCCCTTAAATTTAGCTGGACTGTCCTCTTTCTAGATTGATATTCTTCTTTTCCACCAGTCTTTTCTTTGTCTTTCTAATGTGATTCTTTTCACATATTTCACTTTTGGCACTCCCCTCAGCTTCTGGGATGGTGTAATGAAGTCTCTGAAGGACTTGATGTTGGCTTCCCTCCTCGTGTTTCCTTGAGAACTTAGAAAATTAAAAATACTAAGGATTTGACTCTCACTTCCCTTATATTTTTCTTCTTTTCCTGTGGACTGTTCTCTTACTTTTGGGGAATAGGAGGCAGTGTTCTATTAATTTGAACAGGGTATTAGTATTTTCTGGATCATAAGTGTTTTTCTATTGTATGTTTTCTCACCAAATGGGAAAAAGGCTTTTCAGTCCTTTGTTCACATCATTCAGATTTTTCTGTTGTAGCACTTATTAATAGAAATAGTCTTTACTTTGGTAGATTGAAGCTACTCTTTTAGGGCTGTGAGAAGAGTTTCTCAGTCTTTCATTCCTGTACCTGGTACCTAATAGGACTAGTTCAGTGCTTAGTAAATGTTTAAATAATGAGTTGTTTGGAAAATTAGCCCATATATGAGATGTGATTGATTGACCTTTGATACTTGCATCTTCAAAGTCATTATTTTCAAGAAACTAAAATTAGAACTATGTTATGATCCAGCAATTGCACTATTAGGTATTTATCTAAAGGATACAGAAATACAAATTTGAAGGGGTACATGCACCCCAATGTTTATAGCAGCATTATCAATAGCCAAACTATGGAGAGAGCCCAAAAATGTCCATTGACTGGTGAACAGATAAAGAAGATAGGGAAGATGTGGTATAGATAAACAATGGAATATTACTCAGCCATTAAAAAGAATGGAATCTTTCCATTTGCAACGATGTGGATGGAGCTGGAATGTATTATGCTAAGCGAAATAATCAGAGAAAGACCAATACCATATGATTTCACTCGTGTGGAATTTAAGAAACAAAACAGATGAACATATGGGAAGGGGGAAGAAAGAGAGAAGAAAACAAACTGCAGGAGATTCTTTAATGATAGAGAACAAACTATGGGTTGTCAGAGGGAGCGTTAGATGTTGTATGTAGGTGATGAATCACTGAATTCTATTCCCGAAACCAGTGTTGCTCTTGTAAACTAAAATTTAAATTAGGAAAAAAAGTCATTTTTTTTTTTAAGTGTCCTGTTGTATATAGGGTGAGTAGGTTAAAAAAAAGTCTATAGAACTGATTTGATCCTGATTTGGTTACTGGTTTTCTCCTTTTCTGACAGACAGTTTGTCACAGTTTATTGGTTATCCCTGCCCGAAGCCAGAGTTTTGACATCCTGCAGAGTGCCATCAGTAAGCATTTGGTAAATATACTTAAAAAATTTTTTTTGTTCCTACTTAAAAAAGCGTAGAGAATCCTTGGTTAAGAGTGGGTTTGCCATAGGCAAGGAGAGAGTGTCTAGACTAAGAAGCTTGATGTTTTTCTTGGCTGTTACTAATTACTTCTGACCTTGGGAAAATCCCCCTTTTCCAGGACCCTACTTTCTACATCTGCAATGAAGGGCCTTAAAAAAAAAAAAAAAAAAAAAAAAAAAAAAAAGTTTATTTGGGAGAGAGCACGCACAAGGGAGGGGCAGAGAGAGAATCCCAAGCAAGCCCCGTGCTGTCAGCTCAGAGCCCAACAAGGGGCTTGATCTTACAAACCACAGGATCATGACCTGAGCCAAAATTGAGTCAGATGTTTAACCAACTGAGCCACCCAGGCACCCCTGCAATGAAGGGCTTTAAAATTATACCTCAGGGGGGCGCCTGGGTGGCTCAGTTGGTTGGGTGTCCGACTTCGGCTCAGGTCACGATCTCGCGGTCCGTGAGTTCGAGCCCCGCGTTGGGCTCTGGGCTGATGGCTCAGAGCCTGGAGCCTGCTTCCGATTCTGTGTCTCCCTCTCTCTCTGCCCCTCCCCCATTCATGCTCTGTCTCTGTCTCAAAAATAAATAAAACGTTAAAAAAAAAAATTAAAAATAAAATTATACCTCAGGTTCTTCTGACATATAGTGCTTTAATGAACACAAACCTGGTGTTTGTGTATTGGGAATCCAGCATCCAGACTGGGGTCTGATTTCCACCTTGAATATTTGGGTTCTAAACAAGGGATATAGCCTAACAGGTTGAAGGCCTGGCCACTAGAAGCAGCAAGCTAAGCCTTGCGACTGGTCTTCTGGCTAGTCGGTGTCTCTTGTTCCCAAAAACCTGGGATTTTGCTTTTTAGCTTCCTCCAATGTTTATGTTTAGATTTTTGGCTTATTATAATTATCCTTAGTGTAGAGGAAACTCCCACAGTTTTATCTTTCAGGCACTGTCACTTTTTTGGGTAATTTTATAGGTACATTCCAACCCCCTTTTCTCCTTTAAAATGTTACTTCCCTTGAGTTGAATTTCCAGTGCTCTTTTCTCTCTGTTGTCAAACTTCTAATCTTTATCCCGTGTGTCTCTAAAGATCTCTACCACTTTTCTTTTCACCTCCACTCCAGATATATATGCCCTCCTTTGACTACATTCATTATTCTAGTAAAAGATTAACATGCTAGTCTTGGGCACTATTTTCAAACAGCCTGATCAGAGCCTGCAGACTTTTTCATGATGACTTAACAGTAGTTTCCAGGAGATTTAAACCATGCATACATAACAGTTGTAAGTTAGAATCCACCTTAATGACAGATAGTAGAGTCCAGATGAATACACAAACCATGATGTCCCTTATCGGGGTTTTGAGGCAGTGAAGCAGTCAAGTGTTAAGTATAGTAATGTCTTACTCCAGGGTGTTTTACTTAGTCATGTCTGAATGACTAGCTAAATTAAAGGGCAGGGGTAGGCTAATTGTAAAATGAACTTTGGTTTGTACATTTAATTACCTGGGATGGAGGTGGTGCCAGAAATGAGAGTTTTCTAGTCTGAAGAATCTAAAAATCATGGAAATGTGGTTGGTTGTATCAAGATTTGGGGCGGGGTAGGGTGCATAAAGTAATCCTTTCAAATGATATTTCTGACCATCAGAAATTGTAATGTCTTAAATTTTAGTAGACTCATGGAGGGAAGGCAGTAGATTAAGTTAATAGTATCTCTTGAGTTGGCATGTTTTCAGAGTTATTTAACGTAGTGATTCTTTTTTTTTGTTAAGTTTATTTTGAGAAAGAGAGTGCGTGTGCGCATGCAGGAGAGGGGCAGAGAGTGGAGAAATGCAAGCAGGCTCCATGGTATAAGTGACACAGAGCTCAATCTTACGGTTTGTGAGATCATGACCTGAGCCAAAATCAAGAGTTGGTTGCCTACTTGACTGAGCCACCCAGGCACCCCTAGTAATTAAATTCTTAAGGGAAAACAGGACCTTAAGTTGTGGCAGGTTGTGTGTTTAATGTATGCGCTGTTTTTCAGTAGAAGTGATGTTAGGTTAACTCTCCAGTTAATGGGATTTGTTTTTTTCATGGAGAGAAGGACGGTTGTGAAGAGGTCATTAATCTAATTTTTCTCTTCCTAGGTTGGGCTGACTGTAATTCCTGACAGTACAGCTGGCTGTGTTTTGGGTGTTATCTGTAAGCTCCTGGATCATACGTGTGTACTTAGTGAGACTCTACTACCGTTTCTGGCTTCTTGTTGCTACAGTCTTCTTTATTTTCTGCTCACTTTAGAGAAAGGAGAAGCAGAACATCTAAGAAAAAGGTAATAGTTTTTGTATTCTTCGACTTTAATTTTTTTCTACCTATTCCAGTTTTCCCCACCAAATAAGTAAATAAGAATAAATAAAATCAAAAAATTTTTTAAAGAGGAAAGAGTGAAAGAAAATTAGATTTAATAAATACCCTGAATTGTCTTTCAGAATTTGTATAAACCTTAACTGGATTTCTCTTTATTGTTTCATAAATTCCCTTTGTCTTGTAAGAGGATTTTTAGTTTTTGTTTTTCTTTTAAACTACAAATTTGAAAAGTTAGATGGCATTTTAAAATTTCTTGGGAGCTTTCATTATTAATGTTGCTGTAGGTCTAGCAAGGAAAAAAAAAATCTACCTTTACAAGAATGCAGTCACTGATAAATACAAGCCTTTATTAAAACTAGCCAGAGTAAAAATCTTTAAATTCTTGGATTTAAGGAAATTTCTAAGATACTGGTGTTTATATTAGTACTTTAGCTCTTACATACTATTCACACTAAAGTTTCTTTTTTTTTTTTTTTTTAAATTTTTTTTTTCAACGTTTTTTTTTTTTTTTTATTTTTTTTTTATTTTTGGGACAGAGAGAGACAGAGCATGAACGGGGGAGGGGCAGAGAGAGAGGGAGACACAGAATCGGAAACAGGCTCCAGGCTCCGAGCCATCAGCCCAGAGCCTGACGCGGGGCTCGAACTCACAGACCGCGAGATCGTGACCTGGCTGAAGTCGGACGCTTAACCGACTGCGCCACCCAGGCGCCCCACACTAAAGTTTCTAGTATAGTTTGGAACATTTCACTTTAGTTTAAAAAAGTATTCTCATGCTTATGTTCTTATTCGTAATGCCTGTTAAAATTTTGAGGCGCCTGGATGGCTCAGCCAGTTAAGTGTCTGACTTGGGCTCAGGTCATGATCTCGTGATTTGTGAGTTCAAGCCCCACCTCATGCTCTGTGCTGACAGCTCGGAGCCTGGAGCCTGCTTCGGATTCTGTGACTCCCTCCCTCTCTGTGTCCCCTCCCCTGCTCATGCTCTGTCTCTGTGTCTCAAAAAATAAATAAACGTTAAAATTTTTTGTAGAAGGTTTTTAAAAAAAATCTAACAGATGAACAAAGATTAGAAAATAAAAATTATTCTGTTGCCTGTTAACATTTTAATATTTGTCTTTCTAGTTTTTTTAACTTTTATATATCATAAGAATAAACACGTATATAAAGAGTAAGTTTAAACTGAATATCCATTTAACCAACTTACACGTTCAGAAATAGAACATCATCAACACACTCTCTGTGTAACCTCTAGTTAGATTTCTCTTCTGTACCCCCCAGAGATCACTTTTGCGTGTTAAATAACAAAAATTCAGCCTGGTACATTTTAAACATCTAATAGGGTTTATCAATTGATTCATTAATTGGGCAGCATCCCATCTAGCAAGTAGAGGGGAGCTCTAAAGGACTACAGAATAGGAAAGTTTTTTTGTTTTCTTTTTTTTTTAATTTTTTTTTAACGTTTATTTATTTTTGAGACAGAGAGAGACAGAGCATGAATGGGGGAGGGTCAGAGAGAGAGAAGGAAACACAGAATCCGAAACGGGCTCCAGGCTCTGAGCTGTCAGCACAGAGCCCGATGCGGGGCTTGAACCCACGAACCGCGAGATCGTGACCTGAGCCGAAGTCGGATGCTTAACCGACTGAGCCACCCAGGCGCTCCTAGGAAAGTTTTTTAAAGGTAGACAGGGAGTTGAAAGAAGGAAATTATTAGTAAAGAATCCATTGTTGAGGCAGGGAGGCTCTCCAGAATCGTAAGGATCTGTCAGTACGTTTTTCCTAGTGCTGATCAAGAAGTTCCCATGTTGACTGGTTAAAGTTTCTTGGGGGGTTGAAACTGCAGTTAGGTTAGGTATTAAGTCTTGGTTTACTGACTTAGGGCCTTCACCTGAGTGATGCCGTTTTGAGTCTGTAGGTTTTTTGTTTTTGTTTTTTTTCTTAATGTTTGTTTATTTTTGAGAGAGAGAGGGAGAGAGAGAGAGAGAGAGAGCGAACGTGAGTGGGGGAAAGGCAGAGAGCGGGAGACAATCTGAAGTAGGCTCCAGGTTCTGAACTGTCAACCCAGAGTCCAATGTGGGTGGAACGTAACCAATTGTGATACCATGACCTGAGCTGAAGTCAGATGCTTAACTGACTAAGCCACCCAGGTGCCCCTGTAGTTTTCTTGTTAAGTTGCCTTCTAATTAAAAATTTTGTGTGTATCTGTAAACAATATAATTTTTGTTTGGCGTATTTTAAGAATATCATACTGTATGTTTTTGTGATTTGATTGTAACCATTGTTGTGAGTCATTCATGTTGATTGAAAAACTGATTTCATTTTTGTTTCTCCATACCAGGGCTAAGCAAACTTTTCTGTAAAGAGTCAGATAATAAAATATTTTAGGTTTTTCGTGCCAGTAAGTCTCTTGTCAGAACTGTTCAACACTGCCCTGGTAACACAAAAGCAGCAACAGATTACATGTAAATGAATGCATGTGACTATGTTTCAATAAAACTATTTACAAATATGGGCTCCAGTACAGGTGCTTTACAGTATTTTGTTATGTGAATGTACCCCAGCTTATCAATTTTGCTGTCAAAGATCTTTTATATATACACACACACATACACACACACACATATATACACACACATATACACACACACATAAATCTATATATTTATATGTAATATAAATATAATTGATAATTAACAATTATGTAATTATAATCAATATTAATATTGATATATAATTATATATATAAATATATACACACATACACACATATATATACACTCTTAGGAAAACCTAGGAATGGCTGTTCGTACGGTATTTCTTCTGTTGCTTGTGGTACCCAGGTCTCTTGTATTTCTCTTTGGCTTGACAGTTTTAATTGGGTTGTATGAAGGTGGAGTACTAAACTTTATTGATCCATTCACTGTACTTATATTTAGTATTATGTAGAATCCATGAGCCTTTTTAGCACAGTTTTGATCAGCAGTTATTTGAAATCCACTCAAGTTAAAGTAGACAATGAATATATTGGGTCATTACAGGAGTAACTCATAAAACCCAAGGGCTAGGAATTTTGGAGGCAGGAATTGAAACCCATCAGGAACCAAAGTGGTTTTCTCTACTTTTTCTTCTGGATTGTGTAGTCTTTATCTCTGTGCCTTTGCCTCATTATTAGCTATGTCTGCAGACTGGCTTTTTTCTCCTTGCACGTGGCTATCCTAGCCTGGCTGTGCATGAGTCAATACTCCAAATAAAGTCTCCAAAAAGAGGATCTGGTTGGCTTAGAATGGAGTCAGTATCCACTTTTGATGGAGACGCTGCATCATGGAGATGGAGTGGGGGAGGTTGATCAGATTGTGAAAGGGTTGCTGCTTCCACATCTAGAGGTAGTCAGATTCTCTTTGAAGGATCTGGGGACCACTCCTAATACGAAAACTATAACAGACTAAGGTCAGAGCCGTTAGCAGTCAGTGGATTCTTTGTCCAAAGGGTATTGCTCCATTTAATGTGGTTGGCTAGCTACAAGTCCATTTACTTTCATCATAAAACGTTTTTGTTCTGCCCTATAGTGAAACCAAGGGAATGGTGCTTACTAAAATTAGGATTTGCCGTTTCTGGCCTTTCATGATCTAGTAACATGGTAGCAGTCCACTGACTGGCTTCTTTTCTGAAATCCATTTTGGTTCCTTGTGAATACATCTTTCTCTGCATATCTGCCCTGTTTAAAACATTGAAGAGGCTCAGAATCCAGGGCACAGCATTAAAATTTCATGAAGTTTGTTTTTGTTTTTAAATAAACTGCCTTCAAAGTGGGGCTTGAATTCATGACCCCAAGATTAAGAGTCGCATGCCCTACTGACTGAGCCAGGCATCCCAAGTTTTTTTTCTTTCTACCAGTGGGATATTCTGATTGTACCAGTGGGATTTTTGATGGTATAATAGTTGAATATTGTTCAGTGGTAGAAAACAGTATGCATATGTAGATTATTGTGTTCTTTGGCTAATTCTGTGTTATATATATGATCACCAGAGCTTTAAGAATGTCCTGGTAAGCCCAGGAAAGTGTTGATTGCTAGGCTTCCTGGAACTTACCGAGTAGGGGAGAACAGCTGATTCTTCATTGGATTTGCTTATTCAGCTATGACGAAACCCAGTTGTTAGTTTTGATTTGTGGGGTTTTATGAGAAAACACCACATTTCTTAAAAGGACATTTTCAGTTTTGGAAAATACAGAAAGGGTACTTCTGTGTGTGTTGGCTCACTGACTCATTTTTGTCTGTTACTGTAGGGACAAGTTGTGGGGGGTCTGTGTCTCCATCCTGGCTCTCCTGCCTCGAGTCCTCAGGTTGATGCTGCAGAGCCTGCGGGTGAACAGAGCTGGACCTGAGGAGCTGCCTGTTGTGGGCCAGCTGCTTCGCCTGCTGCTTCAGCATGCACCCCTCAGGACTCATATGTTAACCAATGCCATCTTGGTGCAGCAGATCATCAAGAATATCACGGTAAGCATGGAACAGGGCTTTGTATTATTACTAGAAAAGGGATTCATGAGGAGGGCATGGGTGGGGTTCTCTGGGGAGGCTAGGCCTCCAGTGCATTGACTGACTCCTGGAATGAAGCCCACTGTGGTGATTTCCCAGGTTTTCCCCTGCTGACTAGCACCTGTCACTTAGCCAGAGGGAGGTCTTTGATCCAGAGTCAGTAATAAAAGGTTTAAAATACTCAAATTGAATTGGTCGCAGGCAGGTTCTTTAGAAAAGGTACAGAGCATCAGAATCACTCCTACCAGGATTCTGGTACAGACTCTTGATTAACTGTGCTTATTCAGCATGTTTTTAAACCGGAGTTGTTTTAAAAAAATTTTTTTTGATGTTTATTCATTTTTGAAAGACAGAAACAGAGCACAAGCAGGGGTGGGGCAGAGAGAGGGGGACACAGAATCTGAAGCAGGCTCCAGGCTCAGAGCTGTCAGCACAGAGCCTGACGCGGGGCTTGAACTCACGAACTATGAGATCGTGACCAGAGCCAAAGCCCGACGTGCAACCGACTGAGCCACCCAGGGGCCCCTAAGCTAAGTTGTTTTACTTAGCTGTAGGAATAGCAACTTCATTGAGTTTTGATAAGCATAAAGTGAGATCATTCAGGTAAAGTTTTTAGTGAAACTGACATTAAGTGCTCAATAAATGTTAGTTATCCCTGAAAACATTATTTAGCAGGAATAGGCTTACGGCCAGTTCCTAGTCACTTAGTTCACTGGAGAATAAGAGGAAGTTAAGAAGTTGCAGGCTTCTGCTTTGTGTAATGGCTGGTTCTGCATTCATCTGTATCTGTTTTGCAGGGGCAGCTCTGTCTAGGATTTCTTTGGTGTTTTTGGTTTGGAAGAGTTAGAGGTTTTTTCTATAGGTATTTGGGGGTTTATTAGTTGATACCTGTAGTAGTACTTCAGAGTAATAGAGCTTATATGTGTATATAACACAAGTTCATGTTCTGAATATTCTCAGTAGCCTTGTAGAAATAATGAAAGAAGCAGCAGAATAATTCAGAAATAGAAGGGAAGAAAAGGCAAGAATTTGGATTGTTCAGAGGTTGGAGAATCAGCTCACCTCTATAAGGAAGAGAATGACAGATTGTCAGTCGGCCTTGCAGAATTCTTCTCAGTTGATGTTAATGCAAAGATTGTGAGACTCGAGCATACCAAGGGAAGTCCAGAGTGTGGAGATGGTTGATGGTGAAATGTCATTAGTTCCTGGCAATATTTGAGAAGGAACAGATGAAACGAGAAACTGGTAGCACTTGTACTTGAGGTTGTACCGAGGAATTTTCACTACCTGTGGTAATGCCCAATTAACAAATATCCTGTGGTGATTGATAAATGGAGGAGATAGGATTGTGGTGGTTCTGAGATCTCGTTTGGGTGTGAAAAATACTGTCAGGTAGTGTAACAACTTTGATATAATTCTCAATTACTTTTGTTTTTCTCTGCAGACATTGAAGACTGGAGGTATTCAAGAACAGTGGCTCACAGACTTACATTATTGCTTCAATGTGTATATCACTGGGCATCCCCAGGGGCCCACTGCGTTGAGTACAGTGTATTGAGTACAGTAAGAGGCACCATGGTACCTCCTGTTTGAAATTGTTTATTCACGTCTATCTAATTTTGAAGAGAAACTGATGTAATGTTTGTCATTAAAGCTGAACTTTTAAAGAAGTTGTTTATGAACCTTCCTTTGCACTAAGGTAGGAAAATAACACAGGCTGGCTTCTTGGACCAGGACATTATACTTGGTCACAGGTGGGTAGAGTATTTTGCATTTCATAGAAACTAAATATTTACAAAATATGGAATGATACAGTACCTTCTGTTATTTACCAAGAAAGAATCTTTGTGGTCTCAGTTCTAGTTCATTCAGACAGCAACAGAAACCAATTTTTTATTTGGGAATGGTTGCCTTTATCCATCATGACATTCAGCTCCTCACTATGGAGTTCTGTTATTTACAGAGGTTTTCTAGCTCCTTCTGCAGGAGCAAGATTTCAAGATAGTACTACGGTTGTTTGAGGTTTTCCTCAAATGGTACTTGGTTTGATTTAGATAATTCTTCTTTCAAAATTACTTTCTACTAATGACCATAATTCTTTTAAAATTATAAGCCATATATAGCGATTTATGCTGACACCCACACCCCCAGCCAAAAAATCCATGTATAACATTTGACTACCCCAAAATTTTACTACTAATAGCCTACTGTTGACCAGAGGCCTTACTGATAATCAATTTACACATATTTTTTTCTGAGTGAGAGCGGGGAAAGGGAAGAGGGAGAGAGAGAATCTTCTAAGCATGCTCCACACTCAGCGTGGAGCCCAACACGAGGCTCAGTCTCATGACTGGGAGATCATGACCTGAGCTGAAGTCAAGACTCAGACGCTTAACCAACTGAGCCACCCAGGTGCCTCTACACCTATTTTGTATATACATATTATATACCTAATTCTTATAATAAATTCTCTCTAGAGAGAAGAACACATCTGCAGTACCATGGCTATATTTATTGATACTATATACATTTACTGGAAAAAAAATCCATGTTAAGAGGACCCACACAAACCTGGTTGTTCAAGGATTAACTATTTTCATAATTATGAAATAATTAGCAAATTGTAACAAAAATCAAGGTAACACTTTATTGCTGCTTATCTCTACCTGTCAGGACAGGGGTGGCAATAATCTTAAGAAAATGGAAATGCTCCTACTACAAATATTTGGGCCTAACATGCCACTGTTTATGCCTTCTGTCTACATTCCTATGGTAGCTTTGCTCTTAAAAATGTGAAAAAACTGGGGCACTTGGGTGGCTCAGTTGGTTGAGTATCCGACTTCGGCTAAGGTCATGATCTTGGAGCTTGTGAGGTTGAGCCCCGAATCAAGCTTGCTGTCTGCGCAGAACCTGCTTCCAATCCTCTGTCCCTTCCTCCCACTCCACTCCTACCCCTTTCCCTGCTTACGCTCTCTCTCAAAAATAATTTTTTTTTATTTTTGAGAAGAGAGAGAATCCAAAGGGGAGGAACAGAGAGAGGGAGACACAGAATCCAAAGCAGGCTCCAGGCTCTGAGCTGTCAGAACAGGGGGGCTTGAACCCATGAACCATGAGTTCATGACCTGAGCTGAAGTTGGACGCTTAATCGAGTGAGCCACCCAGGCACCCCAAATATAAATAAAACTTTTAACAAAATGTGAAAAAGCCTGTAACCACTGAAATTTATTTATGCCTGGTGTTCTTATAGCTTGAATGTATGTAGGTTTAGCAGTTTTCCCTGCCAATAGGAATGGCATTTTGACAAGCTTGCTCACCTATAGGTCAGGCAGAAAATACAAGTGAATTGGTAGGTTATGCATGAATGGTCTGGTCCAACTGATAAAAATGGCTGCTATAGGACAGGCTCTTCCCCCTCTCATGTAGGTTCTTCCCTGGAGCCAAAAAACCAGGCTTGCATCAGCTGGCTGGCAGAAATCTCATGTTAGTGCTCATGTTCTTAGTTTGGCTTAGACGTTACTGTTAATTATGTGTTCTACTTTATAGCTGTACTGACTGAAGCGAGGGCAGACAGCTAGTAAGTTTTGCACGGGTATAGTCTGTAGCACAGGCTAACAGTGCTGTATAAGAGCAGAAAGAAAACATCCTGACATTGTCATTCAGTTGTTACCATGTTTTCAGGCTAATAAGGCTTGAGGCATGAATATTAAAGTTTTCTCAAGATGGAAAAGTTAATCAGCAGAGAATCAGAACTCTGCACTAGCTATTCCAGCTCCCCCGGACACGGTCTTCCTCCACAGGTGGTCGAAGCTTTGTTTTGGTTTTTGATTGAGTAGCTGATTGCAGGTTATAAGAAAAATTCTTTGATCTTCCACTATTCTCAAGGAGGTGTATACACTGCAAGTTGCTCACTGTTAAAAGCAAATACCAGAGAGATATTTGTTATTTTTAATACTGAAAAGTTCATTGCTGGTGAGGTAAAGGGTTTAGATATGGACTATTTAGGGAGCTAGGAAGGTGACAGCCAGTTTGTTGTAGAGACAGGTGACTTACCAACCTTGCATTTTACATCATCCTCCAAGATACAGGACATTTTTAAAGATTGAGAGCGAAAGCACAAGTGGGTAAGGTGCAGAGGAAGAGAGAGAATCCCAAGCAGGCTCTGCACTATCAGTGGAGAGACTGACTCAGGGCTTGGACTCGTGAACCATGAGGCAGTGACCTGAGCCGAAGTTGGACACTTCCACCCAGGTGACCTGATACCTGACAGCTCTTGAAGAACCTTGACTGGGAGAGGCCAGGTACTTGAGCTGGGATTGGGACCTAGGTTTTCAGTCTGTCTAGAATAACTGGTATAGCTTTCTTTATGTAGGTCATACATAACACAAACACATATACACATGTATTTCTCAATTTGCCATGTACCACACACTAGGCTATATAGTACATTCTAGAAAACCATTTCATTTGAAAATTTACTATCTTCAAGGATAACAGACTGATAGGCATATCAATCTTGAAATGGGTATTTTTAGGCCTTTTTATGACTTTGAAGTTACTTATAGCATGAAAACTTTTAAGATGTCACAGTTGGAAAACAGTGATGTATTCAACCCTCTTGCTGAGGCCAAATTGCTCTGTTTTTCCTCTCTGTGGAGCAAAGTAGCAAACATGAAAGGTGAGTAGTTTCAGAAAGTTACAAACATGTCTTACTTTTTCTCTCTTGGTTTTATTATGGTTATTTAAAGTGAACTACTGATACTGAATTCTGTTTCTGGCTGCCTTTACTGTATCAAGTCTTGAGTTATCTGTATACCCATCTGTAGATGGGCAGGAATATTCTGCATTCATACAAAGGGGTTATCATTAGTAATCACTTGAGCCATGGTTATTCCATTCATTGGAATGGGCTTTTTAAAGGTAGTTCTTTTATATTTAAAAAGAAGGGCTCCCAAATTTAGGAGTGTGAGCCCAAGCAAGGGAGAGAGGCAGAAGGGAGTGGTTGGGGGTGGGGGTGGGGGTAGAAAATGAATAAATCTCAAGCAGGCTTCCATGCTCATCACAGAGCTTAACACAGGGCTTGATCTCACTGCCATGAGATCATGACCTGAGCCAAAATCCAGAGTCAGATGCTTAACTGAGCCACCCAGGTGCACCCTGGAGGTTATATATTTATATGCATATATAAGTTATATGTATATGCTCTCTGACCAATACTATGCTGCTATTTTGTGGGTGGTATACGGGGGTTCCTGTTGAAGGACTAGAGAAAACAGGGGTTGTGGAGTCTCCCAAATGCATGTAGAGAAACAGGCCCAGGAGGCTATATACTTTGCTATATCCAGCTCACTTTCTGCTTCCTCTTTAAAGAGGTAAAGGCACTACTAAAGCCTCTCCTATGCTGGAAGTTGGGAGCAACAATCCTTGCTCAAGTATTTGAACACCTACTGTGTGCCAAATAATTTCCTAAAAGTGAATAGGACAGTGAGCAAATCAGAAGATCCTTAACCCCATGGAATTCTCAAAGCAAAAAAATGAACTAACATTTTTATTCATGGAGAAGACCAAAATTAATGTTCTCTTTTTGGTTCAGTTGGGCACAACTGACACACAGAAATTTCTGCAATGTGGAATCACAGATGTCCATTTCCATGGAAACTATTTATAGATGCTTTCTGTATGAAACATATATGGGCTCCAGCTACACTAATTAGCAGCTCTGATAATCAGCTCACTGGATAGTGCCTTAATGTACATGTGTAGACTTAACAAAACCTTGTGTTCCCCCATTTAGGGTTAGGAAAAGATTCTCTTAAGACCTTGTCTGTTTTCAAGCCACTTAGAATTACATGTGTACGACAAACAAGCTACTTGTTCATGTGAAATCCCAAAAAACCACTAAGTATATTTGAGTTTGTTTATTCGTCCCTTAACTGTGAACCCTTTGACTAAAAACCTTTTGTGTTTCTAAACACCTCATTTTTATGATTTCTGATGGTCTCAAGAGAAAAACCCAGGACTAAGTAAAAAAAATGTTTTATTTAAATGCGACTTTTCTGGTAGTTCTGTCTGACCATTGTTTTTGAAACTAATTTTCAATTCATTCAAGTAGAACAAAAGCTTTTTTTTTTTTTTAAACATGGAAAGTTTCAAAGGAATCAAGGCCCACAGTGTAACTACCCTATCAGCTACTCCCTGATCAGCCTGCCTATATTACATGAGTTGCCCAACCCATATTAAAGATTGGGCAGTAATTACACTGTCCCCTACCTCCAGGTCCCCCCCCCTCCCACCCAATCAAAAACTAAATGAATGTTAAAGTTCACGCTGACAGTCATTGTTCACCTTCCAGCTGCACTCTATTCCTGCAGGATGACTGGATCAGCAAGGGTGGGGTGGGGGGAGCGTGTTGCCATAGCCACCCATGAACAACACTGGATCTGGCATTAACTGCTGACAGCACTGAACTTATCACCCAGATTTAATGCTGGTGTGAATGAAGGGGGCCCAGAGTAAAATACTCTTGTCTTGCGGCTGAAAAGAAAGTTCCCTGAGCATGAGTGAAATTGTGCACGGTGAAGCCTGAACAGGACGTGTTATTAAATATTACATGTCCCCTTCATGGGGCCGTGAAAGGCAAAGGCCAGAATTTGTGGTTAAGGAACCTCTCAAGTTTGGGAAGGAGATGAAGAATCTTAATGTGAAATCAATACAGAACAAGAATTCCCAAGGTATTACTTTGAAGAATGACAGCATTTTCATTTTCCCCCCTTCATGTGAACAAGTATGTAAAAGTACCATTTATTGTCTCTACTGGAGGTAATGTTAACAACTTGTGGTTGTGAAAATAACTTGCCTGTTAGGGAGGCATGTTGATTGCAGTAATAATTCCATGAAAGGGGAATGAAAAACATGTACACCTCAAAGGAAATGACCATTGGAAATCCCTAGCAATCTCTATCCTCATGTCTTCCATCTTTGAGGATGAAACAAAAAAGGCAAATGCTTCCCCACATTGTCTTCCCAATCTGCTTTGCCAGTGCAGTGGCTACCTTACCTGAATTGAGATGCAGCACAGGATGGGCTTTGGAAGATCTTGTGGGATGAGGAACTTTCCCTTCTTGAGAACAACCTGAAATCAACCAACAGTGACTATTCCTCTCTGACCAAGGTTAGCTGTGGCCTCACCAAGTTCTAAGTTCCTTTTTGAGGTAAAGACTTGAGCTTGTTGATATCTGCCAAGAGAAATTAGGTATAGTGTGGAAATACCATGTAGGCCCAGAGTAAAGTCCTGAGATTTTGCTGCCTGGGCTGCAGATCTATTTCTCAAGTGCCTTGGCTCAACTTTTTTCTTTTGGGGAGCTATCTAGGCCTCTTCTCTGCTGAGTTTATTTGAATGGGTTCTTTCCAGAGCTGAAAATGTTCCAATTTAAAGCAATTCGTCTGCTGAGCAAGTATTTACTATTGTGGTGGGTCTGGGGCATTCCCACAGATGGGCAGCCCTGTACTATTTTAGCATAAGGAAGGTCAAAGTGAGGCAGGCAAGGTGTTCCTGCTTCTGGAGCCCTCCAAATGGGTAATATAAGGGGAGGACCCAAGCAGTGGTCTGGAGGGGTTTAAAGGGTAATGAAGGCCAGCAGAAGACCTCTTGATTGAGATGCCAGAATGCATCATCAAACCAGTTCTGAACTAGAATTGCTGGAGGGGAGGCATTAAATGTGTGTTGAAAATTCTCTTGGTTCTTGGAAGTAAAGTTCCTATCTGAATGGAGGTTTGCCCAGTGTAATTAAATCCCATTTCAGATTCTGATGCAACACTCTGGGGGTGCTTGTTGTCAACTACAACGTGCCCAGAAGGACATTTACCGTAGATTTGCTTGAGTACTAAGTGTCTGGTGGACTTTGTGCCTGAGCTGCCCTTGGATGAACTCTTCGTGGTCCTGCTTACTGCAGTGGTCTTTGGGGGGGTTAGTTCCAGTTCTTTCCTCCAAACTTGGAGCAGCAATGCCAGGCACTCTTGGTTCCATCTGTCCACATCTCTGGTTCCAAGCTGCTTCATGTGCAGAAGGTGGGACAGGTGCTTCCTAAGCTGGTAGCTGGTGAGGTCAGAAGAGAGGAGAGACTTTAAGATCACAGTACTGAGAAAAGAAAGTTTCCTTTGGGTTCCTAGAAGCTATAGGTATAGTTTGCTGAACTGGGAGATTCATTTAAGCTCCCATTCCTAATTTACAGTGGCAGTAGGTTTAATGTGGAAAAAAAAAAAAAATCATTATTTTTTTTAAATCAAATAGTTCCTGAACTAGGAATCAGATGAGTCTGCCCTCAGGGTGGGTTGGGCTAATGTGTAAATAAATGAGAAGTACTATGTAAAACCGAGGAGCTAGATTGCATGAGATCATGTGAGACTGATAATTCCTGGTGGTCTGGTAAGGCTTTATAAGGCTGATACTTGTGCTGGGTTTTAAAGGATGCATAGGAGCTTACTGGGCAGAGAAGGGTACTACTCTAGGCAGAACTGGCCTAAGTGGAGATAGGGACATTTGTGCCAGGAAAGTAATGAGAGGTGTACGAAGCATTGTGTATTTTGTGAAGAAGGATGGAAGGCTAGGCTACACTGTAGAAGGAGCCAACATTTGTTCAGAGCCTGTTACATGTCAGGCACATTCCTCATGATTAAGGTGAAAATCCATCAAGTAGGGCTGAGTAGATGGCACATCACACCAGGATGACAACATAGGTTCTTCCTTACTTCCCCTTACGAAAACAACAACTAACAACTATTCACGGATAAGACACCACTGAGAAAGTCCTAGAACATGGGAGAGAGGCTGCAGCCCCATGCACCACAGGGGCCAAGACAGACTACAATGGGATATGAGGAACAGCTACATGCAGACTGCACTGCCCCTCCATCAGGCTGGTGTAGCACCACACCCAAGTGACTTTAGCCTATGGTTCCTCAAATGGGAAAAGGGAACCCAGGGTGGAATCCAGCACCTCCAGCATTGTAGGTCACTTCTTGGGAGCCCCCACTCCGGTCTCATCCCATGGGGATTGCCAGGGAATCTGTGGGACTTGGCCACTGGGAGTCTGTGATGGGGAAGGTAGGGGCTTGCAACAACCAGGATGTGGGTCTTTGCAGACCAAGTTCCTACCTGCAGTGTCCAAGTAGTAGTCCCAATCTTTAATTTTGCTCATCTGCAGAGCCAAAACAGAGGTGCGGTCTGACCAGGGAACTCAGCAGGGTTCCTGAGTGGTTCTTAAAGAGCCTTGTCAACCCTGGAAGTCTGGTCTGCTTCAACTCAGGCAGGGGAGCTGAGGCATAACCTCAGGCATAACACATGAGTGTTGCTCCTGGCCCTACCTGACCAAAGCCTGGACAGACCACCTGGAGAGGTATAGCAGGTAGAGCTGGTTATCTGCAAAGCAAAAACCGTGGCCCTGTATAGCCAGGGACCTTGGGGTGCAGGTCAGCTTGAGTCAGCCACAAAACTTCAGGCCTTGGAGCTGGTTCTCATGCTCTCCATGAACAGGGCAAGTGATTCATAGCCCTAGCCATTGCTGAATAGAGCCTTCAGCCCATCTGACCAGGAAACCTAGCCAGATCACACAGGAAGCTGTGTAGCCCATCCAAAGCCCTTCTTATAGGGCACTTGAAGAGAAAACACAGCCTGGTATTATCCCTGTCTGCACTGCAAAACTGGTGGCCCCCACCTGGCCAGGAAACTCCATGCACAATCTTGTCTGACTTGAGTCCCCAAACAACCTGTGCAGGCCCTATGGCCTGTCCTGCTGCTCTGTCAGTTCAGCGAAGTGACTTCATAGCCCCACCTACTAGTAAGCCTGACTAGAAAACCCAGGCAACTGCAGAGCCCATCCTAAAGCCTTGCTTGGGCAGAGAACCAACTCAGCAGTCCTATTCAACTATTCCCAGCTAGCAGCACACCCCACCCCTTGCCCCACCCCAACCTCAGAGCTTGCCCTGCCCAAAAACAGACTGCCTTAAAAGCAACCTTCATCTGCCCAAGAATGTTACTAGTAGACATGGCCAGAAACCCAAACTGAGCTGCCTGGTGAAGAACTCTTGGTTAAAGCAAACCTATGAAGTATGGAAGAGTAGACCACTTCTTCAAATGTTGAGATAGCAGCATCAGAAATTAGGAATCACAAAAGAATCAGGTAGACATGACCATGCCAAAGGAAACTAATAAAGTTCTGGTAACTGACTCTAAAATAGAGATCTGCAAGGGGCACCTGGGTGGCTCACTTGGTTAAACATCTGACTTTGGCTTAGGTCATGATCTCGTGGTTCGTGAGTTCGAGCTGCATACCAGGCTGTGTGCCGACAGTGCAGAGCCTGGAGCCTGCTTCATATTCTGTGTCTCCCTCCCACTCTGCCCCTCCCCGACCTGTGCATGCACGTGTGCTCTCAAAAAGACAACATTAAAATTTTTAAAAAAAGGACATGGAGATCTGTAAACTGTTCTACAAACAATTCAGAATTCTTTAAAAAAGTTTAGTGAATTACAAGAATGCACAGACAACTAAATAAAATTAGCAAAATGCATGAACAAAATGAGAAATTCAACAAACAAAAATGGGGGGGGGTGCAGAAAAAGAAATCCTAGAGCTGAAAAATACAACGTATGAACTGAAGAATTCAATAGAGAACTTGAAAATCAGACTCGACCATGTAGAAGAAAGAATCTATGACCTAGAAAACAGGGCATTTAAAATTATGTAGTCAGAGGAGCGAAGGAAAAAAGAATGAAAAAGTAAAGAAGGTATATGGGACTTATATAGGACATGCTAAAATGAATTGCATTATGGGAATTTGAGAAGAGAAAAAGAATAGGACAGAAAATATATTTAGGGCAGTAATAGCTGAAAGTTTCTCAAACTTGGAGAGAGAAATGGACATTGAGATCCATGAAGCTGCAAGGACTCTAAATAGAACCTGAATAGTGCTACACTGAGACACACTATATTGTCATGAGTCTAATGTTGAAATAAGCAAAAGAAAAATTATAACTATGAATGCACTTCTCAACAAAAAATTTTCAGGCCAGGAGAGAACAGGATGATATATTAAAAATATTAAAGGAAAAAACTGTCAAGAATTCTATAGTTGGCAAAACTGTCCTTTAGAAATGAAAGAGAGAAAAAACAAACTAAAACTGAAGTAGCTCATAATCTTACTAGACCTTCCTTGTAAGAAATGCTAACGGGAATTCTTTGAAAGTAAAAGGATGCTAGTTAACATCATAAATACTTAAGGTAGCCTAAAACTCACTGGTAATAGTAAACATATAGTCAAAATTAGAATTTGTAATATGATACTGGTTGTGCATTATGTACTTTTAAAAGTTTAAAAACTTAAGGGGCACCTGGGTGGCTTAGTTGGTTAAGTGTCTGACTCTTGATTTCAGCTCAGGTTATGATCTCATGGTTTGTGAGATAGAGGCCTGCATCCAGCTCTGTGCTAACAACATGGAACCTCCTTGGGATTCTCTTTCTCCCTCTCTCTGACCCTCCCCCACTTGTGATCTCTCAACCTCTCTCAAAATAAACTTAAAAAAACATTAAAAAAGGTAATAAAAGTAACCATAACTACAATGGCATGAAACTAGAAATCCATTGTAGGAAGACTGGGAAATTCACAAATAAATCGAAGTTAACATTTTTCCTGAGCAACCAATGGATCAAAGAATGAATAAAAGGAAAACAAAGTATCTTGAGACCAAAATGAAATAAAACACACCAAAACTTATAGAATGCAGCAACAACAGTTTTAAGAGGGAAGTTCAGAGTAATAAATGCCTACATTAAGAATCAAGAAAGATCTCAACAAAACTAAAAGGCAACTAACGGAATGGGAAAAGATATTTGCAAATGACATATCGGACAAAGGGCTAGTATCCAAAATCTATAAAGAGCTCACCAAACTCCACACCCAAAAAACAAATAACCCAGTGAAGAAATGGGCAGAAAACATGAATAGACACTTCTCTAAAGAAGACATCCGGATGGCCAACAGGCACATGAAAAGATGTTCAACGTCGCTCCTCATCAGGGAAATACAAATCAAAACCACACTCAGATATCACCTCACACCAGTCAGAGTGGCCAAAATGAAGAAATCAGGAGACTATAGATGCTGGAGAGGATGTGGAGAAACAGGAACCCTCTTGCACTGTTGGTGGGAATGCAAATTGGTGCAGCCGCTCTGGAAAGCAGTGTGGAGGTTCCTCAGAAAATTAAAAATAGACCTACCCTATGACCCAGCAATAGCACTGCTAGGAATTTATCCAAGGGATACAGGAGTGCTGATGCATAGGGGCACTTGTACCCCAATGTTTATAGCGGCACTCTCAACAATAGCCAAATTATGGAAAGAGCCTAAATGTCCATCAACTGATGAATGGATCAAGAAATTGTGGTTTATATACACAATGGAATACTACGTAGCAATGAGAAAGAATGAAATATGGCCTTTTGTAGCAACGTGGATGGAACTGGAGAGTGTGATGCTAAGTGAAATAAGCCATACAGAGAAAGACAGATACCATATGGTTTCACTCTTATGTGGATCCTGAGAAACTTAACAGAAACCCATGGGGGAGGGGAAGGAAAAAAAAAAAAAAAGGTTAGAGTGGGAGAGAGCCAAAGCATAAGAGACTGTTAAAAACTGAGAACAAACTGAGGGTTGATGGGGGTGGGAGGAAGGGGAGGGTGGGTGATGGGTATTGAGGAGGGCACCTTTTGGGATGAGCACTGGGTGTTGTATGGAAACCAATTTGACAATAAATTTCATATATTAAAAAAAAAAAAAAGAATCAAGAAAGATCTGATAACCTACTCTTTAAGAAAGTAGGAAAAGAACAAACTAAGTCCAAAGTTAGAAGGAAGGAAATAATAAAGATTAGAGCAGAAATAAGAGCAGGAAAACAACAGAAGATTAACAAAACGAAGACTTGGTTCTTTGAAAAGAAACAAAATTGACAAAACTTTAGCTAGACTAACCAAGGCAAAAAGAGAGATGATCCAAATCAAAATTATGATTAAAAAAGGAGACATTACAACTGATCCCCAATAGAAAGGCAAAGGACCATAAGATACTACTATGAACTGGAACAACCATAAGATGCTATATGACAAACTGGACAACCTAGAAGTAATGGAAGTTATTAGAAGAAACCTGTAAGACTGAATCAAGAAGAAACAGAAAATATATAGTCAATGTTCTACATCATGTTAATAAAATCATACGATTATCACAATAGAAGCAGAAAAAGCATTTTTACAAAATTTGACATCTGTTCATGGTAAAAATTTAACAAATTAGGTATATAAGAAATGTACCTCAACATAATAACGGCAACATGACAAGTCCACAGTTAACATCAGTGGTGAAAAGTTGAAAACTTTTCCTCTGAGAATAGGAACAAGACCAGGGTGCCCACTCAACTCCTATTCAACACAGTACTGGAAGTCCTAGCTAGAGCAGTCAGGCAAGAAAAAGAAATAAAAGGCATCACATAAAGAAAGGAAGAAGTGACTCTGTTTCTATTTGCAGATGATTTTACATATAGAAAAACTTCATGACTCCAGAAAGTGTTAGAGCTAATGAACAAAATTCAGTAGAGTTGTAGGATACAAAGTTAACATACAAAAATAAGTGACATTTCCATACACTAAAAAATTATCTGCAAAACTAATAAAATGACCCCCATTTACAACAGCACCAAAAACAGTAAGATAGGAATAAATTCAACTGAAGAAGTGAAAGATCTCTACTGAAAACTACAAAACACCGATGAAATAAATTGAAGACACAAATAAATAGATATTCTGTCTTCTCGGATTGCAGGAATATTATAACATCCATAGTACCCAAAGTCATCTATAGATTCAGTGAAATCCCTATTAAGATTCCAGTGGCATTTTTTATAGAAGTAGGAAAAACAATTATAAAATTTATATGGAACCATAAAAGTACCCAAATAGCCAAAGCAATCCTTAGAAAGAAGAACAAAGAGAGAAGTATCATACTTCCTGATTTCAAGCTTTATTATAAACTCATAGTAATCAAAACAGTATGGTACCAGCATAAAAATAGATGCATAGACCAATGGAAGAGAACTAAAATCCTAGAAATAAACCCATGCGTATATGGTCAATTATATTTGACAAGGGAGCCAAGCACACTCCATGGAGGAAAGACCATTTGTTTTATAGATGGTGCTGGAAAAACTGGATATTCACACGTAAAAGAATGAAACTAGACCCCTATCTTACACCACTCACAAAAATAGACTTGATATGGATTAAAAAGCTTTAAATTTAAGACCAGAAATTCCTAAAAGAAAACCCAGGAAAAAAGCCCCTTGACAGATATGTTGCCAGATTTGTTTTGTTTTTGTTCGTTTGTTTTGGATAGGACACTGAAAGCACAAACAAACAAGCAGGGCTACAAAGTAAAAAGATTCAGCACAGCAAAATAATCAACAAAATTAAAAGACAACTATGGAAGAGGAAAAATATTTACAACTCATGTATCTGATAAGAGGTTATTATCTAAAATATATAAGGAACTCCTACAACTAAATAGCAAAAAACCCCAAATAATCCATTGATAAAAATGGGCAAAGGACCTGAATAGACATTTTTCCAAAGAAGATACATGAATGGACAACAGGTACACAAGAAGGTGCTCAACATCATTAATAATAGGGGAAATACAAATCAAAATCACAATGATATACCACATCATGTCTGTTAGGATGGCAATTATCAAAAGACAAGAGGTAACAAATGTTGGTGAGGGTTTGCAGAAAATGGAAGTCTTGTGCACTGTTGATGGGACAGTAAATTGGTTTGGCCACTATGGAAAGCAGTATGGATTTCCCTCAAAGAGTTAAAAATAGAGCTACCATATGATGCATCAATTCCACTTCTGGGGATTTATATAGAAGGAGATGAAAAACTGTTGAGATACCTGCATCTCCACATTCACATTAGCATTATTTACAATAGCAAGACATGGAAGTGTCCACCCATGGGTGAATCAATAAAGAAATGGTGGTGTATATACACAGAATATTATTCAGCCATAAAAAGAAGGAAATGCTGCCATTTGTGGCAACACGGATGGCCCTTGGGGGCATTATGCTAAGTGAAGTCAGAAAGAAATACTGTATGGTTTTACTCTTACGTGTAATCTTAAAAGATCAAGTTTGTGGTTACCAGAGGCAACGGGTGAGGGGAGGAGGAACTGGGTGTAGATGATCCAAAAGATACACACTTACAGTTATGAGATAAATAAGTGCTGGGGATATAATGGACAACATAATAACTATAGTTAACACTGCTTTATGGTCTATATGAAAGTTGATGAGAGTAAATCCTAAAAGTTCTCATCACAAGGGGAAAAAAAAAAAACCAATTTAAGTATCTCCCTGAGATAATGGATGTTAACTAAACTTATTGTGGTAATCATTTCATAGGAATCATATATGTAAGCCAAGTCATTATGCTGTACACCTTATACAAGGCTGTAGGTCAGTTACAGCTCAATGAAACTGGTGAGGAAAGAGGCTGAGTAACTTGCAGAAGGTCTCACAGCTAGAGCCAGGAGAGACCAACATTCAAACTCGGTGCCGTCTGGTCTAACAGCCAAATACTGCTAAGGACTTTGATCTGTACTATGTACTTAGTGGGCATCGGCAAAGGGTTTTAAAAAGGATGGCAAAAGTAAGAGCTGTATTTTACTAGGTTCATTCTGTTGCAGGGTGGGGCCTGGAGTGGGAGAAAGGTATGGGACATGGGGATGATGGCTGTCTTTACATCTAACGTTGGGTTGGTGGGGTCTATCCCACATGCACTCTAAAACTTACTGAACACAGCTGTTTTGGAGCCTCTCAAGGAAACCTGCATCGCTGTTCATTATCGGGTTGGTAGCTGATGAGTTACTAGTGAGCTTATAAGGTGCTGCAGAAAGCAACAGGCCCCATGCCTGATTTTACCATACACCAAATGGGAAATGACGTCTTCCTGAAGTCTGCTGAGAAGTCTTTGTGGTACTAGGCGCAGGTACTAGGTACTTCTCTCTTGCCCTAAAGGCCGATTTCACTCAAACTGCATGACTCTTCTTTTTCCTGTAGCATGCCAAACCAGGCACCTCTCTACTAGAGTATAGATCACGCTTCCAAAAAGCCAACTATGGAGAAAAGCTGGAGATAACGGGGCAATACTGCTCCATAGTTCGGCCTCTTTGGTTTGTGGGCAGAAAACTCCCTGGGAAGCCCAGGTGTTGGCTTTCACTGTGTACAGCTTCCACCTAATCGATAGCGGAATGCAGACTTTTGAGTCTCTGTCCAGATGATAGGATGGTGCCAGGGGTTAGAGTAACAGCCTCTGTTCTTCTATTTTCAAGGAAAATAGCACTTCTGGTTTGTTGAGAGTCCTAAGATGCCCAGTCATCCCTATCAGCCCAGGGCTCATGGCTCTCCTTATGGTCCAGCCCGGCCTTGCTTACTGACCTCACAACATGCTAGAGAAGAGCTGATAGGAAGGTAGTTTACAAATGTTTAGATTAAGACGGAAGTGTTTAACACAACAACTGCCCTCAGCCACAGCAACTCTCCAGCCTCACTTAGGTCATCCAGTATCCAGTTTAAACATTGAAAATAAAGTCTTGATTGGTAATAAGATTCACACGTTAAGACTAAGCCTCACTCACCGCCTCAGGGCCCAAGGTTCACACTGCTCGCCCTACCCCTGCCCGTTTCCCAGTCTGCCCGTCTCTGTCCTCAACATGTCTCCTATGATAGTCTGCATTTGTGGAGCACGCGTGTGCCAAGCCCTGTGCTCTACCCCACCCCTCGTTGCTCCTTAGGTTTCGTGTCAGACACCATACCCTGCTCCAGGACAATGCTGTGAGCTCCCGTACTTAAAACAGAAGATGCACAGGCTGTATAACAGAATCAATGGAACTGTTTCTACTGTCACCAGACACGCGACTTCCCACAATGCGCAGCATCCCACAATCCCTTTGGGAGTCAAAGTCCCATCTCAGAATTGCACAATGGTGCAGCCAGAGGGCCTGTGTAATTGCCTCCCCAGATGGGCCTACAGACTATGAGCCCACTGTTCCTGGGGGGATGACTGAAGGCTCATTTGCTGCTATGCACACTTACGGACAGGACCTGTCAGCTTCTGACTCTTCAAAGGAGTCAAAGAAACAGCTTGACTGGAAGGCATTTCAGCTAGGGAGCAGCTGTGGGGCCTGATATGGTACACCTTGTTGGCTTGTTTCGATCCCAAGTTTCAGCTGAAATACTTAAAAAGTTCCTCTGGGACGGTAGCCAGTGCACATCCTGGCAGAACTCCCCAAGGAGGGAGAGCAAGGACCATCCCCATCTATGGCTTCAGAGTCAGACTATCTCCGCTTCAAGCCAGTACAGCACTTATTAGCTCTGCAACCTTGGTGGGTTGATTAAGTTCTCTGTGCTTCAGTTTCCTCATCTGTGAAATGGGGGATAAGAACAGTGCCTCACACGGTTATTGGGAAGGATTAAATCCGTTAACACAGTGCTCGCTTCAGCAGCACATACTAAAATTGGAACGACACAGAGAAGATTAGCGTGGCCCCTGCACAAGGATGACACACAAATTCATGAAGCGTTCCATATTTAAAAAAAAAATGTTAACACACATAAAACTACTTAGAACAGCATCTGGCACAAGTGCTTAATAACGCCAAGTACTAGTATTAATGACAGTAATAAAACATCCCCCTGTAACAACATTACCTTGACGAGCGCGAGCACCATCCAGGCAGCCCTTTTCCCCCAGCCTGTTCTAAGGTGAGGAGCGTGAGGCCGGTCTCCTCTGCCGTTATCTTGACCACTGCAAACACTGCCTTTACTGAGAACATATGGGAAAGGCCCTTGAGTCTGAGCTTCAAGTGCCTGATCTGTATCACCAGGACAAGTCATGTTTCCTGAGACCATTTGCTTGCCTGAAAAATGGGAACACTGATCCCTATCGTGATGGCTTCCTGGGATGGCTGGGAGAGCAAAGGGGTTCAGGCAGGAGGTGACTTTATAAGACCAGCAGCTTGAACGGACACGAGGACCCACTGTAGCAAAGGCCGTGCCAGCATGGAACAGATCCCCCGGCTTCCGGCCAGGCAGTCCTTGATACCACAGTCCCTGAGGCCTCTCCCTGGATCTCACAAGAACCTCTCCCGCTCTCTCCTCTTTCTCTGCCAACGTTAGGGTCTCTCTGCCCTTTTATCTCCTGACAAGGGTGTTGACATGCGGCACACCTGTGCTCGCAGTGATTTGCTTGCTTTGTTCCCCCCGTCAACCTTCCTCTCTCTGGAGATGGAGGCCACCTGACCCCCAGCTGCGGGCAGTGGCTCCAGCCCTCCCCCAGACGCTGGTCATTACTAAGGCCTAATGTAGATTTAGGCCCTAGTGGGGCCTGCAGATAGCTGGAGGAGACTATGAAATATGTGAAAAACTGGTCGCAAAGGACTCCTCCGGTCCTCCCGAAATTCCTGCCTGGAGAGATCTGTCTCCGTATTTCAGGGAGCCTCCACCACTACTCCTAGCACCTACCCAACATTCCGAGCTTGGCAGGTGCTCTCACAGGTTGTTGCAATATGTTTAATACTCAGCCCCTGAACCGCACCCTGGCTTAGGTACTTGGGGTGTGACTAATTTGTGGGTAGTAAAAACATACAAAGAAAAATAAAATATCTTCCACGGGTAGTACTTTAGAAATTACGAAGTGCACACTATCTCACTCAGCAGCCTGCCGTATAAACAGGATGGGTGCAGCGATTACTAAATCGTATTTTACAGGTGAGGAAACTGAGGGTCAGGGAGGCCACGTGATTTGCCCGAGGTCAGATAACTTGTCAGAAACCCGAAACTCAGGCTTCCTGGTTACACACTGAGGCTTTTTTCCTTGACTCCAGGCTATCCTGGGTGCTTCCTACCTTTCTTGGCAAAAACATCTTCCAAATAGCTCATCCAATGTAAATAACTAGGACCTACACGTGAGTGAATTTTATGGGCAGGATCAGTAAAATTGGCCTTGTGCCAGCACGTGGAATTCACTAGAAAATGCCACTTGAGCACAGGGCGTGTCATGTTAGGAGCATCAGGACAACCACAGAATCAGAGACGCGTGGCACCCCCATCGTCCTACCTTCTCCAGGCCCGCTGGATGACCGCGGCCGCCTTGTTCTTCTTGCGAAACAGCTCTTTCCTGCTCCTTTCTCTCTGGATTATCTGCAGCCGCAGTTCTACGGGGAGAAGGTCAATATTGACACTCTGCCCAGAGAGGGGACCAGGTGCTGGATCAGTCTCCTTGGATAGCTGGGTGTCCTCAGACAGGGCAGATGTTCCCAGCTTCCTGACTCCTGACCTCAACACCTCTGTGCTCTGTGGCAAATCTGAGTAGATCCCTCCTGCGAGCTTGTCCTGTGTCACTTTGTTTCTTGGTGTCCGATGGTGGAGAGGATGCTGCCCAGCGTGGACCACCTCCCCCTTGGCACTGCCAGGCCGGCTAGAACCAGCCGGGGAGCCCCTTCCTCCTCTGAGCTCTTGAATGCGCCTTTTCTGGGAAGCACACCTGGCCTTGGGTGCTGGGTCCTGCCGCCTGCCCGGCTTCCGGTGGCCATCCTGCTGTGGAAGGCTTGCAGCTGCCCAACCGGGGTCCTCTCCTTCCTCATCAGGCCCAGCCGCCCTGATACAGGAGGGCTGCTTCAAGAAGCCTTTCCCCTTGTCACACCGCCGCTCACCAACTGTCTCACCTCCGGACTTCTCAACAGAGGAGACTCCCGGATGCCTGTTTCCATCGTTGCCTTTACTGGGGCTGAAGTGGACACAGGCAGATCGGCCTTTAGAGTGTTCTCTGGATGATTCTTGGGGAGATAAGGAAAAAAGGAAAGAATATTTATTGTCCCAAACTTACATAGTAGGGCAATTCTGCCCATTTTTTCACATAAAATACTCACACTTGTCCGATAGCTTCACCATGATAGTAGTGACTCTAATCAGAAAAAAACCGTTCAACTTCTATTTCTAGCAATGGAATGTTAGATAACCTGAAATCCTTCCCATTACAAGAACCTACAAATGCTGGGGCGCCTGGGTGGCTCAGTCGGCTGAGTGTCCGACTTCAGCTCAGGTCACGATCTCACAGTCCGTGAGTTCGAGCCCCACGTTCGGCTCTGGGCTGACGGCTCGGAGCCTGGAGCCTGCTTCCGATTCTGTGTCTCCCTCTCTCTCTGCCCCTCCCCCGTTCATGCCTTGTGTCTCTCTGTCTCAAAAATAAATAAACGTTAAAAAAAATTAAAAAAAAAAGAACCTACAAATGCTGACTAAAGTACAATAAACACTCTCTTACAAGCACCATAGTGCCTTCAAGAAAATAAAGGAAATCCTTGGGAGGCCAAAAATAAAGAGAAAACTGAAAATCTGGGTGTTAAGCGTGTGAGCTGATCCAGCAGCCGTCTGGGCAGATAGTAGCGGTGGAGTGGGCAACGGTTGGTCTTATTAAATTATCTGGCTGTGCACATCCTGACAAGGACAGAAAATGAGGGCTTGCAGGCAGATAGTTAGCTAGAACCATGACCCTGCATGAAGCCAGGACTCCTGACGGGGTAAATCCTTTGGGAAATGATAGTCCAGATTAAAAAAAAAAAAAAAATCTAACTGCCAGCACTGGGAAACAACAAGCAAGGTTGTCTTAGCCTGGGTTCTGGATGGGGGAAAGAGTCTCCTTTGAAAATTCGAAACCCAAGTTCTCTGCCTCACGTGGTTTCATTTTCATTTATTCTTAACCCATAGGAAAAATTCATATAAGAACCAAGATGGTGGTGCAAGATGCTTTGTAGAAGCAAACACAATATTGCTTTAACATGGCATTCCCTCAACTCAGGCCACACAGAGGGGTCCTTCTGAAAATGACTTCATAGGGGCGCCTGGGTGGCGCAGTCGGTTAAGCGTCCGACTTCAGCCAGGTCACGATCTCGCGGTCCGTGAGTTCGAGCCCCGCGTCAGGCTCTGGGCTGATGGCTCGGAGCCTGGAGCCTGTTTCCGATTCTGTGTCTCCCTCTCTCTCTGCCCCTCCCCCGTTCATGCTATGTCTCTCTCTGTCCCAAAAATAAATTAAAAAAAAACGTTGAAAAAAAAAAATTGAAAATGACTTCATAATCCGAAATTATAAAATGCATGAGGAAACAATCTACCATGAATGAGTTAACAGACACAATAGCATTATTAGACTGGCAAGAACTTAGCTAATAGAATAGTGCGCACACACACACACACACGCACATGAACTGATTAAACACACAAAAGAATTTAAAAATAAGAGGAAAGAACACACCTATTTGAAAAATCACTAAATACAACATCTAAAATGAAACATTTTAGACTCAATGTAAAAAGGAATGCAGGAACTTCTATAATGGCACAATTGAGGCATACTCACCACTGAGGACAATAGAAAAGCCTAACAAAATATTACAAACCACCTGTCTGAAGACATCAAAAGGCTAACAAGTCAGGAAAAATAGGGGGCCAAGACACAGGAGAAGCAGGTAACCAACAGAGATGAGCAAGGCATTTGGGGCCATATGTTCCTAGGGGAATCATTTCCTCAAGGTCTAGAGGACAACATTTGGGAGTCCAGAACCTTGCAAGAAGCATTCTTTTGGACTGGAACCCTGGAGGGCTCTATTTTAGGAGAAAAGGGGAATGCGTGGTAAATTGACCCTTGCAGCGACTGAGTGCAGCTTTGCATCATCTCAGTTCTGGAGACTGGGTTAAGGTGATCTCGGGTTGTTCATTCTGGAGACCAGATTAAGGTGATCTTGGATTGTTCACACTCCTAAATGCCTGCTGGGAGCCAATGCAAATCCTTTCTGGAGGAATTAATATCATCTTAGGTCTCATATAGTTCTTTATATTAAATGTCTACCACTCAATCAAAGATATGCAGGCAGATAAGAAGACAAGACAATAAAAATGGACACACAGGGTATCCAGATAATGTGTTTTCAGAAACAGACTTTCAAATAACTATTTTGCAGTGCAAAAAAGTATCCAAACTAGCTACTCTTCATGTAAGACAAAAGGGGATATAAGAAAATATCCTTGTATCTCCTCATTTGTGTTTTTTTAAATGTTTAAATATTTATTTTTGAGAGAGAGAGAGAGAGAGAGAGACAGAACACAAGTGGAGGAGGGGCAGAAAGAGAGGGAGACACAGAATCCGAAGCAGGCTTCAGGCTCTGAGCTGTCAGCACAGAGCCCCATGTGGGGCTCGAACTCATGAGCCCTGAGATCATAATCTGAGCAGAAGTCGGATGCTTAACCAACGGAGCCACCCAGGCGCCCCTTTGTATCTGCTCATTTCTATAAAAGAAATATAGAAAGGATAAACCAGAAACTGAAGAGATTGGGTACTTACTGGGATGGGTCAGGAAAGGGATAGAAAGAAGAGGGAAATGGGAACTGGGTAGTGGGCCTGGGGGAGAGCAATGCTTCTCTGTTCATATCTTTTTGTACAGCTCTGACTTTTAGAACCATTATAATGGTTCACATACACCAAAAAAAAGCCCCAATTAATTAACAAGATGCCACTACACACCTATGAGAATGGTTGAAAACCCAAAAACACGGAAAACACCAAATGCTGAAGAGGCTGTAGAACAACAGGAACTCTTCACTCATTGCTGGTGGGAATGCAAAATGGTGCAACCACTTTGGAAATAGTGTGGCGGTTCCATACACAACCATTCTTACCATACAATCACGTAATTGTGCTCTGTCATTTACCCAAATGAATTTAAAACTTATGTCCACCCAAAAAAACCTGCACGTGGATGTTGAGGGTAGCTTTATTCATAATTTACAAAACTTGGAAGCAACCAAGATGTACTTCAGTAGCTGAATAGATGGTTAAACCATGATACATTCAGACAATGGAATATTATTCAGCACTTAGCAGAAATGAATGGAAAGGAAATAAGTGCGAAAACAGGAATGAGCTATCAAGCCATGGAGAATATTCTCAAGTGAAATATTACTTCCCTTGCACGAATATCACTAGTGCATATTAGTAGGCAAAAAAGAAGCCAATCTGAAAAGACTACCTATTGTGTGATCCCAACTAAATGACCTTTTGGAAACAGGCAAAACTATGGAGATAGTAAATGGATCAGTGGTTGCCAAGGGCTCAAGGGAGGGAAGGATACTTAGGCAGAGCACCGGGGATTCAGAGGGCAGTGTGATAGTTAATTCTGTGTGTGAACTTGACTGGGATAAGGGACATCCAGACAGCTGGAAAACATTATTTCTGCATGTGTCTGTGAGCGTGTCTCCAAAAGAAATTAGCATTTGAATTGGCAGACTGAGTAAAGGAGGTTGCCCCCACCAATGCAGGTGGGCAACATCTAGTCTACCGAGGGCCTTAATAGAACAGGAAGTTGGAGGAAGGGGAAATTTGCTCTCTTTGCTTGAGCTGGGACAGCGTCACCTGCCCTTAGACACAGGAGTTCCTGGTTTTCCAGCTTTCAGACTTGCATCAGGACTTCTACCATCAGCCCACTCATCCCCTTGATTCTCAAGCCTGGGGACTCGGCCTCACACCATCTGCTCCCCTGCTTCTGAAGCTTTCAGATTCACTGAATCATACCGCCCGCTTTCCTGGTTCTCCAGTTTGGAGGTAGCAGATCGTGGGACTTTTCAGCCTCCATAATCAAGCGAGCCAATTTCTATAACAAACCTCCTCTTTTATATATATCCTATTGGTTCTGTTTTTCTGGAGAATCCTGACTAGCACAGGCAGTGAAACTATTCTGTATGACACTGTAATTAATGGTGGATACATTATACATTTGTCAAAGCCTACACCAGGCATGAAGTCTGATGTAATTTGTGGGCTTCATGTGATAAGAATGTATCAATGTAGGCTTATCACTTTTAACAAATGTACCACTCTGGTATAGGATGTTGATAGTGGAGGCGTATGCATGTGTTGGGGGCCAGGAGTGTATGGCCTTTCTGTTTCAATTTTGCTGTAACCTAAAACTGCTCTAAAAAGTAAACTCTATTTTTTAAAAACATTTTTAGTTATTTTATTTATTTTAGTTTTTAAGCTTATTTATTTATTTTGAGAGACAGAGACAGAGAGCAAGCAGGGGAGGGGCAGAGAGAAAGGTAGAGAGAGAATTCCATACTGTCAGCACAGAGTCCGATGTGGGACTCTATCTCATGAACTATGAGATCATGACCTGAGCTGAAATCAAGAGTCAGACGCTTAAGTGACTGAGCCACCCAGGTGCCCCTAAAAAGTAAACTCTATTAAAAGGAAAAAAAAAAATAAGAGGTACAAACTTCCAGTTCTAAAATGAATAAGTCACAGGATGAAAAGTCCAGCAGAGGAAATATAGTCAATAATATAATAGGGTTGTATGGTGACAGATGGTAGCTACCCTTGTGACCAGCATTGCATAATGTACAGAACTGTCCAATCACTGGGTTGTAACCCTGAAACTAATGTAACATTGTATATCAACCACACCTCAATAAAGAAAAGGAAAAATAATGGAGACAGATGATATTAGATACTATTAACCAGTAATAAAATAATGTGATTTGGGTATTAATACAGATAGATTAGTGAGAAAAAAGACAAAGCTAAAAATATACCCATTTGTGAAAGTATATAATAAACATAGTATTAAATGTTTTTAAATGTTTATTTATTTATTTTTGAGAGAGAGGAGAGAGAGAACAAGTGGGGAAGGGTCAGAGAGAGAGGGAGACATAGAATCTGAAACAGGCTCCAGGCTCTGAGCTGTCAGCACAGAGCCCGACACAGGGCTAGAACTCACAAACCGTGAGATCATGACCTGAGCCTAAGTCGGATGCTCAACCGACTGAGCCACCCATGCACCCTTGATAGCATTTTTAATTTGTGGGTGTGGACCCAGAGAGGGATGCTGTACCCCTCCTGAAGCCGTCATTCACAAAGCCCACTGCCAATTTTGCAGCTCCATGTATATGGCTATTACTCCACGAAGATCATTCCATGTATATGGCTAGAACAACTGCCTATTATCTAAAAAGAAGTCATTAGATTCCATCGCTATATAAAAAATTAAATTTGAGATAATAAAAATTGCTGTGTTTGTTAGATCTTGAAGTTGGAAAAACCTTTTCTTTTCTTTTCTTTTTTTTCTTTTTTAATGTTTATTTATTTCGAGGGAGAGAGAGAGACAGAGTGTGAGAAAGGGAGGGGCAGAGAGAGAGGGAGACACAGAATCCGAAGAAGGCTCCAGGCTCCAGCACAGAGCCCGATGTGGGGATCGAACTCGCCAACCACGAGGTCATGACCCGACCCAAAGTCAGACACTTAACTGACTGAGCCACCCAGGAGCCCCATGGGAAAATCCTTTCTTAGCATAAAATCACAAGAAGAAAAATCTCAAAAGAAAAAATTAAACAGAATTAAAAGGTAAAATAAAAAAAGACATTTACTATCTATGATAGACAAAGGTTACTATTTTTATTATGTAACAAACTTTTAGAAATATTAAGAAAATTGGGGCTCCTGGGTGGCTCAGTCGGTTAAGCATCCGACTTCGGCACAGCTCATGATCTTGCGGTTTGTGAGTTCGAGCCCCACATTGGGCTCTGCACTGACAGCTCAGAGCCTGGAGCCTGCTTTGGATTCTGTCTCCCTCTCTCTCTGCCCCTCCCCTGCTCACGCTCTGTCTCTGTCTCAAAAATAAATAAACATTAAAAAAAAAGGAATATTAAGAAAATGAAAAACCAATATAAAAATTGACAGAGGACATCCGTGAACAGTCCAGAAAATAAATACACAAAGCCAATGAAAATATGACAAAATTCTATCCTGCTAACTAGGATTCAATAAAACCATTATTTGCCTAAATGTTTGGAGAGAGTTTGGTTGTTGTTTCTTTGCTTTTAAAAGGGTATGACTTGGGAATGCAAACTGGTGCAGCCACTCTGGAAAACAGTATGGAGTTTCCTCAAAAAATTAAAAACAGAACTACTCTACGATCCAGCAATTGTACTACTAGGTATTTATCCAAGGGATACAGGTATGCTGTTTTGAAGCGACACATGCATCCCTCTGTTTATAGCAGCACTATCAACAATAGCCAAAGTATGGAAAGAGCCCAAATGTCCATTGATGGATGAATGGATAAAAAAGATGTGGTATATAGATATGTGTACACACACACACACACACACACACACACACACACTGGAGTACTACTCGGCAATCAAAAAGAATGAAATCTTGCCATTTGCAACTACGTGGATGGAACTGGAGGGTATTATGCTAAGTGAAATCGGTCAGTCAGAGAAAGACAAATATCATATTACTTCACTCATATGAGGACTTTAAGAGACAAAACAGATGAACATACAGGAAGGGAAGCAAAAATAATATAAAAACAGGGAGGGGGACAAAACATAAGAGACTCTTTTTTTTTTTTTTTAACGTTGATTTATTTTTGAGACAGAGAGAGACAGAGCATGAACAGGGGAGGGGCGGAGAGAGGGAGACACAGAATCGGAAACAGGCTCCAGGCTCTGAGCTGTCAGCACAGAGCCCGACGCGGGGCTTGAACTCACGGACCGCGAGATCATTATCTGAGCCGAAGTCGGCCGCTTAACCGACTGAGCCACCCAGGCGCCCCTAAGAGACTCTTAAACATACAGAACAAACAGAGGGTTGCTGGAAGGGTCGTGGCAGGGGGGTGGGCTCAATGGGCAAGGGGCTTAAGGAATCTACTCCTGAAATCATTGTTGCACCATGTGCTAACTAACTTGGATGTAAATTATAAAAAATAAATAAATTATAGGGAAAAAAAAGGGTACGCCAACCTTCTGCAACCTTCCTGGAATGAAATTTGAAAGGATGTTTAAAGAGCCATAAAAATTAGAGATGTACACAAAAATTTATATGAAAGTCTATTTAGCTTATATGTCCTACAACACAGACATGAATAAACAAGTCATGTTGTATTCATAATCTGATATAATACTAAGCAGCTAGTAACATTTTTGTTGAAAATAAGGAGACAATGTAAGAAGATCTCAAAACAGGATGCCCACAGTTTTCTGAATTAAAAAAAAGGAAAGTTCTAGGGGTGCCTGGGTGGCTCAGTTGGTTAAGTGACTGACTTCAGCTCAGGTCATGATCTCACAGTCCTTTGTTCGAGCCCCACATCAGGCTCTGTGCTGACAGCTCAGATCCTGGATCCTGCTTCTGATTCTGTGTCTCCCTCTCTCTCTGCCCCTCCTCTGCTCATGCTCTGTCTCTCTTCATCTCTGAAAAGTGAATACATGTTAAAAAAATTAAAAAAAAAAAAAGGAAAGTTGTAGTAGATGGAATGGAACCAAAGTTATAAGAGTTGTTAAGATTAAGGAAGATTTTTATTTATTTTTTGTTCTTTTATGTTTCAAAAATTGTTTTGTAATGGACATTAACTAATTTTGTAATTAGGAAAAACATCATTTCCTGTTTAAATAACAAGTACCCAACTACAAAAAAAAGGCCCAACAATTAAAATCAACTAGAATGTGGAAAGGAACTCAAAATGGAATATAAATAATAACAAACAAACCTAACTATCTTACAAATGAATTAGGTAACCACACTAAAAGGTGAAGAAGAAAACTGACCTAAGTAACTTCACAAAAACAGATTTTGGCTGAATACTGTAAGGACAAAAAGGACAAAAAGTAATGTTTGTAAATACTGTGCTCTAGGTAGTAAGTTTGTCTCTTGCAGGGGTATGGGTTAGCAATTCTGAAACTGCTCTGCTGTATACTAGGATTGAACAAATAAACATGTATATCATGATGAAAGGAGCCGATCTTTCACTGCTGGAGGGAGCACTTCAAATGGAAAAGAATAAACTCTGTGGTGTTGAATAGAATTGGAGGTATCATAAATATGAACTCATGGAGTGTGTGTGTGTGTATGTGTGTGTGTGCGTGTGTGTGAATACTCATACACACAGCTAGATGCAGAAACAAATGTAAATAATTTTTAGCTCTGTCTGCTGAAAGGGCTTAGGAGCAATGGTACTCCAGTAGTAATATGCCTACCTAGCACTCAGATCTTGATTTCTTTAAAAAGATTTTTTTAAATGTGTATTTATTTTTTAGAGAGAGAGAGAGAGAGAGAGAGAGAGAGAGAGAGAGACAGAGGCAAGTGGGGGAGGGGCAGAGAGAGAGGGAGACACAGAATCAGAAGCAGGCTCCAAGTTCTGAGCTGTCAGCAGAGCCCCACGTGGGGCTCGAACTCACAGGCCATGAGATCATGACCAGAGCTGAAGTCAGCTGCTTAACCCACTGAACCACCAAGGCACCCCCCCAGATCTTGATTTCTAATACCATTCTTCAACAAAGGGGACCAGGATTCACTGGAGGAGTGGTTAATTCCAGGGCTTTAAGGCGGGGGTAGAGATATGATGAGGTTTCATTTTTGAAGAGACCAATCTGTTCACAGAGAGGAAAATGGATTAGGGGAGCCAGAGCAGATAAGTAAAACCAGTTAGGAAGCTACTATAATAGTCCAAGTTAGAGATGAAGGTAAGAAGATGCCAGGCAGAGTATATGGTGGTAGATGAGAGAGAGAAAATGGGTTTGAAAGATATTTAGGAAGTAAATGAGATAAGACCTGGTGACAGATGGGGCATGGGTGGTAAAGGAAAAGGAGATAAGGATTACTCCTGGACTGAACGTACAGATGGATGAGTATATCGTTAACCAGTACACAGAGCAGGTTTGCATAAAATTTTCATCTGTCCTGTCTTGGATAGGTTGGGTTTGCGACGCCTTTGAGACATCCAAGTGAAGACATAAGTCAATTGGAACAAGGAGAAGAGGTCAGGGAGTCTTTGGCATATAGGTGGTAACTGACATTTCTGCCTTACCCATTGTACACGTGCCGAATGTAAGGGCCCACGTACTCCCACCAGTCATACCCACTAGCTCGGCAGCCCATATGGTGAGAAATAAGATAACACCAGGGATGGCCCTTAAAACAGTGAGTTTCTCCTCCACTAGACTCTCCTGAAAACCACACTGACTCAAAGACAACTTTATCTTACCACCTCCCACAGGCCATCTGCTGTCAAGTCCTCTCAATTCTACTCTCCAGACCATCCTCTACTCTTCACCCTTCTGCTACTGTGTCTTAGTTAGGCCCTCTAAACCCAGCCTCCGCTCAGTGATCTTCCTAAATATTATGTATTCTTCCTTCCCTACCTTTTATTTGAAATAATAATGAGGTTAATTATAATAACAGCTCATATTTATAGAGTGCTTTAGGCACTGTGTTTAAATCTTTTCATGGGTTATCTCATCAATGTTCACAAATTTCTAAGACAGGCAGTATTACCATCTATTATTTATTACTATTATTTTTACAAATAAAGAAATGGATGCCTGAAGAGGTTAAGTAACTTGATCAAGATTATATAGCTAGTAAGTGGTAGGGTCTAAATGTGAACCTAGTTTATTTGGTTCTAAAGCTCATGCACTTAGCCATGATGCTCTCCACACTCTGTAAACAAGAGAGGAAGAATTACTATGTGAGAGAAGAAAGAAATCACTTCCTCAGAGACCTTGGGCAAACTCCTCTTCCATGGCCTCAGTTTCCTGACTTGCGTTGAGAAGGCTGTACTAGATGCTTTCGAACGACCCTCACGCTCTAACATCATCTATTTCTATGAGACAGGATGAAGGAGAAAAAGAAGTGGCCCACATTTCCCATCTCTGGGCTCCTGCTGGGATGCCCACCTCTCAAGGTCTACACTGTGTGAGTACTGATTGGCTGAAGCAGCTGAGACCCTTCTTCATGACCCTTCTTAGCCAAACACAAAGTAGCTCGGGGTGCCATCTGCCCAATTATGTTGGGGTTTCCCAGGAATAGTGTGCTAGAGAAGCTCCAGTCCAACGGCCAGTCTTGATTCCTAGATATATCTCCCAATTTTCCTTTGCACTCTGGCCTCTTAGGCAGGTAAAGGAGGGCAAAGGCTGCCCATGAAACTGCAGCTCCCTCTCCGTACACCTGAATCAGGCTCACTGGCCTCCATTCCTCTTACTTTTCCCCCAAGTTTGGATGCTGGGCTTCTCTGAGGCACTGTCCATATATTTGAATCTGGCTCTTCCCAAAGGTTCTTTATTCAGGACACCAGAGGAGCTCCCCTGCTTCAGAAGTGCTAGGTACACAGAAATAAGAGACACATTGCTCCTTGTGGCCAAAGATTCTTTCCATCCCAGTGTAGAATGCGATTTTGCAACATCTTCAAACCAGAGGTGGAGTCTATGCCTCCATCCCCTTGAATGTGGACTGGCCTTGTGAGTTGATTAACAGAAGGTGGCAGAAATGATGCGAAAGTTTTGGAACCTAGGCCTCAAGAGAGCTTGTCACTTCTGGCTTTCTCTCTCTTAGAGCACTGCCCTGAGAACGATATGCAAGGAAGATGGTCTAACCTCCTGGAGGCTGAAAGGGCATGAGAAGGGAACTGAGACACCTTAGCCAACAGCCAGCACCAGTGTGAAGGACGCCATCTTGGACTTTCTGGCCCAGCCAACCTTCCACCAGCCACATGAGTGAGCCATAGCAATCTAGGAGAGGAACTGCTCAGACAACCCACAGAATTGTGACAAATAATAAATCGTTGTTTTAAGTCACTCAGTTTTTGGGGTCTTGTTATGTCACTAGAGATAACTAACACAGAAACCAACAGCCTAACAAGAAAGAACCCATACATGGACTCGGACTGGTTAGTGAACAGAGCTGGAAAGGCAGTGAAGAGACTAGTAGCACAGGCTGAAAGAGCAAAGAGGAAATCACTACTGGAGTCTGGAGAATGGTCCATTGTATTATTCAGTGGCAGAATAAAGGGCACAATTGGCATAAGTTACCTGTAGTAACTTAGAAGACAGAAAACATACCTAATGAATTTATAAACATGGTTTAGGAGATTTCCAGTTTCAATCACCAAAGAAAATATTAGCTGGCCTTTTTAGCTGCATATGATACGGTGTGGGGAGAAAGAAAGAAAGAAAATTAGGAAAGAACTTCTCAGTTTGCATGTGGAATCTAGAGGAAATATACAGAGCCTAAAATGTGCCGGGTTAGAAACTGCTTCCCATTTTCATTCTTTCCAGCCAGTGAAAGAGTCTTGTAGTAAAATACAACTTATGGATAAAGATCAAATCAAGAGAATTACTGTGCAACCCTGTATTAAGACCTCAAAAATATCTTAGATGGTGTGTTGTAGGCACTCTAAACAAAAGAACTTTAAGAACTTCAAGGGCATTTTACTACAGCAGCCTGAGCCACCCAAAATAGAGAGAGCCCTGTCTGGGAAATAATTATGGATGTAGTTTTTTTTTAATTAAAAAAATTTTTTTGTAATATTTATTTATTTGTTCGTTCATTCATTCATTCATTCATTCTGAGAGAGCACATGAGCAAGAGGGGTGCAGAGAGAGAGGGAGAGACAGAGAGAGAGAGAGAATCCAAAGCAGGCTCCACACTGTCAGTGTGTGGAGCCCTACATGGGGCTCAAACTCACAAACTGTGAGATTATGACCTGGGTCAAAACCAAGAGTCATATGCTTAACCGACTAACCCACCCAGGCACCCCTGGATGTAGTTTTAGAACACGGAGTGAACCCAATCAGATTCATAGGAAACCCAGAAAGTTTCTGGGGTAATTGCATCACAAAGAGTATCACCAGCTTGAACTGCTGAGGCAGTTCAAAACAAACGGGAGCCTCTGGAACCTCAACTTCCTATTGATCGGAAATAGGCTGAGAAAGCTATTTAACTGCAAACATGGGCTATGTCTTATGGAAAGGAAGATGTCTCAGAGAGCAGAACTGAAAGCCCAGGTGGAAGAGTCAAGTGATAAGGAGAATAATGGACTAGGAAACCACACACAGGGGTAAAACCATACCCTAATCAAGGAACATTCCATACTTCAGAGTAGGGAACCTGCTAAGGTATAGCCAGCTGGCTTTCAGAATTGCTATGGGCTAGTGACTGTTATGTGCCTCTCATTTCTCCCCTTTTGCAGCAAGGGTGTCTACTATGGTTATTTTGTCCCTGCCTCACCATTGCTTGTTTGGGGGTTGATAATGTGTGTGTTTGGTTGACTAGTCCCTCAAATGGAATGATTCACACCTGGGGAAACTTGACAACATCTGGACATGACATACGTCTCAAGAGCCCAAACTTCAAGCTTCATGTGGTGACTGAGATGACATTTTTGGGTCCTGAGAAAACAGTGAGAATGTTGTGCCTGCGGGAGGAATGTGAATAATCTGTGGCCATAAAGGACCTGGGCTAGAGTGTTCAATAGTGGAAAACTACTTCCATCTTAGTGTGCACAAAAGTAGAGTATATTTCTAAATCACATTTAGTGTCAGGCTGGTCATACAACTTGCTTTGATCAATAGAATGCAGCATGCAAATTTTAGAGCCTATTCCTGAAGAGGTCCTGTAGCTTCTGCCTTTGCTTTCTTAGAATGATGCCCTGCGACCACTGTGTGAGGAGGCTAGTCTAGCCTAATGGAGGATGAAAGACCATGTAAAGCAGAGTCAAGGAATCCCAGCTGATAGCCAGCATCAACCGCCAGACATTCAAGTCAGTCTATCGTAGACCGCCCAATTCAAGTGACCCTCTGCCCGTATGTAGTCACATGAGTGACACCAGGTGAAACTGTAGAGGAACTGCAGTTCCAACCCACAGAGTCATGAGAAATAATAAATTGTGGTCCTAAGCCACTTAATTTTAGTGTAGTTTTTGTTTTTTTACATAGCAGCAGGTAAATGAAACAACCCTGATCTTAAGATCTTATAATCTATAGGAAAAAATAGACAAATAAGCCAGTAATAATCACAATAAAAGGTGACGATCTTTCTAATATGGAGGTGCAGAAGGCCTATGGGAGCATATAGCAGGAAAATGAAGGCTTGTTTAGTGGGGAGGTATGGCTGTATAGAGGGAGGAACATTCATCCTGAGATCTGAAAAATAAGAGGCATTTTTATCCATAGGGATGGAGGGAATGTAATATGCAGTAACCTCAAGCTAAGAAAGCATTTACTCAAATTCAGCATGGTTGTTACATCATGGGAGTCTAGTTAACACTACCTGAATGAATATATAACAAGGCATCAGACCTCCTTAAAGTATACCTTGCTGATGCATTATCACTACAAAGTGGGTTATGGAGTTATATTCTGGGTATGTTTATGATAATTCATGTGTGCTTTCATGTAGTTGTTTTTGGTTAGATCATCAGTGTGGTTTAATAATAGTAGTTACTGAAGACCTACGATGAGTCGTGGGCTATGACACGTTTTCTACATTAATTATTTTATTTCCATTTATAACTGCCTTGCAGGGTAGAGTATGCCCTCATTTTCTTTCTTTTTCAAAATTGAAGTATAGCTGATACACAACGTTACCTTAGTTTCAGGTGTACAACACAGTAATTCTGTCATGCTATGCTCACCACAAATAGCTGCCATCTGTCACCATACGGCACTATGACAATACCATTGAGTATATTCCTTATGTTGTACTTTTCTTTCCCATGACTTACTCATTCCATAACTGGAAACCTGTACCTTCCACTCCCCTTCACCCGTTTTGCCCACTGTCCCACTTCCCTCCTCTCTGGCAACTATCAGTTTGTTCTCTGTATTTATGAGTTTATTTCTGCTTTTTTTGTTTATTCGTTTGCTGGTTTTTGAGTATGCCTCCCCATTTTATAGCTAAGGAAATTAAGGTTCAGAGAGATAGAATGAATTGTCCAAGCCCTGAATCGGGTCACCATGAGATCTAATAGACTTGTTTCTGGGGTCCACAAAGTCAGAACTATGTTTATAATAATACTAAGACATTAATTGCCTTTTTCACTATGTTGGCATTTGCACTTAGATTCCTGGAGGGCTCTCACTGTTCCCTAATTTATAAGAATGGCTCAATATACTTAAATTGCTTCATGTAAATATTATAATATACACTGAATACCTGTCTTCCTTCTGGGAAGTTGGAGTCGTAGTATATGCTAGAGATGTATGGTACCTATGTCCCTGACCCCATAAAATTCCTGGTGTCCTAAGTTTAGGTTTGCTTTCCTGGTAGATAAAAGGCTAACTGGTTGTCACAATTCATTGCTGGAGGAAGAACTGAGCATGTCTTATGTGTGATTCCACTGGGAGAAGACTCTTGGAAGTTTGCACCTGGTTTCTTCCAGACTTTGCTCCATGTGCCTTTTCCCTTTGTTGATCTTGATTTGTAGCCCTTTGTTATGATAGATCCCACCTGTGAGTACAAACACATGCTGAGTCTTGTGAGTGCTCTTAGCAAATTACTAAACCGGGCGGGGGCGGGGCGGGGTCTTGGGGACGCCCAACACACTAAGTGAAATCTAAACAGGATAAACTCCCCAAAATCCATCTCAAGACACATCATATTAAACTACTCAAAACTAAAGATAAAGAAAAATCTTGAAAGCAGCCAGAGAGCAGGGACATGTTACCTGGAAACATTACCGAGGAACACCCATTCGAACGACTGGATTTCTCATCTGACACCATGGGGGCCAGAAGAAGGGGCACGGCCTCTTTCAAGTGTACATTCTGGATCTGGCTCACCAACTTGTCAGGAATGAGACAAAAACCTCCTCAAAGGAAAACTCAAAGAATTTGTTGGTAACAGAGCTATCCTTAAATACTGACTAAAGAAGTTTCTTCAGACAGAAAAGAAATGATAAAAGAAGGAATCTGGAGCACGAGGAAGGAAGATGAAACAAGAGGAAAACAGAACTCTGGGTACAAAGAAAAGAGTGTCCTTTTCCTCATGGCTTTTATAAATTATATTTGATGATTGAGACAAAAATTAGAATGCCATCTGATAATCAATGATATTTAAAAGCGGGGAAGGTAAAGGTACCTAAATGGATGTAAGGTTTCCACATTTCACTCAAAGTGGTAAAATGTCGGGGTGCCTGGGTGGCTCAGGTGGGTGAGCATGCGACTTTGGCTCAGGTCATGATCTTGTGGTTTGTGGGTTTGAGCCCTGTGTTGGGCTCCACACTGAGTGCAGACCCTGCTTGGGATTCTCTCTATCTCTCCCTCCTCTCTCTCCCCCTCTCCCACTTGCACACACATGTGCTCACCCTCTCTCTCTCACTCAAATTAAATAAAAAAATAAACTTTAAAAAGTGGTAAAGTGTTATTAGTTATAAGCTATATATATATATATATATATATACATATATATATATGACACATAAAAGTATATGGTAATACTCAGAGCAACCACCACAAAAACTGTAGAAATACACTCAAAAACACTATAAATTAATCAAGATGGAATCCTAATAGATGTTCAAGTAGTCCACAGGAAGGGGAAAAAAGAAACACAGGAATGAGAATCAGAGGAAATAAATGGAAAATATATAATAAAATTGCAGTCTTAGGTGCTGCCATAATTACCTTAAATGAATTGGAATAAATACATCAATCAAGAGAGCCCACAGTCCATGAGTTGGCATCAGATAACAAGGGTACCTACCATTTGGCTTTCTGGGGTCTGTTCCCTGCACATCTGGGGGGCTGTTCCCAGCCTCCCTCTGGGGGGCTCTGCCTGGAGATCCTCGACAGGCTCTCCCCTCAGGGTCCTGGGCCGCGCTGCTGGTGGGATGCTGTTTGCTGGGGGTCCAGCTCTGCCTGTGGGGCTCAGCCTGGGTGCTGGGCACACAGGGAGGGGCTTGGGATCTGCAGGAATCTGGGCTCAGCCTTCCCTTCTGCTGTTCTGCCTCTCTTCGTTTGTTTTCTTCCTCTCGCTTCCTGGAAGCAAAGCCAAGGGGAAAGAGGAAAAAATTAGAAGAGCGTGACGCATCCAAATATTCCTGACTGAGATTTAAATTTTATGAGGAGCTACCACATCATAGGAGGGATTTGGAAATTCATGATTACCACAATGTCACAATTTTCAGTCTTTTCTGCAGACCTTAGAGCTCAACAGAAGATGAAGCAGAGAAGAATCTTATAGATCAGCCTTTGCCCAGCTGGGGCACACATGATGGAAAACTATGTGATGGGGCACACATGATGGATATGACAATCCTGAGGTGTGTGTGCCCAAGCTTGTGTGGGATCCCTGCCTGTAACTCCACGCCTTTTTCTCCTATTCCGGAAAGCACATCAGAATGCTGCTGAGAGTGCCAGTCACAGGGATGACCTTTAATCTTCTCTATTTCTTAAAAAAGACCATCGGCAAACCTTAGGATTATATGAAACGATTACTTACAAAGCACCTCACAACGGATTATAATACACCTGAGAGTTGCCACATGGCTATCCAGAGCTCCAGCTAAGGAGGCAAAGCCACTCATTTTGCAGATGAGGTCCAGAAGGCAGGAGGATTTTCAAAAGGTCATACACAAGTCGTGGTGGCGAGGCTGGCACCTGTGGATAGCAACGGACTAGAAGAAGGCTGGCCAGGAGAGGCCAGGAGGAGAAACGAGAGGCAATGGGAAGAGGATGGGCCTGTGACAGCCCAGTTCCAGAAAGGGGCAAGTTGCCTGAGGATGAAAGAGCTGAGTTAAGGACGAGGTTTGTGTGACCCAATAGCATCAACTGGTAGGGATTTCCAGGGGAGAGAAAGGGGGAAGAAAACTAACATTTATTGAGCATCTTCTGTACTGGGTACTGAGGACCATGGGGTTTGAGCCTCCCTAGAGGAAACTTCGATTCAGAAGGGACACTGAGGAAACAAAGACCTAACAAATAATGGAGGAAGCGCTCTGCTAGTGTGCTTGCACAGAGCAAGTAGTGATTAGTTTTGTCTGGAGGAGTCCGGAAGCTCCCAGCTGGGGCGTCTCAAAGATGTGAAGTCTGCTGGGGCAGATTGGATGGGAATGAGGAGTTCGGTGGGAGGGAGCAGTTTGGGCGAAGGCAAGTAGTGTGGAAAACTGGGTCTGTTTTGCCTCTTCTCATCTTTGAATGATGCTTGCTATACCCAGCAGGCACTCAATGCAGATTTGCTGCCCAGATGACTCAGTTATTGCTCAGGAAGAGAATTAGGTGGCCACATAAGGTTCAGGTTCAAGTAGAATGAATGATTCGGTGTAGTGGAGAGAAGCCCACGCTGGGAAGTATGAGAAATTTTCTAGTCCTGCCCCTGCCAATAACTACATTGAGCCGGTCACTTTCCTGTTCCTGAGGCTCAGTTTCCCCAGGTCTGACACTTGTGTGATAGTTTATAACCTGGAATTGATTTAGGGGTCTGTTTAGAAGCCAGATGTCTTTACAAAACCTGGGATATCTTTTGTAACCAGAGAGATGTCTTTTATTGTTATAGTTGGTATCAGAGTCCCTCTTGGGGGAGGGAGGACCTTGTTTAGACAAATATTGTAATCAGCTTCAGAACGGACCTGAGGGCTGGCAGCAGGTGAGACGTTTGGGACCTAGGTGGTGAGTGGCCCTGAGGCTCCAGGGTAGGGCTATTCTGTGGTGACAAAAAAAAATAAAATAAAATAAAAAAATAAAAGAATGCTTGAAGCTCCTGACAGGAGGGAGGAGATGAAAGAACCAGAGAGAGAGAGAAAGGAGGGGGAAGAAAGAGAAGATAGAAGTCTTAGCATTGTGTAGAGCAAGGGCCAGGCCAAAGAGAATCCTCCATGGTGAGATGATGGAGAAGGACTTTACATCTGTGCTCGTCACACTTTAACCCACAGAGTCTCCTGACATCTCATTAAAATCTAGGTTCTGATTTAGCAAGCCTGGAGTGGGGCTCAAGATTCTGCATTTCTAGGGGCATCTGGGTGGCTCAGTTGGTTGAACTTCTGATTCTTGGTTTCAACTGAGGTCATATGTCCTGGTTTGTGAGTTCAAGCCCCGCGTCAGGCTCTGCATTGACAGTGCAGAGCCTGTTTGGGATTCTCTCTCTCTCTCTTCCTCTCTCTCTGCCCCTCCCCTGCTCACATGTTCTGTCTCTCTCTCAAAATAAATAAATAAACTTTAAAAGAACAAAAAAAGGCTCTGCATTTGCAACAAGCATTCAGGTTATACAGGTGCTGTGGGTCCCTTGAACCACACCTTGTGTAACAAGGCTTAAGAGAATGTAAAAGTGTCATATGGACTGTGAACTATATCAAGATGGGCTAGGAAGTGCGTTTCTCCTCAATGATGCAACTTTTTGTAAGGTCTACTAGGCTCATACCACTTTTTTATAAGCACCCTGACAAGCTGCAGAGCTAAGATACCAGACATGGAAGCAAGAAGCAAGAGTGAGGCAGAGGCACTAAGCCTCTGCAAAGTCACAGAATTCAGATTTCCATAGGCTGTGGGATTTGAAGCAATGCTTGTTTAGATCTCAAGGGACACAGAAGACCCAGATGTAACCCGCTATCTGGGTTACACTCTGATATAAAGCCTTGTCCACTTAACTTCCCCTTCTGAAGGTTTTTTGTCCTGTGGTGAAAGCTCCTGATCTGGGGTCCACGCCTGCTTATCTAATGGGTTCCCACTGGCTCCCATCTGAGCAGAAGTGGCCAGATGGGTTGTGCTAACTCCTGCGTCGCTCTGATGTTTTCATTTGACTCCGGTTTTGTTCCACGCTTTGCCAACTGCTGACGCCCGAGTGTGCGGCCCTGCAATCGACAGGCTGGCTGGACGGCCTGTCATCATCAGCTCCTGAGATTCGTATGGATGCTAGCAGGTGCCAGTTCAGTGTGAGCTGTGCAGGAGAAGGCTGCTTTTCAGAAGGTGGAAGCATCTGGGTGGCTGAAGTGCTGCTAATTGATCTAACAGCCTTGCTCCTGGCAGGCAGGGGGACGGCCTCTCTGTTTATGAGCACCGATGAAGAGAACTGCTCTAGGAGAATATTGGTCATTTCGACAGACACACACGTGCGGTTGTCTGGCTTGGCAGCCACATGGACCTCACTGCCATTAAGAAGGGCTTTGAGGTGATAAATTAGACTTTGTTGTTTGAGCGGTCATTTCTCTTTCTTTGGGGAAAGCAAACAGCTTTCCTTTTCAATTCCAAGAAGCCACTTACAATCAGCCCCTGGGCAACCCTTGTTACTGCACACCTTTCTGGGCCTCCAACAGAGACAGCCACAGGACACACAAGGGATCCGGCCTTTTAGAGTGATCAGGATGTCCAGAAAGCAGGGGCACTTGGCCTTCTGAAGACTTCTTTGGAAGGGGAGGTTTGCAGGAGGGTGTTGTTGTTTTGTTTTGTTTTTTGTTTTTGTTTTTATTTTTCATTTTGGTAGAACCAAGTAAAGCAGATTTGGAAGAAAGAATGCAATTATCAGAATATATCATTAGACCCTCAGTCTGTGAATAGAAATAAATTAATGTTTAAAAAATTTGACTCATTAACAAAAAAAAAAATCTTCCGGGCGGCACACCGCCCACAATTGTGCAGTTCTCCAGAGCTGTGGCTCTTGATGTAAAAGAAGTGATCGCTGGGGAAAGGGGGGCGGTGGGATTAGAGCTGGGAACGATGCATAACCTGCATCCTATTATATACCTGCTGCCTTAAAACAAAAGCAACAACATGGGGTGCCTGGGTGGCTCGGTCAGTTAAGTGGCTGACTTCAGCTCAGGTTATGATCTCACGGTTCGTGAGTTTGAGCCCCACGTGGGGCTCTGTGCTGACAGCTCAGAGCCTGGAGCTTTCTTCAGATTCTGTGTCTCCCTCTCTCTCTGCCCCTCCCCCCACTCACATTCCATCTTCCTCTCCAAAAAGATTAAAACAAACAAACAGAAGCAACGACAGCAACACACATGCACACACAGGACACAGCCCAAGAGGAGAACATGAGCCTATGCATATCCCTGGGGAATAAGGTCCAGCGCCACTGTTCATGGCCCAAGTTCAAAGGAATTTCAGGTGATTCATTTTTATTTGGTAGATAAGGAAAATGAGGCAGAGAGGTAAGTGATTCACCTATGACTACATACAGCTGAGCTGGAACTCAGCTTTTCACCCCTCCCTGTACAATTTACCTCTGTGACTGAGTCATTTTCTTAACATTTCACTTCATCTTTTTCTATCATTTAAAAAATGAACTGGGTCATAAGAAGAAACTGCTAATATTGCATCAGAGTGGCCATTAACAGCATTTCAACCTAGCCCCGGATGTAGCCTTTCATCCTAAAACTCTCAGATGCAGTAATTGTCCTGAAATTTAAGTGTTTTTTTCTCCAACTAATTTATTACAGAATGTGTAAGTTCTAGTAATCTTCGTGGGGATTATGTTATAAACTCAACCTATTTTGGTCCAATTTAGCAAACAAACACCATAAAAACAATCAGTGCTATTCTAGTTTATATGAAAAACTGAAGAGAAAAAAAAATCCTGTCTATGACACAGCAAGTAACATTTTAGCAGGAGATTTATTAACATGGCGGAATGTTCACGCACAAAATAGTCCTACCTTGTCCTCTCCTTTTTTCTATTATCTTAGGGGAAACTGACCAGACAGCAGTTTTCGAAGGACTGCCAATTAGTCTGGTTTGTACACTCTTTTCTAGAGCAATGCTTATAGCTCCCCAGAGGCTCAGAGTATAAAAAAGTGAGAAAGTCAACTGAAGATGACATCATTGGCAATGTCCATTTTGGGTCCTGTGCACCACAGAGCAAAGAAAGTCTCCCAACTGTAGGCTGAAGGAATTGGGGCTGTTTCCCCCAGGGCAGAAAAGATTTAAGGGACACATTGCTGCTGCAGATCTCTGAGGTGCTATTGTGAGGCACTGGCGTGCCCTGCAAACCCTCCAGATCAGACCTAAGTCCCAAGGATGGGGATTTCTCCAAATTAGTGGTCTAGATGGCAACTGCAGAAATGGGCCAATAAGAAACTCAGTAATCAAAAGATTGCCTGATGTGCAGAGAATCAGATCAAGGGCAATCATTTAAATGACCTGGCCATCCAATGGCTTAGCATCTCAGGACTGGGACTGTTTGCAGTGTGGCACAGATCTGCCTCTGGACCTGGACAGTTTGAGTCCTGGGAGGAGATGATTTTTTTCTACCCTCCTATGTGGCTTCCATAGACAGCTGCATTTGCCCAGTTTTGACAAGAAGAAATTAGTTCTGTCAGACACCGCAGAAAGAAGCAGGGTCTTTCCCATTCGAGTGGAGTATTCAAGTTTCCATTGCCATGGATGTAGGGCCTATGAGGGGTTTGAAAGATGTGATTAGAATGGCTTCACAAAAAGGGACATCTAGTTTGTTTCGACATCCTGTTGTTGGACCAATTTAACTGGGCTTTGCCCTAATGACATTCTTGATTATAGTCTTGGTGTAGGCTTGCAACCAACTAATCTTAATTTTCTCAAAAATTTAGTTAGAATTTGATGTGCTCTGCCATGGTAGTTAGCTTTGAGAGTAATAGGAAGAATTTTTTTATTAAACTATGTTGCAGAATTGTGATGGTGGCTTGGCACCACTCTTTTTTTTTTTTTTTTTTGAGAGAGAGTGAGAGTGGGGTAGGGTAGAGAGAGAGAGAGGGACAGAGGGAGAATCCCAAGCAGGCTCCATGCTGTCAGCCCAGAACCTGATGCCAGGCTCGAACCCATGAAGTGTGAGATCATGACCTGAGACAAAATCAAGAGTTGGGACGCTTACCAACTGAGCTACCAAGTTGCCCTAATACCATTATTTTTTTAGTTTTTAATTTTTTAAAAATGTTTATTTATTCTTGAGAGACAGCGAGAGCAGGGGAGAAGCAGAGAGAGAGAGAGAGGGGGAGACACAGAATCCAAAGCAGGCTCCAGCCTCTGAGCTGTCAGCACAGAGCCCAACACGGGGCTTGAACCCACGAGCTGGGAGATCATGACCTGAGCCAAAGTTGGACACTTAACTGACTGAGCCACCCAGGTGCCCCACAACACCATTCTTTTAACAACAACACTGGAACAACTGAACAAATACTGGGTTAAGAGAAAAACTGATTTAGGGCCTGATTCTGGTTACACTTATAAGTATAAGAAGAAAGAAAGAAAAGAAAGAAAGAAAGAAAGAAAGAAAGAAAGAAAGAAAGAAAGAAAGAAAAGAAAGGAAAGAAAGGAAGAAAGATAGAAAGAAAGAAAGAAAGAAAGAAAGAAAGAAAGAAAGAAAGAAAGAAAGAAAGAAAGAAAGAAAGAAAAGAAAGAAAGGAGAAAGGGAGGAAGGGAGGGAGGAAGGGAGGGAGGGAGGAAGGAGGGGAAGGAAGGAAGGGAGGGCGGGAGGGGGGGTCGGGGGAAGCAGGGCTGATGCACGCTGGCCTGTCCAAATGGATGCTGGCACCTGGAGACAGCCTGCAGCCTAAGTGTGGTTGGTAGGAGTCCTGGCTTAGGGCAGGACTGAGATTCCTGTGCCATCTTTCTCCTTTACTAGCTGTGTAATTTCAGGACAGTTAACCTCTATGTGGTATTTTCCTTATCTATGAAATGAGATTAAAGATAGTTGTCCTGTGTCTACCTTACTGAATGACTGGATGGACTTAATGAACCAATATATAAGAACTTTGTAAGCTGTAAAGTACTATATAAACGTAATTGGCATTACTGCTTTTTAGGTAAAGCTGTTAAGATAAAGCTGCCCCGTGACAGGATCTGGTTAGAAGTGAAGAAATCAGTGTCTGGCATGGGTTCCTTGCAGTTAAGAGCCACAGGGCTCGGCTTGATGATACTTTCAGAGATGCTCATTGATGAAACCACACAACTCCCTTTCCTACAAGAGCCGCTTTAATCATCTCTCTCCAACCTCTCGTGGGTCCTGCATTCATGGCAATGGAAATCTAAATACTCCACTGGAATGGGAAGGAGCCCGTTCACTGTTCTGCAGTGTCTGACAGAATTTTCCTTTCTTCAGCACTGGGCAAACACAACCCTCTGTGGAAGCGACACAGTGGTTTCATGTTCAAATACATGCAGTGGTGACCCCCTTTGCTCTTACGTTTCTTTTAAGAATCAGAATAAAGAACTGTCATAAACCTGTCAAATGGTAATTTGCTCATGAGAAATATCGAGGGAGCTAGGAAGCCAAAGGCACAGATACAGAAGCACCAGTGTGTGTTGTGAAGATAAATGGTATGTAAACATAGTGCCTGCCTGAGTAGGGCAAACAATTAAAGTGGTACTCTTACAGAGATCCACAGAACTGAAGGAGACCTAAGAGAGTATCTGGCCCAAGCTTCCCACTTGGCTGAGGGGGACACTAAGGCCAAGAATGAAAAATGATACATGTAAGGTTTCAGACCCACTGTAGGGGCAGCTATTAAACATTTAGGATTTTATGATTAAATGCTTATTAAATCTCAGGTATTTTAAGAGACTGGACATATGGAGACACACAATATAATCCCTGTTCCCAAGGAGTTGACAGTCTAGTGGGGGAATGAGGCCCATTCACTCCTGCAGATGGTTCTGCGTGTAATGGCTTCTGGATGTGATGAGGGCCAACACGGAGGGATCTACACGGAACTATGGGGGATGTGGGAGGCAGTGACTACACTGGAAGAAAAAAAAAAAACACCTAGAAAGGGTGTCAAATGAGAAAGAGGGAAGGAACTGAGAGGTTATAAGAGCGTGAGTGAGGACATGCAACCCAGGTCTCAGAGAATCTTTGACTCAGAAGAAATCTCAAAGACTGGCTCTTCATACAGCTGAAAGAAATTCCTTGTATATCACCCCGGCGAGATGATAATTCAGTTTCTGCTGGAATATTTCCAGGGAGAGGAAGCTGATTACCTCACAAGGCATAAAAGGTTCCGCTCTAACCTTTTCAGTTGGTGTTGTGTGGTATGTAATGGGGTCTTCTGTATGATTCTGTCTCTTCATTGTCACTGAATAACAGGCTGAGTAATATCTGGTCTCTGACTTCCTTTCAAGGGAAGAAGAAAATGTCACGTGTCTTAGGACCTTTGACTTATAGAATGTTAGAGTTGAGGAGCGGGGAGCTCAGATACTATTTAGTCTAATGGTTTTTAAAAGTCTCTTTGTGACTCATGGACTCATGGACTTTTTTGACATTGTGATAAAAATATGTAGGTCTCCTCCCCCCAAATGTCCATATGCTCATGATATACAAACCATTGCACACAGTTTCACGGCATTCATGGAGCCCCAGAGCCCATCCTGGATTAAGAAATCTTTTCATTTCTTGGGAAATGGGAAACTGAGGCTCAGAGAAGTGGGATGAAATGGAGTGGAATCATAGGAGTGATTTCCCATGGGTCAGACGACAATGTGAGCAGAGGAGTAGGGCTTATGGGTCAACCCTGGAGAAACTCATTGCCAGACTGAAGATGTTCAGGGAAGCAGGCAGTAAGCGGATCTATTATAAATTGAAAAGGAGACTTGGGGTAGGAGTGGGGGTGCCAGGAGCACTTTCTTTATCTGAAAGTTGGTTTATGGAAAAGGGTGTAGACTTTTCTCTTTTGCTTTAAGGGGTATCTCAAGACCAAAAGGTAGAAAAGAACTTCTGACAGAATTGCCCTCTACTGGAATGTGCTGTTTGAATTCTTTGTCACTTGACTTTTTTGAGGACACAGAACAACCTCCTTAGAAGGGACTTCAGCATCACAAGAGTTTGAACTGGATGACTCAAACTGGACTTGATTATGTTAACTCTAGGAGACATATGCAATCTCATAGAGTAGCCAGAAGGCAGCTCAGGTCTCCCAAAGAGTATGGTAAGTTAAGGAAAGGGAAATGTGAGGAAGTGAGGGAAGTTCAGGGTGGCGGAGCCCTCAAGCGTGAGGGTGTGGGAGGGAGGCAGTCATGGAGAGAAATGGGACTTGGAGATAGAAGCGGAAGCAGAATGATGAAGTGTCTTATGTGGGACCATGGATGGTATTCAAGAACAATGGCCCGTGTAGCATGGTGGGACATGAGAATGGAGGCAAGAGGACATTTCAAGAGGAATTAACAGAATCAATGGTGGCATCACTAGCAGGGAAATCAGGAGGCGAGAAGAAAGGCTGTGCTGATGAGGTGTAGGTTTCACAGTGAGTCTGAAGTGACAGTGACAACAAGACACAAAAATGGAAAGTGTTGGCAAGTCACAAAAGGACAGCAAAGTGGAAATGCCCACTAGGCAACTGATGATGTGGAATCAGAGTTCCAGGAGGTCAGGATGTGAGACAGATTAATGGGCTATCTACAGAGATGAAGTCACTGAGGTTTCATGAGTAGACACCTTTCCAATGGAAAAAATGTATAGCATGAGTAGAAGTCTAAGGAGCGAGTCTGCAGAGCTGACCTCAGTGTGGAGATGGTATAATTAAAAAGCTGTGAGGGGCGCCTGGGTGGCGCAGTCGGTTAAGCGTCCGACTTCAGCCAGGTCACGATCTCGCGGTCCGTGAGTTCGAGCCCCGCGTCAGGCTCTGGGCTGATGGCTCAGAGCCTGGAGCCTGTTTCCGATTCTGTGTCTCCCTCTCTCTCTGCCCCTCCCCCGTTCATGCTCTGTCTCTCTCTGTCCCAAAAATAAATTAAAAACGTTGAAAAAAAAAATTAAAAAAAAAAAAGCTGTGAGAAGGAAGAGATGGAGAGACAGAAGAGAGCTGGGATTAGAGAGTGAAATAAAAACCCAGCAAAATGGAAGCTTCCGGGGACAAGAGTGATCAACATAAATACAGTCTTGTCTAGTGTGCATTCAACTGTGTGCTATGGCAGGTAAATTATAGCAATGTTCCTTTTGGCAACAACATAGGTGGTGCAGTATGAGTTATAAAGTGCTTTTAAGTGGATTATAGCTATTTCTTAAATAGTATTTTCTAAAAGACATGCCTTGGAAAGCATGACTAAAACTTTGCTCTCTCCCAATTTCTCTATCAGTAAATGAGAAGTCATTTGAAGTTTAATAAGTTCTTTTCACATCGTTGCTTTAAGGATGGTGATCTGTGCCATCCCGATGTGCTATGCTGGGAAAGGTAGACCGAGGCGGTGCCACGTGCCTGGGTCACCTTGGCCAGCAAGGCGGTAGCAGCGAGGACTGAAGTCAGCATTCTGATTTTTGTTCCTTAAAGCCCAAACCACATCCAAAGTTAAACACTGACTCAGATCTTAAGAAATAACTTTTGAGAAATAAAATTAAAACAAATGAAATCAGTTTCTTCTCCCTTTAAATATTTCCCTTGGAGTCCTATGCCCACAAGCACCGTAGGAGGTGATGGTTAGACTGTAAGAAATTTATTTACTTCCAATAATGACACCTAATAGAGGAAAGATTGTGACTGAGAAAAAGGAAAGAGGTTACTGTTCCCAGTTTGGGCCATTTCAGATATTATCTCAGTAAGCACAGCTCCCACATAACAGGTTTTTAAAAAAGACCTTCAGGGGTGCTGGGGGGCTTAGCTGGTTGAGCATATGACTCTTGATTTCAGGTCAGGTCATGATCCCAGGGGCGTGAGATTGAGCCCTACGTCAGGCTCTGTGCTGAGTGTGGAGCCTGCTTAAGATTCTCTCTTTCCCTCCGCCCCTCCCCCACTTGCTCTCCCTCTCTCTCTCTCTCAAAAAAAGTAATAAAAAAGTTTTTAAAATGAACTTCAGAAACTAAGAACTAAGAACAAAGAGGACCCATTGTCCATAGCCGTGAAACCAACCAGGATAACAACGAAGGGGGGGTTGGGCTAGATGGTCCCTTAATCCCCCTACTTTTTCAAACCCTCAGGACTTGGAGTCACAAAAGGCCTGGTTAGGAAAAAAAAATATTCTAAGGCTCTATTTATGCATGTCCTGAAGTGAAAGCCCTTCCTCTCTCTAGGAGATCTTCTGACAAATGGATTCTTGGTTCTCGGCTCTATGCTGACTCAGCAGTGCCTGTCCAAACTCTTGCCTCCCCCCCCCCCCCCCGCCCCGGGTATACGGCCACTAGGCAGCACTGCAGGCAAAGGAGAGAAGGAAGAGGCTGAGATCATTAACAGAGAAGACTGGGGCGGAGGTTCCACAGAACTGGAGAGTGCCTACAAGTCAGCTGGTCTAGTTTGTCATGTTTCATAGATGAAAAAACTGAGGCTCAGAGGACGGATGCTGTGTTACCCTACAACCCCTCTATTCTACTGGAAAGGGAGTTTGGGGACTCCAGGGCCCCCTCTCTATGCTAATGAAGTAGAATGTATTTGGACTAATACACTCTTTTTTCTTTTTTAATTTTTTTGGTGGGGGGGGGTGTGCAGGGTGGGGAGGATATACAAAGTCGTTGCCTTTGTACAGTCCCACCAACATATTCAGGTAGGTGTGACTTCAGATTCTGAAAACAGAGTCTCACCCATAAAAACCTGAGTTTATGGAAACATCAGATGGAAGGAAATATAGCATTCCATCCCTTACAGAGAATATTTAACTTACAACTCAGGATAATTTGCCATGTGTATTAAGTAATACCTACTTAACAGTTGTCACTCTCATGCAAGGAAATTTCCTAATAAGGATAGAAGAAGAGGCACATAGAGAGGCCTCAGGTTAAACTGGATTCTTTGGCAAAAGCGAAGAGAAGAGACCCTCATAAAGAGAACCGTGCAAGATAGTATTTCCTAGGATGCCACCAACTTCGGTAGCTTCAGTCACAGAAAATGATGTCTTCCTGTCAATCTCATCTACCAAAGGCCACCATTATGGTTAGCATCCCAGTTCACAGTGGCATTTAACTTCTCACTAAAATGGCTTATCCTGCCTTTTATTATTATTTCAAATTATTATTTATTACACACATGCTTCCCCCTTGTGGGCAAGAAATGGAAGGATTCAAGATTTAGAAACATTCACCATCCAGCCAGGAAGTTAAGATTCTGCCTGTTATCTTCTGCATCAGAGGTTTGGGGACCTATACCTCCTGATGCAATAGTCTCCTGATAAATAAAGCATCCCAACAAAGGTATCCAAGAAAAGGTAAACCAAGGCATAATCTAAAATCAATCACTTCTGGTAAAATAATCACACTGTGTATGTAATAGGCACACATGACTATTTTACATAGTCTATAAAAATAGCGTGAGATCCTTGAGGCAAAATCACTATTTTCTCTAAAGGCTCTAGCCAAGAGTTTTGTATGTACAGTAAGAACCCGGTCAATGTTTCGTGAACACATCACATGAGTTAGTACAGATTTGATAAGGAATAGGTGGGGAGGGCAAGTTATTCACACAACTTGGTCGCTTTAATCAAATCAAAACTAGACGCTTCTCATGAAGTAGGTTAGATACTGGTGTTGGTTTCCTGTGGAAAGGCAGGAAAGGAAGGAGGAGGAGCAGTTATCTCTCTGTAGCTTCCTGTAGGTAAGCTCCTGCCCCCCACTCCTTGCCATCGTGGCTGTGGCAATGGTTTGTCCCTGGGTTGGAACCGGAGGGGCTAACCTAGACGAACAGCCAGCCACCAAGTAGAGACTGGGCCTTGGTCCTTCCCTGTAGCCTCAGTGCCCCGTAGGCCTGGTGGGCAAAAGGGGGCGGGGTGTGACACAGGGACAGGGATCAAAATTATCTCTTTCTGATCCTCTTCGGATTCCTCCTCCTGGCCACTGCCCACCCCCCCGCCCCACGTGCCCCCTTCCACCCTGATTCTGGGCTGTGAGAACATAATGTCCACAGCTCTCACTTACTTGGCAGCAGCATCTTTTCTCAACTGTTCGTGCTTCATGAGGAGATTTTTCCGATCTCGAAAAGCTTTTCTGACCTTGTACCCTTTGTAGACCGCCTGGATTTTGAAGGCAGCGATGTCTTGTATGGCTGCGATGGACAGGGCGCCGTGCTCCAACATGAACTGGATCACTTCATGGCGCTCACCGAGCAAGGCATAGTCAAGGGGAGTGTACCTGAAGGAGGAAGGTATTTTGTAAGTGTTGGCATGTAACCTGAGGTACAGTTCAGCTGGCAATATTATGCAGCAAAGGAAACTTCATTTTGAGATGTGGACTCTTCCTCAGGCAAGGCTATCTTGTGTACTCCAGGGCTGTTCCTTTTTTTTCCTGAGGGGACAAAACAAGGCAGGAGCTGGGGTCAGGTGCTTTGTGTCACTGACCATGATGGTTCCTGGGTCTTGCTTGCTGGCTCACAAACCGGGGGCTATAGGAACACATGATCACTTTTCTTCTTCCCCATGTGCCAAATAATACCCTGCTCCTATCTGAAAAAGTACTGCAGATAATTTCCTGTGGGACTCATAAGTTTAAGCCTGGGACTACTGATAGTTAATGCTTGTGAAATAAAAAATACATCTCCAAATGGACAGATTTAGTATATGATGAGGATGGCTCTTTAAATCAGAAAGCATTTATTAAGTAGTTTTGGGACAGCTGCATAGCCATCTGGAAAAAAAAGAGAAAGATTCTTATATCACATTTTACATGAAAATGAGTTCTGGATGAAGCAAAGACCTAAATATAGAAAAAGAAACCATGGAAGTACTAGAAGAAACCAGGGAAGACTTTTTAAAAAATTAGAGTGGGAAGGTCTTTTCTAATAAAAATAGTACAAAACTCAAAACTGTGAGAGAAGATTGACAAATCCAACTACATAAAAATAACAAAATTTTGCAGGGCAAAAAACACCAAAAACAAAGATAAAAGAGAGTCCTCAGAACAGGAAACACTGATGGCTCCTAAATATAAAAAAATATGTGCAGCTTCACTCATTTAAGAGAAATATAAATTAAGACTAACAAGGAGAGTTAGGTTAGCTAACCAATGAGCAGGTTAGCAAAGATTAGAAAGTTTAATAACCCACTGTGCTGGTAAGGATGCAAAGACAGGCTCCCTATGTACTACTTTAATCTTCAGAAAGACCAATTGGGCAGTATCTATCAAAATTGTTCCCACATCTGTCCTCTGGCATTTCACTTGCAGGCATATATTCCAGAGACCTGCTCTCGTGCGTGCGTGCGTGCGTGCGTGCGTGCGTGTGTGTGATGCTTTCTATGTAAGGATATTCACAGAGGCACAGTTTGAAATAGTTGAATGGAAACAACCTCAGGATCCATCAACAGAATACTGCTTACATAAAGTACAGGCCATTTGTGTAATGAAGTCATCTCTATAATGCAGCCATTACTGTGGCATGTGAATAAAATAAGGAACAATGTCCAGGATGTCTTGTTAAATGAAGAAAAAGAAAACAATTAAGCAACAGAACAGTATTATGGCATGCTCCTTTTGAATAAAAAAAAGAGAACATATCCCTGTATTCTTATTGATGTAAAATATATCTTTAGAAGTTTACCAAGAAACTGGTTGACAGCGACATCTCTGGGGAGGAAACTGGTTGTCTCAGAGGCAGGGGTAGGAGGGACATTAAGTTTTAACTGAATGCTTTTTTATGCCTTTTATTTATTTATTTTTAATGTTTATTTATTTTTGAGAGAGGGAGAGAGACAGAGTGTGAGTGGGGAGGGGCAGAGAGAGAGGGAGACACAGAATCCGAAACAGGTTCCAGGCTCTGAGCTGTCAGCACAGAGCCCAACACGGGGATCGAACCCACGAACCGTGGGATCATGACCTGAGCCGAAATCAAGAGTTGGATGCTTAACCAACTGAGCCACCCAGGTGCCCCTTTTATGCCTTTTTATACCTTTTAAATTCTGTACACTGTGCATACCTTTTTGATAAATATATTATTTAGAAAAGATGGGTTTTATTGTCATATAGCTATATATTTGAATCTCAACTGGCTACTTTCTAGATGTATAATTTTGGGCAAATTCCTTTCTTAAAATATATCCTTTCTATTTCTGGAAATATAAAATAATTGGATAAATACACAGAAGAAAATAACAGTCATCTATTCCCCCACCCCCCCTTAGAATTAATCAGTGTTGTTATCTCGGCAGGTATGTTTTTTAAATGATTACTTTGTAATAATGACATATATTTTAAGTATTAAAATAATGCAAAAAAATAAAAAATTGAAGTAAAATAAAATCCCAACTCCACCTTCCAACAATGGTAATGCTGACTGTCACTTCTTAACCAACTTACCTCTCCTCACTACAGATTTGGCATGAAGAATAAATGAAATAATAAATCCAAAGAAGATAACACTGTGCCTGGCATAAAAGAAGCAATTAATAAATGTCAGCTGTTGTCGTTATTATTATAGGACATGCACTGCATCAGGGTTTGTGATACCATGGTCACATGTCATCGATATTGTTCCCACAGGACCCAAGCTAGGAGTTATGGCCACCTAACAACTGCTACTGATCTGATTCCTCTCTGGGAGACTGTTACTAATCCAACACAATCAGAGGTGTTAGGAAGAAATGATCAGCTGATTTATGAGGTGGAAAAACTGATGATTATATGGATGCATGATTAGACACAGAAAATCATCCAGTGATTATAGAGATTTTCTCTCTTCAAAATTCACCTGACAGTCATAGACGTCAATGGAGGAGATTTTTCAGTATAAGCAAAGGGTGGTTTGGTCACTTCTACAAGGAAACTGAATTCAGAAGGAAGTCTGTATGTTAAAATTAAGAAACTCTCATTTTTAGGACATCTTGATCTGTCTTCGCTGTTCAGGGACCAGAAGGCCCTATGGTAGAGGTGCCAACATAAACTTTAAAAACATTATCTAGGGGCGCCTGGGTGGCGCAGTCGGTTGAGCCTCCGACTTCAGCCAGGTCACGATCTCGCGGTCCGTGAGTTCGAGCCCCGCGTCAGGCTCTGGGCTGATGGCTCGGAGCCTGGAGCCTGTTTCCGATTCTGTGTCTCCCTCTCTCTCTGCCCCTCCCCCGTTCATGCTTTGTCTCTCTCTGTCCCAAAAATAAATAAAAAACGTTGAAAAAAAAAAAAAACATTATCTATAAGTAGGTAGTGTCTTGTAAATTCAGAAGAACTTTAAAATTTTTCACTATATATTCTATTTAAAAATTTTATTATTTAAAAAAAATTTAATTCTAGTATAGTTAACATACTGTACTGAATTAGTTTCAGGTGCACAATACAGTGATGAAGTGATCAAGATAAGTGTAATCACTATGTATTCTAAAATATCTTTCATGACCGTACTCTCTCCCAATGGAAAAAATTATCAGAGTCACAGAACTCTATGACAGTAGAGCTAAACTGAATTTTGGAGGTCTTTTGGCTTAACAGCTTCATTTCATAAATGAGTAAATAGATTCAGAAAGTTTAAGCAACTTGCTGAAGGTTATGTAACTAGTTCCCTGCAGAACCCAGACCTGAACTAAGACTGTATGACTCCCTGTTCAGTAATCCTTCCACAGCACATCTATCAGTCCTGGAATATAATCCTTGTACAGAATGAAGCTGCTTCTCAAATCAACGTGCAAATTACGTATGCATTTAGTAGGTTTGATCATCTTTTCTAGAATTACTAATAGGAGTGTCTTTTTCACACAGTATACAAGCAGGATTATCAAAATCTGGTGTGTGAAAGTAAGGCCCAACCTCTGCCTTTGCTATATCTCTCAGGCCACTTGTGGATGGAAAATTATATTTTAAATATCTTTATCATGAAAAACTGTATTTTTATTATGAGAAACTTCAAGCATAAAAATAGCATAATAACCATTTACATGCTCATTACCCAAATTTAACAATTAGCAAGATTTCTGCCACATTTGCTTCCTCCAACTCCTTTCTTATTATTTTTGGTGAAGTGTTTTAAAGCAAATCCTAGAACTCCTAGTATTTAATCATTCTGCACTACGGTATTGATCCATAAATAATGTGGACATGAGCACAACGTCATTACAGTATTCAGCAAAATTAACAGGAATTCCTTAGCAAAATCTAGTACCCACTCCAAACACAGATTTCCCCAAATTTCTAAAAAAATGCCTTCTTTATAATTGGCTTATTCAAATTAGGATTCTTAGTCAATATTTGATTCATGGAAACACAGTCCAAACATCCAGAAATATTTTAAGACCAAAGTCTATGCCTAGTGTTTGGGCACTGACCATATTGCAAATTACTACTATTGAATCTTTCTTCACCCCAAATTCAATTTAGAAACACTCAAGTGCTGTGAATATTCCCATCGATGCCGGAGGGTGGCTGTCAGATAGTTATTGACTGAAAGCCAGAGGTAGTTGGCAAAAATTATGTCTATACAGTGCACATCAAGTGCTTGGTGTCAGTGCATGAGAAGTAAAAATTAGCACCATGTTGATGGTAACCAGTCAAGAAACAATGTAGATAAAGCCAAGAGACAAGATACAATCGGCCTTGCCTGTGCAGGAATGGTCTGATGGGATGAGTGGAAGGCCTAAACTGGAATGTCAATAAACATCAAAGGCAGAGCCGGGTTCTGACATTTGCACGTCAAGGTGCACTGCTGATGAAACATTAAAGGAGACTGGGATATTGCCACTGTCTCTTTTCATCTAAAGATTGGCAAGTACAGTTAGGAGGATTTTTCCTTCGGTCTTTTGGTCTGTAATTAACATATGTTTACTCTAGGAGGCAGTAAGCACCTTAATTCATACTCTTACTTAGGCCTGAAATTTAAGGCTTCCCCTAAAAATGGGAACTGAATTACAACAACAAATGTTTTTACTGTTTCCTAAGAAAACAGCAGTCAGGCAGTAAATACTGTTATAGAATAAATCCTTTCTAATAGACCTAATAAATCACCACAAATTCCTTAGGATTCTTAACCTTTCCCTTTTGCCTTTATGGGATTTCTAAGAGCGAAATCTTCTCTCTCACATATCTGCTTTCATGTCAAAACCTCAGCCTTGAGGATTCTGCTTGGCTTTCCAGCTTCCTTCAATGTCCAAACCCCTAAATCTTCGAGTCTTCTTGGTTTCGCAGTTGTCTTTTGACTATAATAGAGACAGTGAGTTCTTTATACAACCCCTTCCAAAGTAAGACATACTAGTCTGATTTACCTAATACTGTATGTACTCGAAGAATTCCAGAGTTTCTTTCTTTCTTTTTTGTTTTTTTAAAATTTTTTTTAACATTTATTTATTTTTGAGACAGAGAGAGACAGAGCATGAATGGGAAAGGATCAGAGAGAGAGGGAGACACAGAATCCGAAACAGGCTCCAGGCTCTGAGCTGTCAGCACAGAGCCCGACGTGGGGCTCGAACTCACGGACTGCGAGATCATGACCTGAGCCGAAGTTGGCCGCTTAACTGACTGAGCCACCCAGGCACCCCTGTTTTTTTTCTTTAAAGTTCATTTATTTTGAGAGAGACTGAGACAGCACAAGTAGGGGAGGGGCAGAGAGAGAGGGAGAGAGAATCTCAAGCAGGCTCCACTCTGCTAGCGCAGAGCCTGATGTGGGGCTTGAATCCACGAAGCTGTGAGATCATGACCTGAGCCAAAACCAAGAGTTGGATGCTTAACCAACTGAGCCACCCGGGCGCCCTAAAGAATTCCAGAAATTTCTAATGCAGGTGTGAGGCAGGGGAAGCTACTGGGAGCCTGAAAGCATCAACTCAACAATGCAAGTTATTTACTGAGCACTAACTTCCTGAAAAGCACTGTGAGCAACACAGAGATGACAATTCTCTTCAGGAGTTCTCTGCTAACACAGAAAAAGGATTACATAAAATTATCAGATAAAGTGAAGTGTGCTAAGTGCTATACAAACCCACAGTGTGGGGGAGAGCTTTGTTTGGAACACCTGCCTCGGGGATCAGAATAATCTTCTTAGATGGGACTGCATTTGAATGGAGGAATGACGTGACTAACAATTATATTAGAAATATGATTTAGGGAGGCTACTTGGGAACCAAATGAACTGAAGGAGGGAAATTTCAAAGGGTGCAGAACAGCAAGGAGGCATTGCGATAGTCCCGGGAATGAGTCAAAGAGGGCAAGATTTAGACAATGGTGCTGGTAATAAAAAGGAAACGACAGTGTGAACCAAGGAGAGACACTGAGTCTGAAAGACAGATTTAGAACTCACCGGCACCCAGGTGATTACTGAAGCCTCCGTGGAGATGGGCTGAGAGGAAAGATCTAATCCTTGAAGAATGTTTAAAAAATAAAAAAATGGAAAAGGAGCCAAAATAAATGGAGAAGGAGCAGACACAATTGCAAGAGAATCAGGAAACTAAACTGTCACAGAAGCTTGGAAAAGATAGTCTCAGTAAAGGTAAAGAAGAGGGGTCAGCAGAACCAGGCGATGCAGAAAGGCCAATGAGAGTAGACAGGAGGACCAACATATGATTTCTCAATGAGGAGTCTGTCAGAGACCACTCAGATACTGTTTCAGCGTAAATGTGAGGATAGAAGGCAGACAGCAAAGGCGGGAACTGTGAGTAAGGGTAAACGGAGCAGTGCAGGCACTCCGAGAGCAGGAGGGCTTTATAGGCAGAGAAGACAAACTTCAGAAAAGAAATAAATTGGAAAATAATAGGCGGAGGCTATCTTTAATGGGGAGGGGTTCTGAAAGTAGTGGGAGGGATGAAGGGGTTCACCCCAGAAAGGAGGAGCAGTTTTCCTGACACAAACAGGTGGCCTAGAAAAAGTGCCCCCTTCTCCACAAAATCTCCCACAGAACTGGCAGTGGTTATGGGGGTGGGGCTGGTGTCACGGGAGGAAGCACTGCAGTTATAGCATCCGTGAACAATGGTTCCAAAACACAGACCTGGCCAGGCAGAGCTCAGGTGTGGAAGTCACATGTTCAGAATCTTCCTAGATCCAAGATGGCCAACACTGTCTCCTGCTTAGACTTCACACTGTGTCTGCTCCTTTTTATTGGGCCTGGGCCCTGGGGCATAACTCCAGCCTAACTCTGAATCTTACATTATTCAATCCTCTCACCTTCTCCTTATTTTTCATGCCCCATGATGGCACCTCTGTCCACTAACTGATAATAACCTCTTTATCAGGAGAAATTTCTTGAACATAAGACACATTCTACTGTCCTAACCAAATTCCTAGGTCTGGTCAGTCAGGACTCCCCTGACTTTATGCCAGCTACAAGCCACAAGAACCTAAGTGTCCTCATCTGTAGAATGTGAGCTTGCCAGAAGTAATATCTAAAGTTCTGAATAATTTTAAAATCCCATGATTCTAAATCAACACTTTTCTTTAGGTTTAGGATTTCTTACTGTAGTGTGGTGTTTCTTATTGGTTTCTATGTGGTTACTTATTACTTCTGAACTAGTATCCAAATTTTTTTATATAAAATTTTTTAATATATTTTTTTATATAGAGATTTTTTCATATAGCAGAAAGGATGTGAGTTGAACAACAATACATTCTTTTCATCAACAGCTTACCTTTCTTCATTATTTTCCATCTGATTAGGAAAAGCAGCAAAGTCTAACAGTAATTTAATGGCATCAAGATATCCGTTGTTACAGGACCAGTGCAAAGCTGTTCTTCCCTATAAGTATAAACAAAAATCAGGTATATCTGGAGTAGGTATTTTTGGACACATACTTAATTATGAAAAGGGAAAATATTAAATATACAGTGGAGAAAATGGATGGTATCTTAACCAAGTGATCAAAATTAATACTATGTTAAAAGGAACGATATGTTTCTAGAGGTGATACCCCGAGAAGGATTCAATATCACTTGTATAATATTCTAACCAAAAATGTAAAACTTAAGTCTAATTATGAGGAATCATAAGGCAAACTCCAATTGAGTGAGATTCTACAAAATAAATGACCTGTATTCTTAAAAAAAAATTTAATACCATGAAAAATAAAGAAGGCATGAAGCATTGCCAGAGATACAAGGGGGATATTTCATAGTTTTAAAGAAGTCAAAGAGGAAGATATCACAACCCTAAATCTGTATGCCACAGCTATTAAATATACAGAACAAAAAATGACAAAATTAAAAGGGGAGATGGTCAAATCCATAATCACGGTGAGAGATTTTTAACCCGTCCTTTGTAATAGTTCATAGAACAAATAAATAAAAGAGCAGTAAAGATATAGAAGACCTGAACAATACAGTAAAAAACTTTGATCTAAGTGATATATAACATTGCATCCAACTATGACACAATTAGTATTCTTTTCAAGTGTACATAGAACGGTTACCAAAATCGATCATAGGCTGGGCCACAAAGAAAGCCTCAAAGGACTTTGAAGGATTAAAATAATTCTGAAATAAAGTAAAGTAAAATAAAATAAAATAAAATAAAATAAAATAAAATAAAATAAAACAAAACAAAATAAAATAAAATAATTGTGTTATTCTGATTGCTTTCTGACCACAGTAGAACTGAAGTTACAAATCAGTGTGGTAGACAGAATAAATGCATGCTTTTGCAAAGATGTCTACATCCTAATCTCTGGAATCTGTAACTATGTTATGATATTGGAGAGGGGGAATTGAGGTTGTAGATGGAATTAGGGTTGCTAATCAGCTGAACTTGAGATGGGGAGATTATCCTGGATGATCTGAGCAGGCCCAATGTAATCATACGGGTCCTTGTAACTGAAGGAGGGAGATGGGGGAGTGAGTGTCAGAGTGATGCAGTGTGAGGGTGACTCAGCTAGTCATTGCTAGCTTTGAGGATGGAGGAAGGGGGCCACAAGCCAACGAAGGAGGGCAGCATCTAGAAGCTGGAAAAATTAAGGAAACATTCTTTCCTAAAGCCTTCAAAAAGAATGCAATCTTGCCCACACTTTGATTTTTAGCCCCATGAGACCCATTTTGGACTTCTGACATCCAGAACAGTAAGATAATATATTTGCGCTGTTCTAAGCCACTAAGTTTGTGGTAATTTTTTTTTAGCAGCCAGGAGGAAACCAACATAATCAATAATCGAAAGATAATGAGAAAATGCCAAACTGCCTAGATATTAAACAATATGCTTCTAAATGATCTATGGGCCAAACAATAATCAAAATAGAAATTAGAAAATGTTTGAACCCAATTATAGTGATGGTGCAACTTTGTGTGTGTGTGTGTGTGTGTGTGTGTGTGAGAGAGAGAGAGAGAGAGAGAGAGAGAGAGAGAGAATCCGAAGCAGGCTCCATGCTCAGAGTGGAGCCGGACGCAGGGCTCAATCCCACGCTGTGATCATGATCTAGGCCAAAAATCAAGAGTTGGATGCTCAATTGACTGAGCCACCCAGATGCCCCAGTGATGGTACAACTTATCCAAACTTTCAGGGTAAAGCTAACGCAGGCTTAGAATAAGAATCATGTGTAAATACATATATTGGAAGTGAATACTAAAAAAAAAATCAATGATTTAAGCTTTCACCAAAAGAATCTTTAAAAAAATAGTAAATCAAACCTGAGGGAAGTAGATGGCAGGAAATAATAAAGATAAGAGTAAACACCAATGAAATAGTAAATAACTTCAAATATGGAAAATTAACAAAGACAGTAAGTCCTTTGAAAAGATGAATAAGATGGAAAAATTTTTTTAAAAAGAAAAGAGACAACACACATTACCAATATATGAAATGAATAAGAGGAAATTACTATAGGTCCTATAGTCATAAAAAAGGTAAGAGAATATGTGACCAACCTTATGCAAAACATTTGATATTTTTAATAAAATGGATCAATTTCTCAAAAAATGCAACTTACCGTGGCTGAAAAGAAAATAATTAGAAATCTGAATAGTCTTGTATTTATTAGTGATGCTAAGTCAGTTATTAACACCTTTTACACAAAGAATACCTCTAGATAAGATGGCTTCACCAGGGAATTTTTCTGAACATTTAAAAGGAAGTAATATCAGTATTACACAAATTCTTTAGGAGAGTAAGAGGAACTACTTCCTAACTCCTTTTAATTCACCATGTAAACAGCAAAGAGGTAAAAAAAACATGTTGAAAGATGCAGAAATAGTATCTAACAAAAATTAAATGGCTAATTGTGAATAAAAAACCCCAATTCTTGGCAACTAGAAATACAAGGAAACCTATAGCAAACACCATATTCAATGGTGAAATAGTTAAAGCTTTCCCCTTGAGAAGCCAGAATGAATTAAGGGTGCTAACTATCACCAATTCTATTCAACATTGTATTGGAGGTCACAGTTCAATAAGGTATGATATTCACAGATGATATGGCTGTATATGCACATAATCCAAAACAGTACATAAGACCTAAAAACACTAGAAAGTAGCTTGGCATACTACTTATGTAAGAAACCAGCAACTTGTAAAAAAAAATGTAGAAGATACTACAGATTGCAAAAGATGCATTTCTAATAACATAGGTACAAGAACCATTTTTTACATATTTTTCATTATGTCACTTTCACATATAGGAACAATCCTGATAAATATATATTGAGTGAATTAATAGAAATTATATTTTCTGGCTTGGAAAAACATAATATGCCAGTATTTTTGAAGACTTAATGCAATTAAACTAGCAAAAAAAGTCCATAGTGGCAAAACTGAGAGAAGTCAATACAATCCTATATGGCTAGGGAAGTGGATATTAACCCACATGGGTTAGAAAGCAGTTCGGCAGTAATATATAAGAGCTGAATCATATTCATATACCAATAATAAATAATCTCACTTAGGGGAAATTATTCTAAGGATACAATTAAAAAAAAAGTTAAATGCACTTTGATGATTAATGAAATGTGATTTATAATATCACGAAAAACTATCCAGCAATAGGAAGTTACTTATTTAATTTTAAAACTGGGGTTACAAACATAGTTTGGATCCTGACTCTCCACAACAACCCTGGCCCTGTTGTCACCTTAGGGTAATTATTTAAGCTCTATGAGCTTCGATTTTCTACCCTGCAAATGGGAATAATAATAGCAACTCCTTTAGAAAGTTGCTGTGAAAGAGAGCCAAGGCATAAGAGACTCTTAAAAACTGAGAACAAACTGCGGGTTGATGGGGGGTGGGAGGGAGGGGAGGGTGGGTGATGGGTATTGAGGAGGGCACCTTTTGAGATGAGCACTGGGTGTTGTATGGAAACCAATTTGACAATAAACTTCATATATTGGAAAAAAAAAAGAAAGTTGCTGTGAGAATTGAATGAGTTATGAAACATAAAGCTCTTAGAACTTTGGAATATTCAGCATCTATGATTATGCGGAAAATTATATACCAAAGGACAAAATGCTGGTGATAATTTTAAGTGAACAAAACAAAAATGTGGTTTATGAAGTATCATATATGTATGTATACACATACATACACATATACCATGTATGTTTATTTTAAGAAGTTATGAAATTATTCCCATTCTGTATTATGGCTTTGTTAAATTATATATGGCTATAGAGACAAGAACTAGAAGGAAAACAGGCAAAAATAAGACTCATTTTTAATTAACACATAAATTTATAAGTGATCTCTTTACTTGGTAAAATGTTGTTTTACTTTATTTTAGTTAATGAAGAATAAACAAACACCTTGGAGCAAACAATACAGAAAAGACTTAGAATTTCTACCTCTTTGTCTTGAATGTTAGGGTCTGCATTGTTTTCCATGAGCACTGCCATGCAGTTGATGTAGCCGCCATAGGCAGCGCACTGCAGAGGGGTTCTTCCCGCGTAATCTTGCACATTTGGATTGATCTTATTTTCTATCAAGATCTGGCAAACATCAGCATTTCCTCCCAGTGCTGCCCAATGTAGGAGAGAGTGTCCATCTTGATCCACTAGATCTACCCTTGCTCCACCTGAAAAAGCAAAAATACCAGTAAAATGTTGAACATAGAGAGCACTGATCAAAAAGGAGTCTGAAAACAGCAGTCCCTTAAATGCTTTGCTCTTAGCATTGTATACTATCTGCTTTGGATTTTTACAACAAGCCTGTAAGTTGGTCAGGGTAGGAGTCATCTTCCGTTTACACGAAATCAAACTGAGGATCAGGCAGGTGAAGTGGTTTTTCCAAAATCACACAACTACCAACAGGTGGAACTAGGAGTGGCCCTCAGGTTTCCTGATGCTTGTGTGTGCATGCGTGCGTGCACGCCTGTGTGTGTGTGTGTGTGTGTGTGTGTGTGTGTGTGTGTGTGTGTAGGTGCGCATGCATGTGTGCATGCATGCGTGTATGCGTACGTGTGGGCACTCCTCCCTCCATCTGTCCACCCAGGTGGCCCTCTGCCTGTAAGCTGTTTCAGCGAATGCAACAATTCCTACCTTCTGAGAGAGACTTAGTAGGAGCACTCTCAATAACTAACCTTTAATAAGTGTCTGGATCACATCTTTGTGTCCCATCTCACAGGCTCGGAAAAGTGGAGTGTGCTTCATGACATCAGTGGCATCTACTTGAGCGTTATTTTCCAACAATAATTTCACGGTGCTGACGTGGCCAGAAAGGGCCGCGGCATGTAATGCTGGAAAGGGAGCAAAAGAAAGCAAAGAACTCTTTGATAACAACGTCCCCTTTTTCTTATTCTGTGTATCTTTTCCTCTTCTGATGTCTTCATTTTGGCTAAATGCAATTTAATCTTAAGGATTCTCTATTGTTCACTTCTACAGATTTGAATCTTCCTTTCTATTCATATGTACTACTCACATTTCCCCTCCCTTCCTGTCTATCTTTCTCATCTCATGGTTTCTTCCTTTCCATCCTGTTGCTCTGAAATGCTTTCCTTTCCTCAGTTACTACTTTATCTTTTCCTCCCTCTTAGAGGGGAAGGGAACAAAAACATGACAAAAGAGAAATGATTTAAACGAGGCAGGCAATTCTGCCCACCAACCCACTCAATAAACATCTGCCCCTGAGGGTTGGTGTAATGGGAGGTGTCAATCTACCAGCCCTTCAGTGGCTTAGCCATGCTATTCCTGCCATCGGTCTGCATACCCATGTGGTACAGAGGGTATGTGCATCCCACTGTATTCAGTGCATTTTTCATACAACATGGCTCCAAATGCAAGCCATTGATTTCCTCAGGGCCCCATTTAAGAAGCAGCAACTTGTTTCAACATTGGAGAAAACACCTGAGAAGGAAAGGGGTCTGCCTTCAAATGGGATTTGAAAGAGTCATTTTGACTATATATGAGTTTCATGTTATGCTGACCTGTGCCTATGTTACTTCATTCTAGCACTTGACTTATGCCATTACTCTTTGGATTACTCTTTAAATTCTATTTAAATACACCACTGCTTAAGTTCTAAGTTTGCCAGCATAAGTGCCTAGAGGTCTGGGGGAGTTCTTCCTAAGTATCAAGGCTCTATAATGCCTAGAACAATGTTTCTTTCATAAGGAGTGATCCACGGACCAAACCTAGGATGCCTATAAAAACACAGATTCCCGGGCATTTACTGAGAACCTGCTACGGGCTGGGTATTAACGTAAGGGTGGGAATTCAGCAGAGAACAAAATACATAAGGTTACGTTCTAGTAGGAGAAGCAAAATAAAAATGGAATGGATAAGCAAGAAAGTGTCAGATGGTGACAGAGGGTATAATGGGAGTATTAAAAGGTACCTTGATATGCAGAGTGACTAGGAGACCACTTTAACGGATGATGATGGAAAGCCTTGCTAAGGAGCTGATATTGAAGTTGAGACCTGAATCATAAAGAAAGAGAGAGCAATGTAGAGATCTCTAGAGGGAGGAGTTTGGGCAAAGAGAACAGTTGATCCAAGGGCAGGAGTGAATCTATGTGTTTAAGGAAGGCTAGGAAGCTGCAGCACAACGAATGAAGGCAAGTAAGTCGGAAAGGTAGAGAAGACCAGGTATAAGTGGCCACATAGGGCCCAGTGATGAAGACACTGACGGACTTTACATAGGTGAGTGACAGTATTTGACTTGTGCTTTAATCAGATTGCTCTAGCTGCTCTGAAGAGAAGGCACTGTAGTAGGTTAGAATGAAAGCAGGGAGACCAGCTAGCACTATTGAAGAAGACTCAGTAAAAAATGATGGTGGCTTGAGCTAGGGTGGCAGGAGTGGAGATGAAGAGAAGCAGAAAGATTTAAAATATAATTTAGGGACACTTGGGTGGCTCACTTGGCTGAGCACTGGACTCGATTTTGGCTCAGATTATGATCTCACGGTTTGTGAGGTTGAGACCTGCTTCCGGCTCTGCGCCTACAATGCCTAGCCTGCTTGGGATTCTCTCTCTCCCTCTCTCTGCGCCCCCCCCCACCCCCCCCACCCCCCGGCTTGTGAGCACATGTGTTAGCTATGGATTGAAGAATTGAAAAAGCAAAAAGGAAACACTGAGGTATCACAGAGGTAGTAAATGCAGAAGACAGCCAGCAATTCTAGGACTAGGGGAACATAAAGAAGAAGATGGAATTGTTAAAACCTAAAAGCCTGGAAGAGGAGCCCTGTGGAGTGGAAACTCAGACCTCTGAGCAGGGCTCTGCTTGACTGGTGTTGGTGCTCTGGGGCTGGTACTGTGAGTGTTGGAGAAATTGCAAGAAATTAACCGTCACCACTGGAACAAACTATCACTGCTGTGTTGAAGAAGACTGACTAGGGTGATGCTGACAGGAACAGGAAACCAAAACAAGAATAGTAAGCAAACAGGAAGGTGTAATCCCATTCTTCTAGCTTCCAGTTTCTCTCTACTGCCCCCTATGGGTGGATTCTAGCAGGGCACCTGCTGGCAAAGGGGGAAATGTGGTCTGCAGAGCCCCGGCCCTGGCATGTCAAAGACAGGAGAGTCCCGTTATCATATCTAAAAAACATTAGCAAAAATTCCGCCATATTGAATACACAGATAATGCCCATATTTTCCTGATGGTTTTATATATTTTTTTTCAGTTTATTTGAACGAAGATCCAAATAATGTCTGTATGTTGCTGTTGATGAGAACTCTTCTTTCATGGGAAGCAAAAACAACCCTGTAGAGGGATGATGGAGACAAACTCACTCTCGTAGAAGAGAAATGGCAGGAAGGCATGTCTGAAATATAATAAAATCCCCTTAAGAGAAAGAGCCAGGGAACTGACGAATCTGAGAAGAAGTTATGTCTGAACTCCAACCATGGGGCACATCAGAAAGACACCTTTGGTCAAAAGGATGGAAGTATCCTTGCCGATATTTTATTAAAATACACGACAAAGTTAAACTAAAAGCAAAGCTAGTGATGGAGTGAAAGCCTGCATACTAATGGGAGTCTGACAAAAAATGAAACGTTCAGACCATTTATAAACTCAATGTCCCACATATCATGTCTGCAATATACCCTTCTTTAAGAAGCTTAAGGTCAAGAGACTCATAAATATGGAGAACAAACTGAGGGTTACGGGAGGGGTTGTGGGAGGGGGGAGGGGCTAAATGGGTCAGGGGCACTAAGGAATCTACTCCTGAGATCATTGTTGCACTACATGCTAACTCATTTGGATGGAAATTTAAAAAAATAAAAAATAAAACAAGTTAAAAAGTAAAAAAAGAAGAAGCTTAAGGTCTACTGTGAAGCGCTGATTAAGAAATACTCTTGACAGTTAAAGTCTTTATTAAAATTGATATTACCTAAAACTCTTTAAAAAACAGTTTAGAAGGGGTGGTGGCATAGGGATAGAGAGGGAGATTGTTAGGTATAACCCTGCCTCCCCACCAAGTGCCACATCAGTAGTTCTGGTGGGTGCAAACAGCTCTACTGTGTTTCCACAAGTAAGAAAACACTGAGAAGCTTGTAGCTGAGTTTTTATTCTGGTCTGTGTTGTGCTAATGTGCGATTTTCTTTCTTTTTCTGACTTGTAATTAGGATATAGTACCCAAGGTAGAGACTTCCAAGTTGACAACGAAAGCTAAAAAATTCATACCTTTCTTATTAGCCAACACACAGTTAAAGGGGCCTCTTCTTAGAAAAAGAGAGCGAAAGAAGGATCTACTGAAAGCTTTGGATGCAAATCTAATGTGAAGCTCTGAAGCTTCAAGAGTCATGTGGGGGTTATCTCTAAAATGGGAGATTTGGGAGGAGGTGATGCTCTTCAAATCTGAGAAAAGAGCACATTAAATGAGACATACATAGATATGTGCATTCCTTAAAATATAATCCTGTATTTTTAAAGTATGATCGATAACTACTAAATATGCATAGTTTAAGTACAGGTTTATTTATTTATTTTTTTTATACCAAGATAAACGACATGAAGAGTTCTCATAATCATGTTTAAGGGGCAACCAGGCTTTTAAACCAAATGCCACCATTCACCTGGTAGAAACATAGGCTAATTTGAGCCATCAAACTTGGAGGAAATAAAGCTTTTGGAGTGATATCCTGGTAACCTAAACTTAAAATGTGCCAATGGAAGTCAAACAATATTAGATTAGGAACAATGATTTCAGGCATTACTGTACAACTTGTAGGGCACCTATACACTTTGGAACCCTAAAGAAAGCAAATGGAACAAGTCTCCCAGTTCTTACCTGTACCTCCGTATTTGTCTGCCATGTTAATATCAATGTCAGATTTTAAACTCAGCATAGTCCTAAGGACATCATCACTGCCTTTTCCAGCAGCCCACATAAAGGATGTTCTTCCTTCCAGGTCTGAATCATCTTTCACTGAAGGATGTTTTAAAAATACTTTAACTGTTTCCTGTAAGAAAACTTGATTAAAAAAAATTGAGACAAGAGGGTAGCATTTTCTATGGTAATAAAGCCAGTGTTATATGTGACTTCCTCTAAGATGCGAAGTATTTTTTCCCTGCTTTCGAATCAAATGAAATTATCTTTTTTTATGAATAATGAAACTACAATTTCCATTGAAAGTAACAATCCTCTTTCTTTATATATTAGTTTTAGTTTCCATACATTTCAAACACACAACCTAACTCCCTCATTCAACATCTTCATAATTGAGGATGAACATCCACAATCAAGTTTGAAAACTATAGGTCACTCTTTGAGAGATGAAGTGATGGTTAAAAGACTCATGGGGTGCCTGGGTGGCTCAGTCAGTTAAGTGTCTGACTTCAGCTCAGGTCATGATCTCACAGTTTGTGTGTTCGAGCCCCGCGTCGGGCTCTGTGCTCCACTCAGAGCCTGGAGCCTGCTTTGGATTCTGTGTCTTCCTCTCTCTCTCTGTTCGTCCTCCACTCATGCTCTGTCTCACTGTCTCTCAAAAAATGAACAAATGTTAAAAAAAAAATTAAAACACTCAAATATTCAGTGTCATGACCAACATTAAAACATAGGTTTTTCTTGGACATTTTACATGCAGAGACCTGTATACTCAGCCATGCCTCATACATTCTCTTGTTGTGTGTTTTGCCACTATAATTAAAAAAATATTTAATGCACTTACTGAATAATGATGTGTAACTACTGACAAATGCAGTGTTCAGTTCATTTAAACAGATATTTATTTATCAAGTCCTATATTCCAGGTCCTTCCTCTATGGAATCACACTAAAATTAGGACCTGCAATAATCCTAACAGGGCCTGACAATTTTAATGGGGGTTAATATTCACAGCTTTCTAAATTGCCTCTTTCCTTAAGCCTCAGATGCTTACACACATTTAGGAAGATCATAGAAACTTTAGCTTGAATGGAAGTAAAATAGTTTCAGGAAAAAAAAAATTCTGGAGGTTGTGAGCTGGCCCAAAGTGTCTAAGTGTTGATGCTCAATATTCTAAAGCAAGAAGAAATTCAAGGGCAGCCCTTCATTCCCAGATGAAGAAATTTGGGTTCAAGGTCATACAAACACTGGTGGTAGATACAGGAGTGTAGTCCAGAGCTAAATCACAGCACCCTTTCTACTGTATACACCGTATGCCACTGTATACACCGCTTCCTAGTGTTAAAACTCATATTGAGCTACTGAGGCGTTAGAGTGGAGTGCTCTTAGGATCTACTGTGTATGCTTAGTACACACAAGATTGGAATAAACAAGTGGATTTTAAAACTTGGTAATTTTTTGGTCTGTTTTCTTTTACTAATTTGTAAACATTTCCTTGTTGAGTATGTTTTCTTAATGATGAATGTTCACAGAGGTTTGTGGATTTTTGTTATTATTTTCTAAAAAGGGACTTATAGCCTCCTGTGGGTTAACAGAGTCCAAATGAGATCAAGGGGCTTGAAACTGAGCTTAGGAGATTTGCATAATTATTAAAAAATCATCTCTGTAATTGGCAGATTATCTAGAGCAAGTATTTCTTTGGATAAACACCCATAATGTTCTGCCATTCTTCCTTATTCCCAGTAGCTTAGTCACTTAATTGCTGGTATCTGTGCACATGTTAAATTTGGAGTCTAAGATGTGGGTTCAAGATCTTGGGCAAGTCATTTAATCTCTTGAAACCTTGGTTTCTTCCTCTTTAAGTTAGGGATACCACGTCCTCTCACAGGCTTGCGTTGAAATATGAATCGAGTTCTGATTTCCGTAGGTTTAATAGGCTGGGCCAATGAATTTCTTATCTATCTGTAACAAGAAAGGGCTCCTCTTCAGAATATACTTTGTCTTTTTCTGAGACAACAGAATAATGGGAGACAATAGAAGATAATGGTTTGCCAAAAGTCTAGGTGATACATTTATAGAAATGCCAGGAAGGAGAGACCATAGCTATAGTTGCTCTAGGTACCAGAGACAAAGAACGATGGGAAAATAAGATATTTTAGGAATCTGAGCATTAAATTTATTCAGTGGTGCATCTGGGAAGGTCAGGAAGATAGGATTACACTATGCTGATGACGGCATTCTTATAACGTTTTTAAGTTTGTTTATTTTGAGAGAGAGAAAAAGAGAGAGAGAGAGAGAGAGAGCAAGCAGGGGAGGGGCAGAGAGAGAGGGAGAGAGAATCCGAAGTAGGTTCTGCACCCTCAGTGCAGAGCCTAATGTGGGGCTTGAACCCACCAACCGTGAGATCATGACCTGAGCCAAAATCAGGAGTCGGACACTTAAGTGACTGAGCCACTCAGATGCCCACATTCTTATAATTGAATGTAACCAAAGTTTCCACTACACACACCCATGCAGAATACAGTAAAATAAACTCTGACTGCTTTGACATGTGCCTTTTTGGATAAGTCTCTAGTTCTTGGAGGCCACTTACTCAGGAAGCTGAAACAGCCTAGCTGCTATGTTACTGGCTGGACTGAGGGACATAAAGGATGCAAAAGTGCTTTGTAAAACTGTAAAGGGTGGCAAGGGAAGAATTATTAATAATATTCAATATCTTTAGAAATAATTCACATTTTTGCTTTCTCAGCTATATAATACACAAAATTATTAGCACTAGCAATAGTAAGAATGCATTGCATTTCTTGAGTCCCTGCTCTGTACCAAGAACTACACTAGGCACTGGGCACAAATTTTCTCTGATTCTTACAACAATCCTGAAAGGAAAGGTATAATTATCCTCATTTTACATGTGAAGAAACTAAGGCTTAGGAAGCTAAGAAACTTGTGCCAGGTCATACAGCCAGCCGATGGCAGAGTCAGGATCCCAGCCAAGGTTAGACCAGTTCTAAGGCCTTGTCACACAAAGAAAATACTTGAACACTAAATGCATATAAAACCTTAGTGCCATAAAATTAACCAGAAGATGAAACATACTTACATAGAACAAAATGTTACACTGAACAGTTAATATAAAAACTGTGTTAAAATTTCACATGACTTACAACTATCCCTCGCTTTATAGTCAGAGTTAACAGTCTGAGCAATTGTTAAAATATAATCGCTACACAAACACAAACACTAGTACGTGTAAAACTGAAATGTGAATAAGGTGAGTGGATTGTAGGAATGTCAATTTCCTGTTTATGATACTGTTTCATACTTTTGTAAGCTGTTACCATTGGGGTAAATGTGGCTGAAGGGTACATGGGATCTGGCTGTTTTATTTCTTATGACTGCATATGAATTTGTAATTATGTCAAAATAAACATGTAATTATGCAAAAAGATAACTGTCACATTTTACTTACGGCAAAGTTACTCTGAGCTGCGTAGTGCAAGGGTGTTGCTCCTTGGCTGTCGGATGGGATGGTTCCAGATTTATTTCTTTCTAAAAGGAGATGGACAATCTGTGCATGGCCTGAAAGTAGACACAAGGCGGTTATCACGTAAAAGGACTAGTTAATTTATAATCTATTTTAAGGAAAGTTTTCTGGATAGTGGCCCCCAGTATAGCTTCTTCTAACTTCTCACTAAAATACTATGATCACGTAGAACAAAGGCGAACACTTACAACACTGAAATCTTAATGATTCAATCAGAAAGGAAATGATATGAATTACAATTGCTAGATTGAGAAAGAGTATATTAGGTATCAGCCCACTGCATTCCCTCGCTCTGTTTTATAAAACTGTCCATTAAAAACAGGAGGGAAGCCAACCCCTGTCAGCCATCAGGGTCCCTAGTATCCAGGTCCCACTGTACAGCTGATCAGAACCGCACAGCTTTTCGGGAGGACAAAGTATAGTAGAGCCTCTTGTAACCTCTGAGGCCTCCTATCAGTCCGCTTTACCCTCCCACCTCCACTTTTTTCACAGTAGGTGGTGATTTCAAATCCCAGAAAATGTGTGGCAGGAATGATGAGGTGGTGGCAGAGAAAATACTCTGCAGTGCATTCTGGGGGATGTGGTTTCCGCAAGTGAAGAGCTATAGAAAGGATCAAAGAATGAACAAACATGGTAGCAGCATACTTGGGAGGCCTGAATATCATGCATTCTATTGCTTCCATGTTCTGGGGACCCGGGCAGCAGAAGAACATGGACACACCGCAGGAGAAAAGCAGGCAGAAAAGGGGAATGTGGGTGGGAGTTGTGCTCACAGACCTGCTCCCAGGTATGACACAGATGGAGTTCTGAGGTGGGCAAAGTGAGATCACAGGCAGACTACTGAGACATGTCATCTTGTTTGAAAGATAAGGAGAAAAATTCTGTAAAGGCAGTATGAAAATACACTATAGGACAGGGAAATAGGAACACCATCAGGAGACGAAACGCATACCTCATAACATGATCTAGAGAAGGGTCTAGAGGAAAAACTCAGGAAACTGTTTGGCATCCTTGACTTGGGCAAAGAGATGTCCTCAATGGAATGAAACAGAATATCCTAAGAAGGAAATAATCTGAAACGCAAAGGTGATGGAAGGAGGCGAAAAGGAAAAAAACCGAGATACAAAGAAATTGGGATGTGGGAAGGGAATCAAAATACAGCCTAAAATACAATCTATGAGAGTCAGAAAGAAAACAGAACTAGGGAACAAAAAGTCACTTTAGTGACCTGGAGACGAATTTGCGAAGTCCTCCCAGAATGCACCAGACAAAGAGAGAGGGATGAAACTGCACATTGAAGTGAAATCTAAATAATAATTATAAATCTGATAATAAGACGGGATGCAAATGCAAAAAGTATTCTGAAAAGACACAACGTGTAATTTAAAAACTAAGCCTGCAATAATAACTGGGGAAAACTTCAAATCATGTTAACAAATACTAAAAAAGCGATAAGTAAAGGCGTGCTAAATTCCTCACTTTAAATTCGGTGGAAATCAATAGATGCAGTTTTGCTTTTAACTCTGACTTATGTTTTAAAAAGTTTTTGATAAATTTAAAAGTAAACACTAATAGAACCTAAAACTCTCCTAAAACACTAGGCAATTCAAAAACAAATAACAACAAACCTAATCTATATACCAAAAGGCAGGGGAAAAAAAAAACCCCAAAACATCAATAATACTCAAAGAACAGAATAGCAGAAAAAAGACCAAATCCTATATATCTTATAATAGTGACTATTAATGGGTAAAACTCTTTCACTGAAAGAGAAAGACTCTCAGATTACATGCCCTCCAAAGCCAGACACAGACACATTTTTGCACTCTCTCATCTAACAAAGTGATCCCCAAAAAGGTTAAGTAAAAGGCATATCAGGAAAATATGAAGAAAAAAAAATCACATATCATAGTATTGGCACAAACATAAAATTAAAGTCCTCCTCCCCAAATACACAAGCATTGAATGTGAAGATTATTTTATATTTACATTTGTCAATGAATGTACATTACTCTTAAAATAAAAACGTGTTAAGGTACGATGTTGAAATTAAAACCGATATATAACAGAGAATACATTTATATTACTAAAATTTAAGCATACAACAGAGGGATAGAAGATGCCACATAGCAACTAAAAATTAAATTAAGGGCACCTGGGTGGCTCAGTCAGTTAAACACGCAACTCTTGATTTCAGCTCAGGTCATGATTTCAGGGTTCAGGGATTCGAGCCCAGCGTCGGGCTCTGCGCTGACAGGCAGAGACTGCTGGAGATGGTCTCTGCTCCTCCCGTTTGTGCGCATGTGCAAGTGTGCATGTGCAGATGCGCATGTGTGCGTGTGCCCGCGCGCTCTCTCAAAAGAAATAAATGAACTTAAAAATTAAAAAAAAAAAAATCCTTAAATTAATTAAACAGGAGGTGGAAGCTGACAGGTGAAGGGAAGCCATAGAAAGTTTTGGTACTCATTGTAGTTCCTCCTACCGTTGATCCTTTGACTGACAGCTCACCTAGCAAAGCTGCCCAGTGAAGTGGGGTTCGAAATAAGTTGTCGTACGACGTTATATTGCAGCTTTCATATGAGGTCAAGACATCAACCACTGTCACATTCCCATCAGCGACCGCAAAGTGAAGAGGTGTCCGACCCTCGTAGTCTTGCCAGTTCAGTAAGGACTCCGTGGGAGCAGCGTCCTATTTTGAAGAAACCAGAGACTTCAGACACACGTGGAATTCTCAGTAAATCACATTTGACATAAGCATGAGCTGAGCCATTTTCTAAACCTGTATATTCATTCTCTGTTAGCACAAGTGATAAAACTCAGAAAAAAAGTATACGTTCTAAACCTTTAAAAATTTCTTGTCATGTTTAACTATAAAAAATGCAGAAAAGATATAATAAGTACCATTACTGACTATCCAGATTAAATAGGTGTCAATATATTGCCTAATGCGCTTTTGTACCTGTTATGGATTCGGCTAAAGCTGTATGTTTTATACTTTTGTTCCATATGTATGCATCCATAAACAATACGTACATTATATATGTGTGCTTTCAATATTTATACCTCTGAGTTTATGCTATGTATATCCTTTGGCAGTTTTTTTCCTTCAACACTATACTTTTGGGTGTCCATGTTGATACTAGTTCATTTGTTAAGCCACAATTTACTTATCCATTCTTCTTGTGAGGGACAGTTAGGTTATTTACAGTTGTTCCATTATTAACAATAATGCTGCAATGAACATGCTTCCTTTACATGTCCCTTTGTAGCACATGTGTGAGATTTTCCTCTAGCCCAGACACCTAGAAGGGGACTTTCTGGGTACAAGGATATTTACATTATCAATTACGTATTATCAAACTCCTCTCCAAATGGTTACACTAATTAACACATCCAGGACAATGTGTAAAAGTTTTTATTTCCCCACATGCTGGCACAAATTAACCCTTTGGTATTATCAAGCTTACTACATTTTTCCCCCCTTACAGGAATGCAAGCATTTTGCTGATGTTTTAATTTTATTTATTTTATGAATGAGGTTGCGTTTTATCATATGCTTATTGGCTGCTCTGTTTGAATTGACAGTTCACATTTACTCATTTTTCTCCTAGGTCTTTGTATCTACTGCAAGGTCCCCTTTCAAGAATAAAGGATTTATTTCCCTAGCTGCTGTGAGTGCTGCCAGCAGATGACCCTCAACTGTCAGACTTTTACAATTGCTTCAGCTAAAGACAGTTGCTTCACTCAAGGTCATATCCCTTCTTAGATTAGGTCACAGCCAAAGCCAAGCCTTCCTGCCCCAACCTGAGAACTCTCTGAAAGGCCACACAAGTTTAGAGTTGCCTGTGTGGTCATCCTATTTTATATATATATAAAAAAAAAGTATGAAAGGTATTTTAAACACTTCAAAAAAAGTAGTAGAATTTTACCATGGTGGCATTTTAGGCCTTTGAGTCTCCAAAGGACTAAGATGTGTTTACAAGGAAAAAAAAAAAAAGCCAAATCTGTGAGGAAACAAGATACGATGAGTGACAAGTATCCTCCAAGGACTCCAGATATTGGAGTTGACACATAAAGAATATAAAATAACTATCTATGAACATGTAAAAAAATTAAAAATGAAATAAAAGGTGAATAAGGTAAAAAAACTATCAAAATGACGAGGCAGACTTAAAAAACAAGAAACAACAAAAAGAACTTTTAGATGTAAAAATATCGGATTGAGCAATGAATAGGGCAAACGAGAGAGTGGACTCAGATGAAGAAAGGCTGAGTAAACTGGAAGGCGTGTTTGATATAATTACCCAGAATATGGCAAGAAGATGGAAGGTAAAACAGATGAGACATGGAGAATAAAATAAAAATGTCTAAAATATGTGTAACTGGGACCATAAAGGCAAGAGTGTAGAGAATGAAAGAGAGGTAATATTTAATTTTTTTTAATGTTTATCCATTTTTTCAGAGTGAGAGCGTGAGTGGGGGAAGGGCAGAGAGAGAGGGAGACACAGAATCCGAAGCAGCTCCAGGCTCTGAGCTGTCAGCACAGAGCCCGATGTGGGGCTCAAACTCACGAACCACGAGATCATGACCTGGCTGAAGTCGGATGCTTAACCATCTGAGCCACCGAGGTGCCCCAAGAGAAGTAATATTGGAAGAGATAATAGCTATATATTTTCCGGAATGGACATGAATTGATAGTATACACCAAACATGACAAAAAACACCCCAAAACCAAAAACCAAAATAATGCACCAAAAAACAAACAAAAAAACCACCCCCCAAACAAAAGAACCTCCCCCCGCCCCCACCGGACACACTGTAGTGAAACTGCAGAATGCCACACAGACAAGAATGTAAAAGCAGCCTGTGAGAAAAGATACATCATCTCTAAAGCAATGACATTTACATCAATACAGAATGCTCCACAGGAACAATGAAAGGCAGAAAGCAGCAGAAAAGCCTGAAAGAGTAGAGAAAAAGAAGTACTTAGAAGTGTGTATACAGAAAAACTATATATTCAAGAGCATGGTAGAAATGTAGACATTCCTTTTTTAAAAATGTTTGTTTTGAGAGAGAGAGAGAGAGAGAGAGAGAGCATGCGTACAAGCAGGGGAGAGGCAGGAAGAGAGGGAGAGGGAGAATCCTAAGCAGGCTTTCTCTCTCAGCGCAGAGCCTGACATGGGGCTCAATCTTATGAACCCTGAGATCATGACCTGAGCCCAAATCAAGAGTCAGACGCTTAACCTACTGAGCCACCCAGACGCACTGAAATGTAGATATTCTTAAGAGCAGAGAGCATTCACCACCAATACGTCTACCCTAAAGGTAGATCCCTAAAGGGAGTTCTTAGAATTATATTTCAGGAAGTAAGATATTAACTCCAGAAGGAAAACTTGAGATTCAAGGAGAAATGCAGAGCAAAGGAATCAGTTAACATGCAGGTAGAAATAACTATTGCATATACAAAAGAATATTATCTTTTAAAGTCTAATTTGTGTGTTACAAGCAATAGGACTAAATATTAGACTACCATAGCTTATAAGCTGGAATTTGAGAAGCACTGATTAGAAACCTCAAAGAATCCACTGATAAATATTCAAAATTAATAAGAAAGTAATAAAAATTAATAAGCAAGTTGGTTAGATTCATATTCAATGAACAAAAATATCAACTGCATTTCCATGTGCCTGCAACTACCAGTTAAACATACATCTTAGGTACACTAACAAAAAATAATAAAAGTTCAGGGGCACCTGACTGCTCAGTCAATAGAGCACTCGACCCTTGATCTCCCTTGAACTCACGTTCAAGCCCCATGCTGGCTATAGAAATCACTTTAAATAAAAGCAGTACTATTTTTATTTTTTTAAGTTTATTTATTTATTTTGAGAGAAAAAGAGACAGCATGAGTCGGAGAAGAGCAGAGAGAGAGGAAGAGAGAGATAATCCCAAGCAGGCTCTGCACTGCCAGCACAGAGCCAGACATGGGGCTTGAACTCACGAAACTGTGAGATCATGACCTGAACCGAAACCAAGAGTTGGACGCTCAACTGACTGAGTCACCCATGCACCCCATAAAGCAGCACTATTTTTAAGTAGCAAAAAAAATAGAAATAGTTCCAAATGTCTGTGAATAACTGAATAATGCATGGCTTGTTCAGAAAATATAGAATACTACATAATGGCAAAAAATAATATATTACAGGTATACACAGCAACATAGATAAAATCACCAGCATAATATTGAGCAAGAAAAGCATGTTGCAAAAGAATACATTCAATGAGATTCCATATATACAGAATTCAAAAGCATCGGGGCGCCTGGGTGGCTTGGTCGGTTGAGTGTCCGACTTCGGCTCAGGTCATGATCTCACAGTCCGTGAGTTCGAGCCCCGCGTCGGGCTCTGTGCTGACAGCTCAGAGCCTGGAGCCTGTTTCAGATTCTGTGTCTCCCTCTCTCTGTGACCCTCCCCCGTTCATGCTCTGTCTCTCTCTGTCTCAAAAATAAATAAAAACGTTTAAAAAAAAATTAAAAAAAAAACATCAAAAATGAAACAATGTAGTGTTTAGGGATACGAATATATGTGGTAAAACTATAATGAAAATCAGGAATATAAACACATCATTGAGGATAGTGGCTGCCTCTCAGAAAGGGGAAGAACAGAATGGTGTTGGGAGGTACCCAGGGAACTTCAAAGGTAACGGTTAATGTACTTGTTCTTATGCTCAGAGATGAGTACATGAATATTTGTGGTTTCTATATTCTTTACAACTTTTTTGTTTTTTAAAGTAGGCTCCATGCCCAACACAGGGCTTGAACTCATGACCCTGAGATCAAGAGTTGGGCGCTCCATGGACTGAGCTACCCAGGTGCCCCTTGTATTCTTTTTAAAATTTTTTTTTTTCAACATTTTTAATTTTATTTTTGGGACAGAGAGAGACAGAGCATGAACGGGGGAGGGGCAGAGAGAGAGGGAGACACAGAATCGGAAACAGGCTCCAGGCTCCGAGCCATCAGCCCAGAGCCTGACGCGGGGCTCGAACTCACGGACCGCGAGATCGTGACCTGGCTGAAGTCGGCCGCTTAACCGACTGCGCCACCCAGGCGCCCCATGTATTCTTTATGTCTTACAAGCATTTTACAGATATCTCTACGCAGTGTTTAATAGGCGCAAGTATAAAACAGAGCCAGGGAAGGATAAACACAAATTCAGGAAAGTAGTTGATGGGGGACAGGGCAAGTGTGGCTTAAGTAGAGAGGATGTGTTTGGAAACCGGCATGTCAGAAATTCTGTGTGGTCTTAAATAGCAGCATAGCAGCACTACTGTGTTCTATTTCTTGAGTGATGGGTTCACGTGTCTGTTTTGTTTCTTCTGGTTCATAATTTGTGTGTCGTATATACGCTTTCGTATACTGGCTATTTCATAACAAAAAAGTTGTTTGTCGGCAAGGCCGCCCAGGGCCAGCAGCACCACCGTACTCACCAGGATGCATCGCACTGTATGAACAGCACTGGGATCTTTGTGGTTAGCTGCCCAGTGAAGTGGGATCTTGCCTTCGACGTCAGGGATCCCGATGTTGGAATCGTGCTTGATGAGCAGCTTCACGTGCTCCGGGTTATTGTAATAGGCACTCCAATGCAGAGCCGTTTGCTGCAAAATCGCGAGAGGCTCAGAAACACAGCAACAGTAACACAACAGATTTCCCCCAAGCTTTTATTGTGTGACGGGCACTGTTGTAAGAGCTTTCTGTATTTTACCTCATATAGTCATCGTGATAACTCTAGGCAATGAGTACTCTTGATTCCTCATGTGATTGATGAGGAAAGGGAGCACAAGGTGGATGAGTGCTCTCCTCAGGGGTATGAAGGTAGTAAGCGGCCGGATTGAGATTTAAATCCAGGCAGTCTGAAGAGGCAGTCTGAAGAGGCAGTCTGACCTCTTAATCATGACAGGCATTTACGTCATCAGGTACTAATCAGTGGTAATACTGAGAAAAAGAAAAGCAGGCCGGTGGTTTATGAATAACTATCAACAAAGTAAGTAACAATCTTGATATCGCACCAAGCATTTTAAGATTTTGATAGAATGTTTTGAATTTCAGTATCTATCAAAAAGAAGATCCATGCATAGGAAATCATGGATTTGGAATCCATTTCTTATATCAAAGTACAAATTTAAATTTAACTACAATTTTATAGGATAAATTGTTAGACTTACTGCTGATGTTAAGATACATGTTGCAAATACAGTGATATTGGCTTTATTTTGGATAAAAGTTAAAAGTGAACATCCTGTTGGGGCACCTGGTGGGCTCAGCAGGAAGAGCATGCAACTCTTGATCTTGGGTCATGACCGCGAGCTCCGCACTGGGCGTGGAGCTTCCTTAGAGAAAGAAATAAGGGCACCTGGGTGGTTCAGTTGGTTGGGCTTATGTCATGATCTCACGGTTTGTGGGTTCAAGCCCTGCATCAGGCTCTGTGCTGACAGCTCAGAGCCTGGAGTCTGCTGCGGATTCTGTCTCCCCCTCTCTCTGCCCCTCCTCCACTCATGCACTCACACACACTCTCTCTCTCAAAAATAAATAAAGGTGGAAAAAAAAAATTTTTTTAATGAACATCCTGAACTTGTTGGCATTGCTTTAAAATCCCCTCTGCCGTTCTCATCAACAAACCACAGTAAGACTGGTCTCTGTATTAAAAGAGTCACTGAGCAAACACAAAGAAATGGTTGGGCTGTACATTATCTCTTATGAACAGCAGTATCATCAATCCAGTCTAGAATCAGATCATTCGCCAGTAGGAACCAAGCTCACTTGCTACACTAAAAACTTTAACTGTTGACATATGTGGAATTTACGTACAGTGCACCTACAGGCATTTAATACGAAGAGTCACTCATTACTTTTTATTTAGTAATGACTGTAGAACAAAAATAGTCACAAATATAATAGAAAATAATTTCCTATAGCTACATTTTCTTCCTTCTTCCTCTTCTTCTTTTTCTTCTTCTTCTTCTTCTTTTTAATTGTTTTAAATGCTTATTTATTTTTGAGAGAGAGATAGAGCATGAGCGGGAGAGGGGCAGACAGAGAGGGAGACACAGAACCAGAAGTGGGCTCCAGGCTCTGAGCTGTCAGCGCAGAGCCTGACACAGGGCTCAAATTCACGAACTGTGAGATCATGACTTGAGCTGAAGTTGGACGCTCAACCGACTGAGCCACTCAGGTGCCCCTCTTCTTTTTTTTAAGTAGGCTCTATGCCCAATGTGGAGCTTGAACTCACAACCCCAAGACCAAAAGTCTCATGCTCTACTCACTGAGCCAGGCAGGTGCCCCTATAGCCACATTTTCAATAAACAACATATACAGTTTCTGTAATTCTTTTGTTATATTATGTTTGCTCTGAATATGTTTACTGAAAGGTAACACTAGATCTGTTGGATCTAATAGTACAAAGTTTGGGATTGTACTTTCTACATCTTTAAGCAATTTTTTTCTAGTAATTATTATTTTTTTACTGTGATAAAATGTACATAACACAATTTATCATTTTAGCTGTTTTTATTTTTTTTTTTTTAAATTTTTTTTTTTTCAACGTTTTTTATTTATTTTTGGGACAGAGAGAGACAGAGCATGAACGGGGAAGGGGCAGAGAGAGAGGGAGACACACAGAATTGGAAACAGGCTCCAGGCTCCGAGCCATCAGCCCAGAGCCTGACGCGGGGCTCGAACTCACAGACCGCGAGATCGTGACCTGGCTGAAGTCGGACGCTTAACCGACTGCGCCACCCAGGCGCCCCCATTTTAGCTGTTTTTAAATGTACAGTGCAATGGCATTAAGCACATTCCCAAAGCTGTGCAACTTCGGCGCCTTCCACCCCCAGAACCTTTTCATCTTCCTAAGCTATACTCCATACCCATTTAACAGTAATTCCCAATTTCCACCTGTTCCCAGCCTTTCACTTAGCATAATGTCTTCAAAATTCATCCATGTTGTAGCGTGTGTCAGAATTTTGTTCCTTTTTAAGGCTGAATAATATTCCCTTGCATGGACTGCATTTTGTTTCTCTAACCATCCATCAACGGACATTGGGATTGTGGTCATCATTCTCCTACTGTGAATAATGCTGCTATGAACATGGGTGTATAAATATCTGCTCACATTTTTGATTTTAGCTCTTCTGGGTTGATACCCAGAAGTGGAACTGTTGGATCGTGGGGTAGTTCCATGTTTAATTTTTTGAGAAATTGCCACCCTTTTTTCCATGGTGGCTGCACCGTCTTACATTCCTACCAGCACTGCACAGGGTTCAAATTTCTCCACATCCTCACCAACGCTTGTTATGTTCTGTTTTGGTAATGATAGTCCATCCGAAAGCGTGTGAAGTGTTATCTTATGGGGGTTTTATGTTGTTCAGTTTAAATACATGATACAAAACTTTGGGTCTGTGAAGAGTGTAAATTAGAAAAACAAACAAACAACGGATCCTTCCTGTCAGTTTGAGAATCGTTGCTTTGGGCTTTTGTCCTGTTCTCGTCTCTGTGCCTGCCTGGACCTTGCAGATCTGTTTTCCATCTGTTTGGCCGGATTACCTCCCATCCCTGTTCAGTAACAGAACAGACAAGTACTGGACAATAGCAGGGAGTTCCTAGAAGATTCTGAGGAAGACATCATGGTGCCTGAAGACATCTGTGCCTTGGTAAGTGATTCATGGGGCTTCGTGGACTGATCAAAGTGCTTTTTCAGTGAAATATTAGCACTACAAACATGGTGTGAGTTAGGAATAATACTGGTTTACAGTAGTTGTAAAATAAGGTCAGAGTTGATTTCAGAATGCAGGGTTATGTGAGTCATGGGTAAACAAATTCTGAAAACTACAGGAAGAGCCTGTGAAGGGCAGTGTAAGGGTCACTGGATATGAGCCCAGCGGGTTTAATCCCAAGAGTTTTAATCACATATGGGCGTGCTGAAGGTAGCAAGAACTCCATGATTCGGTGCTTCGTGGAAAGGAAGAGGATTTTTGCACTTGTCTAACTGAACACCACATTTTTATTTCCTGTAAAGAACGATCAAAGCATTGGTCAAAACAGTGGCTGGCGTGTTCAGTATGTTAAAATTCAAGATCCGGGAGGATAACTGATCCTGGCAACAAGTGCCAGAGCAGATGTCAGAGCCAAAATAAAACGAATAATATTTATTGTATAGCTAACATTTATTGAGAGTTATTTTATTACGATGCTATGGGAATTGTGTTAAACCCTATTTATATGGGTTTAACCCTATATATGTTTATATACCTCATTTTATCTTCAACAACCCTATCATCCCCTTTTCACATATGAGAAAATGGAAGAGCAGAGGAGTTAAGAAAATTTGCCCAAAGGCACAGAACAAGTAAGTAGTGGTTTCTAGACTGAAACCCAAGAAGTCTGACGCTAAAGCCCAGACCATTATACCACTGTGCACTTACTACATTGCCCCAGGCATTTGGCCAGAAGGAAACTCACCCTTGGTAACTATCGCTACTAGCTGTCAAATATTGGGGTTTGGAGATAGGCCTGGGTTGAATTCTAGTCTTGCCTCTTGGATCTCAGACAGAATTTTAATCTTCCTGAGCTTCAGTTTCCCCATCTGTGAAAAGGAGATGATACTACCTACCACACACGGTTGGTAGGAGGATAAAATGGCAGAATTTAAATGAAATTTTTCACTGGGGAGTATGAAGACTAGAACACATTCCACCATGTGTAGGAGCAGTAGTTCTTCTTTGAGCTTTCACATCATAAAAGGATGTGAATTTGCTTTTTGCTCTTAATTTGCCTCCTGATTTTGGCAGTCCCTTACCTTTTTTTTTTTTTTTTAATTTAAGTTTATTTATTTATTTTGAGAGAGGGAGAGACAGAGAGGGAGGGAGGAAGAAACTCCTGAGCAGGTGCCGCACCATCAGCACAGAGCCCGATGCGGGGCTTGAACTCACGCAGTCATTAGATCATGACCGAAGCTGAAACCAAGAGTTGGGCCCTTAACCGAATGAGGCACCCAGGCGCACCCCCTCCCCCTTACCTTGTTTTTATCCTGGGTATCCACTTCTCCTGGTGCCATAAACTTCAGCAGAAGCGCCAAACACTTGGGGCTCTTGTGCCGAGTGGTCAAGTGCAAAGGGGTCATCTCTTCCAGATCCTTTTGCATCCAGTTTGCTCTGCGTGTAAGTAAGAGTTTCATGAAACGATAATTTCCCTAAATAAATAAATAAATAAATAAATAAATAAATAAATAAATAAATAAAAAGAAACAGTAAGAAGAAAATTAATTTGGGGCCAAGACATTTTCTAAATTTTAAAATGTTTTAAGTAGTTTAATTATTCTGCTAGCATAAAAATATTCAGATATATCAATTGATCAAAGGAAAAATACTTAAAATCCCACTACTCTATCAATTGTTTTACTATGAAAGCTCCCTTCCAACCACTTCCTATATGCATATAATTTACACTGCATGCATATAGTTTACAATAGTTTAAATAGCTGGTCAACGTTTCATTTATTGAACCATTCTAATTTCCAGTATTTTCTTTTATAGAATATGATACAATGTACATTTATTTCCACATAGTTTTCCTTAATTTTTTCGTAAGAATAAATGATCAGGAATCAATTTAGTGTGCCAAAGGAGTTTATACAGTTTTTGGTGTATTTTCCAAATTGCTATCCAGTAGCAGCAAAGAATATACTAGCACATTCTGACCCATACAGCACCTATTATTTATATTCAAAGTATAATAACCTTGCGAAATGATCAGAGATTTAAAATCCCAATTTACAGGTGAGGGAGGTGAGATTCACAGTGGTTGAACATTTTGTTCACGGTCATCTGTTACTAAAGTATAAAGTAGGTGGTTAGTTTTCTTGCAGAGCTACGGAGAGGTACAACTGAGAGAGACGAATCTTGTTCGGAGTTTGGGTCCCAGAAGCATCTGGTCACCTAAACACAAACCTAGAAGTCACTGGAGGCCATCCACTTGCAGGCAGTACTCTCCACAGCAGTTAAACCCTCCAATCTGGTAGAATCAACCCATTCAGAGAAAGCAGCTTAGCTACAGGGGTTAGAGCAATCCACTGGTGGGGATCCAGGTCAACCGTGTGTGTGTGTAATATGGTAGCTTTGAAACCAAACAAAACCCTCAAAAAATCGTTCTTTGGAGCTCCTTCCTGAGATATAGTTCCATATTTCCAATTCTGGTTGGAGCCTTCAGTTTGCTTGGTACCACAGATATTTGAAAGTCAATATAACGAACCTGTACGACATAGTCAAGTTCTCTGCCTGCTTCATGCCTGTTTCTCTCTCCCTATTCAAAGCAGAATGGCAGTCAGGGTTATCTGTCCTTTTCATCTTCTGAGATCCTCTACATCCTTAATATTGTTGGAAATGTGGTTTTTTTAGCATTATAATGTATTGATATTCTACCGTGAGTGGCTATGAGTATTAGTAAGAAAATATTTATGAGTTAAGCAGGCCCTCCCCCCATTGTGATGAATGGGAGGCTCTAAGGCAAAGGGACCAGCTAGGGAGACAATGAGGTGCAGAAGGATGATGGTTCCCTGCTCATACCCACAGGGACAGAGATAGGAGTCAAGTCAGCTCAAGGGCTGGGCCACAGATAAGAATCAGAGGCTAAAAAAGTGTCCATCAGGCTGTCTATATTAGATGGGCAGACTTGGAATGGACCAAAAAGCAAAGTGACTCAGCTCAATTATTTCCTCTCAGAGAGGCTTTCCTTGACCACCCTAATGGAACTTATTTTGTTGTGCTTCATTCTAGTACCTTTCCATTTCCTTCATAGTACTTTGCTAAGTTTGTAGTTACTTACATTTGTTTATTTCCCTTCCCTGTGATCTCCTTCACGAGCTGTAAGCTTCATGAAGGCAGAGACTGTGTTTTACTGGGCACGGTGCTTGGCTAGCTGCTGGCACAACATAGGTGATTACTTGAAGGACTAAGTAAATGAGAGGAAATAAAGTGGGTGGGGGGATGGGCTAAATGGGTGAGGGGCATTAAGGAAGACACTTGTTGGGATGAGTACTGGGTGTTATACCTCGGTGACGAATCACTGGAATCTACTGCTGAAATCATTATTGCACTATATGCTAACTAACTTGGATGTAAATTAAAAAATTAATTAATTAATTAAAAAAATACCTTCCAGAGGTTTCTCTTTTTGTTTACAAATTCTTAATGTTGCTATATTAGATCATTAACAGTTAAGAATCTTAATTCTCAGATGTCTGGTATTTGGTTACTCTTCCTTTTTAATGTTTTGTTTATTTGAGCATCACTCATCAGGCTTTCTCATGTCATCCAGTGCCAGCTTTTGAGAAGTAAGGTGCTAAAACTTCCTCAAGAGGGCACCCTGCTCTAAATCTCTTGCCATCTTTTCTTTGAAGAAAGAAATGGTGCCCAGGAGAAACAAATCTATGTGGTACTTCTTACCAAAAAATAAAGCATGACCTTTCTGAGTATAACATTTCAAATATTACAGAATAATTCATCACGACCTTTTAAAGATATTCAATCAGACAATCATCTTGATTCTGGAATCCAGAGGAAAGGGGAAGGAAAAAGAAAGAAACAAGAGTATATTGGTGGGGGTGACTACTGACTTACAGACACAGTGCTTCGTGTATTTACACCTTACACTGTTCTGGGGATTCTACCTATAGAAAACATGATGCACTAGGTAATAACATTTATTTATTCACCCCTCAAAAAACATTCATTGAGTCTTGTTATAAAGCAGGCAAGAGTGAAACGTTTACACTAAGCTTTATTTATGACAAAGCTCTAGGACGTATTTGCTCCTCACAGAAGTATCATGGAAAGGTGTTACAGATTAAATAAAGTATCTTCCTGTGCCTCTATTTCCTCATCTGCAAAACAGGGATGGAGTACCTGAGATTATTGTGCATATGAAATGATAAAGATCATATTTGTACTCAGTGCACAAAGTAAATGCTTAGTAAATGTTTGCTGGTTTTATTATGAACAGTTTTCCAATGTGGAGGAGGCAACAAAATATAGCTAATCAAGTAGAAACAAGAATGGCCCATGATTGACAGCATATAGATAGAAAGATCTGACCACACATAGCATATATACACTTCAGCTAGAGAAGTGTGGAGAAAACCAAGGTTAGGGACAAGTAAAAGTGGAAATAATTGGGATGTCATAAATAGTGATCTTCTGATTTTTTTTTTTTTTTTTTACATTGAGAAAGATGCCTGTACTCTGCCTACAGAGAATGATGACACAGGACCAATAAGGGTGTACCCAGTAGGAAATCTGCGGGAACCCTGGGGAGATGTCAGCTTCTCTTCCCAAAGGCAGAGGCACAACAGATATTATCTACAAATGCTGGGACTGGAAACACTATAATCCATTTGGACCACCATCAACTTCCTGGTCTCATGAACAAGCATTTATTAGATGCCCAGGGCATGCAAACTCAATTCTGAGGATGAGCAGAGGCGGCAGAGAACTCTAAGAACTAAAATCAGGAGAATATTTCTAGTGTCAGTGGAAAAGGGGAAGATACCAGTTCGAAACAGGAAGCTAATTTGATAACCTTCTGAAGGTTGTTATGACTGGGGACCCCTATCCTAGACAACTTTGCTTCCTATAAAGCCCTCTCAATAAAAAACAAACAAACACAATGTTTAAATATTTCCTTAATATTGCTTAAAATTCAGACTTCTTAAGTTTTCAGGTTTATTCTTAAATGCAAGAATAAGGAGGATTTGGAGTTAATCATTTAGCACCATCTCTTAGGGGCACACAGAACTTAATCCTCAGGTGAACACTGTTTTGGGATCTGTTTTTATAATTTCTGACTGAATAGGAAATAGTATAAGAGTGCAGGAGATAATAGAGTATATGTTCCTAAGAAAACTCATGGTAGGGGGGCGCCTGGGTGGCTCAGTCAGTTAAGTATCCAACTTGATTTTGGCTCAGGTCATGATCTCATGGTTCGTGAGATCGAGCCCCATGTCGGGCTCTGTGCTGACAGTGCGGACCCTGCTTGGAATTCTCTCTATCCTCTCTTTCTGCCCTTCCCTTTGCTTGTGTGTGCGTTCTCTCTCTCTCTCTCTCAAAATAAATAAATATTAAAAAAAAAAAACTGATGGTAGTGAGCACAAGTTGAGAGAGCTGAAGTTAGAGAATGTCCTGATTTAGTCACCAAAAGGACATTAGCCCTGATCTGATCTGATCTGTTACGCCACCGAAGTGAGAAAACATTTACTAATGTCTCTGAAACATTGAATAAGATGTTTTGTTTTGCTATGTAGCCATAATCCTCATCTTAATCTTCCCATAATTAACAGGAGCTTCTTTTGTCTGTGATGTAAATGATTATGACATTTGGATTTCCCCCAAATGCAGGAAAAGGACTACAATATCTAAAAGGGTAAAAGAGGATAAAAAAGTTCTCTGACCTGGAGAACACACTTAAAAGGAATCTGGGAAATAAATCAATCCAAAATGTGACTTTTAACCTTATATATTTTTTTTGTCTGTCCAGTTCTCTAAAATAGGCTCCATTTTTAGAAAAAGCATATAGTCAGTTAATCTTAATAACAATAATATGGGAGTTTTGAATGAAATGCCTCGATATTTTCCTTCAGATTCTCAATTTATTATTATTTTTTAAGGTTCACATTTGAGAGAGAGAGAGAGAGAGAGAGAGAGAGAGAGAGAGAGAGAATGAACGGGGGAGGGGGCAGGGAGAGAGGGGAGAGTCTCCAAAGTGGGCTCCGTACTGACAGCAGAGAGCCTGATATGGGGCTTGAACTCATGAACTGTGAGATCGTGGCCCGAGCCAAAGTTGCATGCTCTCCTACTGAGCCACCCAGGTATCCCTAGATTTTTTATTTCTAAGAAATAAAACAGAACCGATACGGTTCATGATCCCTCTGTGGCCCTCTCCAATTCTCCCTCTTTAGAGACTACATCCTGAATTTGGAGTTTTTCATTCCAATGAATGCTTTAATACATTTGTTTCTTACACATATATGTACCCATAAGCTACATAGTATTGTTTTACATATTTTTAGTCTTTATATAAATAGTACTGTATGATCGCTTGCCACCTTTTTACTCAAAGCAGTGCTTTTTTGAGATTTATCCAAGTGGCTCCGGTTCATACATTTTCACCGGAGAAAGTATTTTGTCATATGAAAATAACTGTATTTCTTTATTCTCTAGAGGAATATTTAGCATGTTTCCCATTTTTCACTATTGCGGACAATACTGTCTGGACAATTTTCTTCTACGTCTCCTGGTAAATGTGCAAGAATTTCTGTAATGCTGGGTTGAAAGTGCTCTTTAAAGCAGCTAGTCCAATTTATATTCCCACCAGGAATGTATGAGAATTTTTATTTCTTCACATCCTCGCCACACTTGGTTTTGTCACACTTGCTAACTTTTGCTAGTAAAATGGATACACAATTGTGTTTTGCCATGGATTTAATTTTCATTTCCCTGACTGAGGTGGAATGGTTTTATATGTTTATTGGCCATTTGCTTCTTTTTCTGTGAATAGCCTTTTTGCGTTGTTTACTCATTCCCCAATTTAGCTCTTTGTCTTTTTCTTAATGATCTGTAGGAGTTATTTACATATTCTGTATACTAATTCTTGGTTGGTTTTGCAAATATCTTCTCTTTGTGTGGATTGTCTTTTTGCTTTGTTTATGCTCTTCAGCTAGGAATGAATTCATGATCTGAATAATGATATTGCTAGCTTTCTTAGCATTAGAGTTCTTCATTTATTTTGGAATTTTTGTTTGCAGGCTCATTCATTCATTCATTCATTCAATCATTAAAAATGTTTAGGGTTTCCTGGGTGGCTCAGCTGGTTAAGCGTCTGACTTCAGCTCAGGTCATGATCTTGTGGTTCGTGAGTCCAGGCCCCACATCAGGCTCTGTACTGACAGCTCAGACCCTGGAACCTGCTTTGGATTCTGTGTCTCCCTCTCTCTCTGCCTCACCCCTGCTTGTGTGCTGTCTCTCTCTGTGTCTCAAAAAGGAATAAACATTAAAAATTTTTTTTTTTTAATGTTTGTTTTAAGAGAGAGAGCGTGTGCACTAGCAGGGGAGGGGCAGAGAGCAAAGGAGTGAGAACTCCAAGCAGGCTCTGTGCTGTCAGCACATAGCCCAGCAGGGGGCTCCATCTCATGGTTGGTGAGATCATGACCTGAGCCAAAATCAAGAGTTAAACACTTAACCAAACTGCACCACCCAGGTGCCCCTGCAGGTTCATTTTAAAGAGAAGATTGTTTGCTATGTTTTTCTTTTTTCTCCCTCTCTCTTCCTCTCTCTCTCCTTTCTCACCCTTACAGCTGCTAACACCCGCTCCTAATGCACTAAGAATCTGTTCTTAGAATGCTTTTTTGCAGCCTCATCTCCAGCGATATGAGGGATGTCTTCCTGGTCCTGAGGCTTGATCTTTGTCCTGCTCCTGCCACTTCTCTAGACTAAGAGCTTCCTCTAAAGCTATAGCTTCATATTAAGGTAAAGAATACCCCCCAATTCTAAGTACTTTCTTGGCTTTAATGTGACCACTTTTCACTCACTTAGTGGGGAAAAAAGGGAGTACCTTCCTGAGCCAGAAGTATTTGAAATATTCTCCAAGATGGCTCCCTGTTCCTGGTAAATGCCTTAATTGTTAACTTCTAGACTACTGGCAGCTGAGCTTCAAAACATTCTGAATCCCTACCTCTACATTTCTTCTCCAAATGGCAACCATATTTTCTACATCTGGCTCCTTGGAACCTTTGCTATTCGCTTCCTCTTCAGATGAAACAATTACTTTAATAGACTCCAATGCTTAAGACTTGGCTAACCCTGCCTGTAGCTGCCCCTTTCCCTCCTGAAATACCAAAGAGAACAGATAATTTCCCCAAACCAGTACAGTAGTTTGGGACCTGCATGTTTCTCGATTATGATCTTTGCATTCTTGTTCCGTGTCCTTAGCATTTATATTTACTTTCAGTGTAGTTGAATCGAAAACAATTATTCACTATGTATACAAATGTTCACTACATTTTTCTGTTCATTTATAGGTTTGTATATAATTTTGTCCTGGAAAATATTACAACTATATATGTGTATATAAAATAGCACATACAGATGCAAGGTAGGCATTCTGCCATATTTCATTCTAAATCTAATCATATTATGTACCAAAATATACATTATTTACAACCGAAATGGAAATAATAGAAACATGAGTTGTTATTAAGTCCAATGATGTCTCTATAATTATATATTTATAAACCCTCAAGGCATTTAAAATATTAATTTTTAAAAAGAATCACTATCCTTGGGAAGTATTTAGGTCACAAATATCACTGATCTCATTACATCAAACTTTTCTGTAATGGTTGCAGACACAAATGAGTCTTGGAAATACCACGAGAGTGCTGGGAGAAGCAATCTGCCATGGGTCCTGAGTGTCCCTGCATGTATTTACTGGGTATGCCAAGAATGCAAAGTCTTGACTCCTCTTTACTTAGGCTGTGCCTCAGAGTTGGGTTTGCAGCAAGCAATCTTAAAGGACATTAATGTCCTCCAGGACATTAGACAAGGAGCAGGCTTCTTAGCACACACTAAAGTCTGGGGATTCCCAAAACTCAGCATTTCTCAGATGTCATGCAAACCCACTGTGCACCCAGGATCCACCTAGGTCCTCTGTGTTGCTCCCACAGTCCTTGGGAGCAAGGGAAACTGGTGTAAGCATGCAAATGCTCATGTTACTGTGGCATCAGTAATAAAGCTTTTTTGTCTCTTTTGGTAGTCTTGTGTCTTCTGCTGGTACGTATGGGCAACTTACTGCCTTGTAATGAGTTAGGGCACATTAAAGGAAAAAGTAGGGCAAAATTAAATCCAAGCCTCAACAGTACAGGCAATGAGGAAGGGATGCTGACAAAGATACATTTTGCTTGAAAAGTAAGGACAAGGGCCCTGCAGGCCAGGTTCAGGGACAAGAAGACTCTCTGAGATGGTACCCAAGTGATGGGGAAGGTGGGGGAGGTAAGAGATCCCACTGTCCTATCTGTTAACAAATCTCAGTGGTGGCAAGTAGAACTAAAACAAGCTGCCCAAATGGTGCCTTGGTCTCTGGTCACTGTCCTCTGGGCAGGCAGAGGAAGAGATGTTAGCATGACAATGCGACAGTGAGCTGAAGGCAACGTGGTTGTGGCTGCTGAGCCAAGGGCTCCCTAAAGTGGAAACTAATGGTGAGAACAACGAGGAATGAGCAGCTGTTTAAAAGTGAAAGTAAATGCAAAGACTTGTCTAATAGCACAGAGCCAAGTGCACCATGTACCTGATCCTGGCTGTAGCTGTATTTATCTGGCAATGAGGATAAAGCACTAGGTATAGAGGTAGTCACTGTCTGAAGCAAAGCTCCTGGCTTAATGGTGCCCTTGATGCATGGAGGTTCCTCTGAATGCCTTGGCCTGGTTTACTGATAATTTGGCTAAGTTAAAACCTGATGGTGTCCATTGGGAGACAGTCCAACCTCAATGCTGACTCTGGAAGACTGACTATGGTAAGGGCAAGTCAGCCCAGTGGGCTGAAATGAAAGCCGTCATTCTTACCTGAGACAATACTCCTAAGGAAGGGGCATGTTTTTACTACCCCTTGGGTTGTTGCCAATGTTCCAGTCATCTGATCTGCCACCTGGAAGACTATATATGGAGGTGGATTAAAAACACCCCTCTTTGTGGCTACAAATTATGGAAACAACTGGGGCTGCTGACTAAACAGCTTGGGTCACTCATGTAGATGGCCATAGTAAGGGCTCATTCTCTTATAAGACCAACTGGAATCAGGTTGCTGAATAAGGCTGCTTTGCCCAGGTTATTGGCCATTTACCATCTGTATCCATCACCGCACTAAACATAGCGATGAATCCATCATCATAGACTAGGCTCAAAGTAAAAGGTAGGTGTTTGATGTAGAAACTACCACTGCACACCAGACTTGTACATTCCCCTATGTAGGCCTACTTTTGTGTGTGTGATGAAGGAGGCCATGTTAACAGGGCATTGCTCCTGCCTATTCCTTGCAAGGACTTTTGATAACTCCTTCTCATGGTCACCTCATGCTTCACCATTGCTGACATTTTTCAGGTTATAGTATTGTTGTTCCAGTCTGATCAGCTTATACCAGCCACACCACTGAGGCACTGAAACTAAATTATTTCATGTTTTGGTATTTCCAGACCATCTGACTGTCATAGTCTCATTACGGTGTACCTTTTGTTACAAAGACTACCCAACAATGTGCCACTAGTTAAGGTATTTGATGGGCATTCTATGCTCTCTACCACCCTTAAGAATTTGAAATTGTTGACAGCAGGCATGACCGCCTTCAAAATAAACTCTAAAAGATTTCTGACTCTACCTGTTACCTCCTCCTCGTCCACACACCTAAGAGAGGCAATTAGGCTACTGAATGTGGCCACCCCTAGAAAGAGCTCATATCCTCAGGACAGTCACCTGGTAAATAATCAGAACAAAAGGAGTGGGGACTATATACACCTATTTTGAATATTTGGTTTTCTTCCTTGCCCCTCCTGTTATGATGCTTATTTCTTTTCCCTAAGAGCTATCTCAGGCTGGCTTTGGTACAGCCCCTGGATGGCAGTCCACCCAAAAGGGGACTTGGAGATTCAAATTTAATTCTAGCTCAGCCACCTAGATTTGTTTGATGGACAATGTTGATAGATCATCAACGTATAAAATGACCACTTGATTGAGTACACTGTTTACCAAGTCTTCCTTACAGTGCCCACATGGGCCAAGATGGGGGATATAATGAGTCTCTGTAAATTTGTTCCGTATCTACCCTTCTAGATGAAGGACATGGGTGCAAGTAGTAGATAATTAGAGAAAAGGTGAAGAGTTATAGATATTTGAATGGGGTACCCTAATTTTACAGCTATTTGGATGAGATAACACTTCAGCACCTGGGAAGGGGATACGTTAGATCTTGGTAGATGCAAGGAGGGAGAGGATAATTATTGCTCTTTTTGTCCTCTGGATCCAGTACTGCATCCTGGATATTGTTTGCTGCCTGAATCAAAGAGCAGCTGAGGATAGCAATCTGATCTGCTTCTTGTGTTTGTCATTGCCATTCATGTGCTATGAAATAGAAAAATCCAAGTGGACATGGATGGTCCTGAAGTCTTTTGCTGTGCTTGACACCATCAATGGCAGCTCCCGAATGTGGATCCCCTTGTATATGTAGAAACACAGGGACTGGCTCAACCTTATTTTAACCTAATGGATACAAATTCATAGGTCTCTCCTGATGTGTGAGAAGCTTTGGGTTATGCCATGTATGACAATCAACTACTTGGTGATACTGCCCATGTGGCTTAGCCAAGTCATAGTAATGGTGATCCAAGTTTAACAGCAAATCCTAACCTAAAGTGACTTGTGTCTTTTCAGGTTTTATGTTTGTATGTAGTGGGAGAAAGGGCCATGAAATATTCCTCCATTAGTCCGTCTGGTGCTTCCTATACTTATTGGTAATCACACCAAAGATCAGCAGGTCAAACTCCCTTGTTTAAGTCATAATAGATAATAGACTAGTCTTAGAGTACATCCTGGTTGTATAAGGAACCTATTGTTTCCCCTGGTCCTTACTAACAGTTGACTTAATCCAGGACACTGAGGGGGCATAGTTGAATTAATACTGCGGGTTGTTCTCATACTGCTGCTTTGAGTCCTATTAATTAAATGTCATATGAGACATATTAAACAGATTTGTTTTCAGGCTCTGTTGGTCAGATTAATCAGAGTTAACTGATGGAATAGTATGCTTATGTCAAGAACATGTAGGACTAAGTGATGGATTGTTGGGAGAGGCAATTCACCATGGACCCTAATCATCTCTGCATGTTCTTATGCCAAAAGTCCAAAGTCCTGATCATTTTTGACTTACACAAGTTCTCAGGGGTGTGTTAGCAACAATCAACTTGAGAGATGAGGTCATTATTTTCCTTTGTGCTTAATTACTGCTTACTATAGAAGCAGTAGATCCCTCAGTTCTGATGGAAACCTACTATGTGTATATCATCCATCTGGGCCTTCTGAAACTCCCTCATTATTCTTAGGGGTAAGGGAAATCAATGTAAATGTATAGGTGCTGATGCTTTTTGCTATGCTGTGAATAACAAACTTCTTTGTCTCTGGCCCTGGAATCTCTTGTCTATTGTCAGCATCCATGAAATAGTAACAGACCAACTTCTTACCTTGTGTAAAATTTCAGACGCTGAAAATAATTCTATGTTATTGTAATATGAAATGAGGTATAAGAAGGACTGAAACAGGATTGGAGAGGTGGGCAGGGGATAGAAAACGGAAAGTCTAATACAGCAGGAGAAAGAGTCTAAAACTTCTTGTGTAGGTGATGGGGAGCCAATGAAGAGTTTAAGAAAGAAATGACATGAGTGGATTTGTGTTTTTAAAAAAATTCTCTGGAGGCCATGTGAAGCATCAATTTGAGGGGGGCAGATCTTTAATGATACCAGTCAGAAGGTTACTACAGCAATTCAGAATAGAAATGTTGAGAGCTAAATGAAAATAAGAGGACAGATTAGTGAAATATATAAGGACTCACGTATGGGTACAAGATGGAGAGTAGTGTCAGCAATGGAAAAGATGGAAAGAAAAATAGGGTTAGGAATGAAGATTTTGAGTTCCATTTTTCTTTAACATGTGGGGTTTGGGGATTCTGAGGGATAGCTACATAAAGATGTCTAGCAAAAAATGAAAAGGATATATATGGCTCTAAATATTGGAAGAGATGGCTAGATTCAAGATATAGGGTTATGAATCATCCATATTAATAGCTGCTTCCACTGTTCTCCAAAGCAATAATTCCTGGCATAAACTAAAGTACATAAAATTAGAAAAATGAACCTCTACATATAACTGAAATGTAAACATAATTTAAATGTCCACATAAATAGCTCAGTACAATGCAATCCAATACTGTTCTTTTTTCTAGACCATAAAAAACAACTACCACATCAAATATAGAGTATAAGTGGATTGGAAAAGAATGGCCCTTCCATATTATTCTTGTTCACTTGGCTCATTTTCTAATTTCAGTTGATGTAGGTGTCTTGTTGTACTCTGGTTTCTTGGTCTTTCATTTAACCTGACTCTATAGGAAAGCAAACAGTTACAAAAACCAAGTTTTTGAATGACATGAATTCACTGAGTGTTAGAACTGAAATTAAACCTGCAACTGCTTTTCTCCAGTTTCAGATATTCTCCCTCTTTCCGTAAATTTCTGATAGTCCAGTCTAAACATTGCGCTTTATAGCTAAGAATTTCTAATTTTTCAACAACTATGATGGTAACATCACTAACCTTCCACCTTCAGCAAAACTTTAAAACATTTTTAAAAAGTTATTTGAGAATTCTCTGAGCAAAGTCTAAGAATGGCACTTCGAAGACAGAATAGGAGCTGTATTTGTTGTTTTTCCAGTTTAAGATGTTCATCCATCTGGCAGAGCAGCTAGACAATACATCAGCCAAGAACATCTCACTGGCTTGAAACAGATTCTGGCTCTCAAAGAGGATTTGACTGAAGGAAAGGCAACATCTTTAGTTGCTCTGTGGCTGAACTCTTCTAATATTTCTCCCCGGTGCCTCCTCCAAGCTTGGCTCCATCCACTAACTTGGTTTCCATAGGAATAGACAGAGCTATCAAGTGGCACACAGTCAAACAGCATAACAGAAAGAGAAAACGTTGCTGTCAAACACACACACACACACACACACACACACACACACACACACACACACACACACATATTTCTCTAAGAGAAGAAATGATGCAAAGGTATCCTTGACTCTGAGGCTTCCTTATCCAATGCCGGATTCATCAGGTGCTTCTTCTGTCTATTATAGCCTATTTTTTAAATGAGTCCCTTCAGTACTGAGCATGTCATACCAAAAATAAATGTTAAAAAACAGTTATAACAAGTTGTGATGTGTGTTTCCACAAGTACCATTCTGTTGGGCTTGTGAGGTACCCTTCTGTATTTAGAGTGGTGCTTTAAATTAGCACAACCTTTTGGGATGATTGTAAAATGCATTTTGTTTCCCATAATTGATATTGTTTGTAGGAAAACATTAATTTTTTCATAAATCAGTAGTTCTAACTCTAGCATGTACCAGGATCACTGGAGAACTTGAAAACACAGATTGCTAAGGTCTTCCCTCAGAGTTTTCATTTACTAGGTCTGGTGTGCGGCCTAAGAATTTGCATTTCAAACAAGTTTCTGGGAGATGCTGGTGCTGCCAGTCTAGAATTCCACACTTTAAACCATTGTTTAAAAGAAGAATGTAATGTTGAAGTTCTCAACTCTGAGAAGCTTAAACAACAAACAATAGAAAAACCCAAATGAAAACAAAACATCTGGTCTATCCCAGATCAATGCAACCAGAATTTCTGGGACTTTGGAATTATTACTTCTTCAATACTTTGCAGGTGATTAAAAAAATGATATCAAGATTAAGAAATGCTGACCTGATTCAATCATTTATTCAATATTAGTTATGTACTATATGAATATTCTGTATCCAACACTGAGTAAGAGGTTTGGAAGTTTTAATTTTTGTGTTTTTTTGAATCATATTTGGTACACAATGCTACATTAGTTTCAGGTGTACAACATGGTGGTCCAACAACTCTATGTATTATGCTGTGCTCACCATGGGTACCTACCACATGTCACCATACAACTCAACCTCAATACCAGGGACTTTATTCCCTAAGCTGTACCTTTTACTTCCATGACTTATTCATTCCATAACTGGAAGACTGTATCTCCCACTTCCCTTCATTTGGTCCATTTGTCCATTCCTCCACCTCCTTCCACTCTGGCAACCATCAGTTTGTTTTCTGTATTTGTAGCTTTCATTCTGCTTTTTGTTTGTTTATTCACTTGTTTTTTAGATTCCACATATGAGTGAAATCGTATGATGTTTGTCTTTCTCTGAACTACTTCACTTAGCCTAACACCCTCTAGGTCCACCCATGTTGTGGTAAATGGCAAGATCTCACCATTTTTTATGGTTGTGCAATATTTCATTGTGTGTATATGTGTCTGTGTACCACTTCTTTATCCATTCATCTATCAGTGGACACTTGTGTTGTTTCAGTATCTTGGCTGTTGTGAACACTTTTTATTTCTTGCCTGTTTGATTTTAGCCAATCTAACAAGTATAAGGTGATATCTCATTGTGGTTTTGATTTGCATTTCCCTGATAATGAGTGATGTTGAGCATCTTTTCATGTGTCTGTTGGCCATCTGTATGTCTTCTTTGGAAAACTGTCTATTCAGGTCCTCTGTCCATTTTTTAAAAAGATTGTTTTTTTGTGTTGAGGTATAAAAGTTTTTTATATATTTTGGATATTAACCCCTTATCAGATATATCATTTGCAGATATCTTCTCGCATTCAGTAGGTTGCCTTTTTGTTTTGTTGATGGTTTTCTTCACCGTGCAAAAGTTTTTTATTTTGAAGTCTCAATAGCTTATTTTTGCTTTTGTTTCCCTTACCTCAGGAGACATATCTAGAAAAATGCTGCTATAGCTGATGTCAGAGAGATCACGGTCTGTGCTCTCTTCTAAGAGTTTTATGGTTTCAGGTAGAGTTTTGGAAGTTTAAAAAAATAATTAAAACACACGTGTACACTCATATACAATATAAAAAGTATAAGCAAGGAAGGGTAAGTACATAAAGAGGAATAAAACAGACCACAGAGGCAGGCTGGATAGAGGATATACTTTCAGCCCTTTGTGGGGAGGGGGAAGGGTTAGATCAGGAAAGACTTCATGAAGGAGATGACAGTTGAGCTGGATCTTGACTTAGGAACATCAATATTTTAGCACTTCTCCGTGTCTCCATTTCATTCCCCTTGCCCATTTCTTTGATGTGGACAATAGGTATTTTCTTTTTCCCTTTTTTAAATTTAAATTTTAGTTAGTTAACAGAGAATGCCATATTGGTTTCAGGAGTAGAATTCAGTGATTCATCACTTACATACAATACCCACTACTCATCACAAGTGCCCTCCTTACTACCCATTACCCATCTGGCCCATCTCCCAACCACATCCTTCTGTCAAACCATAGTTTGTTCTCTATCATTAAGAGTCTCTTGTGGTTTGTTTCCCTCTCTTCTCTTCCCCCCCACCCTTCCCACGAGTTCATCTGTTTTGTTTCTTAAGTTTCACATATGAGTAAAATCATATGGTATTTTTCTTTCTCTGCTTGACTTATTTCACTTAGCTTAATATATTCTAGCTCCATCCACATCATTGCAAATGGCAAGATTTCATTCTTTTTAATGGCTGAGTAATATTCCATTACATATATATATCATATAAAATGATATATATAATGATATGTGTCCATTATCAGTCAATGGACATTTGGGCTCTCTCCATAGTTTGGCTATTGTTGATAGTGCTGCTATAAACACTGGGGTGCATGTACCCTTTCAAATCTGTATTTTTTCAGGAGTACTGATGCATAGGGGCACTTGTACCCCAATGTTTATAGCAGCACTCTCAACAATAGCCAAATTATGGAAAGAGCCTAAATGTCCATCAACTGATGAATGGATAAAGAAATTGTGGTTTATATACACAATGGAATACTACGTGGCAATGAGAAAGAATGAAATATGGCCTTTTGTAGCAACGTGGATGGAACTGGAGAGTGTGATGCTAAGTGAAATAAGCCATACAGAGAAAGACAGATACCATATGGTTTCACTCTTATGTGGATCCTGAGAAACTTAACAGAAACCCATGGGGGAGGGGAAGGAAAAAAAAAAAAAGAGGTTAGAGTGGGAGAGAGCCAAAGCATAAGAGACTGTTAAAAACTGAGAACAAACTGAGGGTTGATGGGGGGTGGGAGGGAGGGGAGGGTGGGTGATAGGTATTGAGGAGGGCACCTTTTGGGATGAGCACTGGGTGTTGTATGGAAACCAATTTGACAATAAATTTCATATATTAAAAAAAATCTAATAAAAATGAAGGCCAGTGTTAAAAAAAATCTGTATTTTTTTGTATCCTTTGGATAAATAATAGTGAAATTGCTGAATTGTAGGGTAATTCTATTTTTAGTTTTTTGAGGAGCCTCCATATTGCTCTCCACAGTGGATGCACCAGTTTGCATTCCCATCAACAGTGCAAGAGGGTTTCCCCTTCTCTATATCCTCACTACCACCTGTGGTTTCTTGTGTTGTTGATTTTAGCCATTCTTACAGGTGTGAAGTGGCATCTCATCATGGTATTGATTTGTATTTCCCTGATTATGAGTGATGTTGAGAGCATCTTTTCATGTGTCTGTTGGCCATCTGGATGTCTTCTTTGGAAAAGTGTCTATTCATGTCTTCTGCCTATTCCTTAACTGGGTTATTTGTTTTTTGGGTATTGAGTTGGATAAGTTCTTTATAGATTTTGGATACTAACCCTTTATCAGATATGTCATTTGCAAATATCTTCTCCCATCTGTAGACTGCCTTTTAGTTTTGTTGATTGTTTTCTTCACTGTGCAGTTTTTGATCTTTTTTTAAAAAAAATGTTTATTTATTTTGAGAGAGAAAGAGGCCAACAGAGAGAGAGGGAGAGAATCCCAAGCAGGCTCCAGGCTGAGCATGAGATCAATATGGGGTTTGATCTCATTACCACAAGATCATGACCTAAGCTGAAATCAGGAGTTGGATGTTTAACTGACTGAGCCACCTAGGTGCTCCCAGAAGCTTTTTATCTTGATGAAGTCTCAATGATTCATGTTTGCTTTTGTTTCTCTTGCCTTCAGTGACATGCCTAGTAAGAAGTTGCTCTGGCTGAGGTCAAAAAGATTGCTGCCAGTGTTCTCTTCTAGGATTTTGAGGTTTCCTGTCTCCCATTTAGGTCTTTCATCCATTTTGAATTTATTTTCTGTATGGTGTGAGAAAGTGGTCCAGTTTCATTCTTCTGCATGTTGCTGTCCAGTTTTCCCAACACCATTTGCTGAAGAGACTGTCTTTTTTCCACTGGATATTCTTTACTGCTTTGTCAAAGATTAGTTGACCATACAGCTGTGGGTTCATTTCTAGGACTTCTCTTCTGTCCCATTGATCTATGTGTCTATTTTTGTGCCAGTACCATACTGTCTTGATGACTACAGCTTTGTAATATAACTTGAAATCTGGAATTATGACGCCTCCAGTTTTTTTCTTTTTCATGATTGCTTTGGCTACTTGGGGTCTTTTGTGGTTCCATACAAATTTTAGGATTGTTTGTTCTAGCTCTGTGAAAAATGCTGGTGGTATTTTGATAGGGATTGCATTAAATGTGTAGATTGCTTTGGGTAGGATAGACATTTTAACAATGGTTGTTCTTTCAATCCATGTGTAGGGAATGCTTTTCCATTTCTTTGTGTCCCTTCAATTTCTTTCTTAAGTGTTCTGTAGTTTTCAGAGTACACATCTTTTACCTCTTTAGTTAGGTTTCTTCCTAGGTATCTTAGTGTTTTTGGTGAAATTGTAAATGGGATCAATTCCTTGATTTCTTTTTCTGTTGCTTCATTATTGGTATATAGAAATGCAACAGATTTCTGTACATTAATTTTGTATCACGTGACTTTGCTGAATTCATGTAATAGTTCTAGCAATTTTTTGGTGGAGTCTTTTGGGTTTTCTACATGGAGTATCATGTCATCTGCAAATAGTGAAGTTTGACTTGCTGATTTGGATGCAGTTTATTTCTTTTTGTTGTCTGACAGCTAAGACTAAGACTTCCAGTACTATGTTAAATAGTAATGGTGAGAGTGTACATTCTTGTCTTGTTCTTGACCATAGGGGAAAGGTTCTCATTTTCCCCACTGAGGATGATATTAGCTGTGGGTCTTTTGTATATGGCCTTTCTGATGTTAAGGTATGTTCCATCTATCCCTATTTTGTTGAGGGTTTTTACCAAGAATGGATGCTCTATTTTGTCAAATGCTTTTTCTGCATCTATTGATAGGATCATATGGCTCTTATCCTTTCTTTTAATAATGTTGTGTATCACGTTGATTGATTTGTGAATATTGAACCAGCTCTGCAGCATAGGAATAAATCTCACTTGATCATGGTGAATATCTTTTAATGTACTGTTGAATTCAATTTGCTAGTATCTTGTTGAGAGTTTTTGCATCCATGTTCATGAGGAATATTGACCTGTAATTCTCCTTTTTGTGCGGTCTTGTCTGGTTTTAGAATCAAGGTAATGCTGGCTGAGTTTGGAAGTTTCCCTTCTGTTTCTGTTTTTTGTTCTTTTGGTTTTTTTTGGAACAGTTTGAGAAGAATAGGTAGTAAATCTTCTTTAAATGTCTGGTAGAAATCCCCTGGGAAGCAATCTGGCCCTGGACTCTTGTTTTTTGGAAGATTTTTGATTACTAATTCAATTTCTTTACTGGTTATGGCTTTTTTCAAATTTTCTATTTCTTCCCATTTCAGTGTTGGTAGTTTGTGAGTTTCTAGGAATTTGTCCATTTCTTCCAGATTGCCCAGCTGGTTGGCATATAATTTTTCATAGTATTCTCTTATAATTGTTTGTATTTCTGTGGTGTTGGTTGTGATCTCTCCTCTTTCAATCATGATTTTATCTATTTGGGTCCTTTCTCTTTTCCTTTTGATAAGTCTGGCTAGGGGTTTATCAATTTTGTTAATTCTTTCGAAGAACCAGCTGTTAGTTTTGTTGATCTGTTCTACTATTTGTTTGTTTCTACATCCCTTATATCTGCTCTAATCTGTATTATTTCGCTTCTGCTGGCTTTGGCTTTATTTGCTGTTCCTTTTCTAGCTCCTTTAGGGGTAAGGTGAGGTTGTACATTTGAGACCTTTCTTGCTCCTTGACATAGGCCTGAATTGCAATATACTTAGGACTGCTTTTGCTGCATCCCAAAGGTTTTGGACTATTGTGTCTTCATTTTCATTGGCTTCCATGTTTTTTTTTTTTAAATTTCTTCTTTAATTTCCTGGTTAACTCATTCATTCTTTTTTTTTTTTTTTTTTTTTTTTTTTTTTTTTTTTTTCAACGTTTTTTATTTATTTTTGGGACAGAGAGAGACATAGCATGAATGGGGGAGGGGCAGAGAGAGAGGGAGACACAGAATCGGAAACAGGCTCCAGGCTCTGAGCCATCAGCCCAGAGCCTGACGCGGGGCTCGAACTCACGGACCGCGAGATCGTGACCTGGCTGAAGTCGGACGCCCAACCGACTGCGCCACCCAGGCGCCCCAGCTCATTCATTCTTTAATAGGATGTTCCTTAACCTCCATGTATTTGAGGGCTATCTAAATTTTTTCTTGTGGTTGACTTCAAGTTTCATAGTGGTGTGATCTGAAAATATGCATGGTATGATCTTGATCTTTTTGTACTTACTGAGGGCTAATTTGTGACCCCATATGTGATCTATTCTGGAGAATGTTCCATGTGCACTGGAGAAGAATGTATATTCCACTGCTTTAGGATGAAATGTTCTGAATATATCTGTTAAGTCCATCTGGTCCAGTGTATCATTCAAAGCCATTGTTTCCTTGATGATTTTCTGCTTAGGTGATCCATCCATTGCTGTAAGTGAGGTGTTAAAGTCCCCTACTATTATGGTATTATTATCAATGAGTTTATGTTTGTGATTAATTGATTTATATATTTGGGTGTCTCAAGTTGGGGCCATAAATATTTACAAACTTCAGATTCTGCACTCTAATTTTCATAGAAAACTGGTGGTATTGAAACCCTCTCCTCCCTCCCTCCCCATCAATGGTTTTGGGGAACAGGTTTCTAGTGCAGTCCCCTGTGTGTGTTTTCACTCTTTCTCTCTAGCTGCTTTCAGGAGGAGTGCTTTCTTGTGCAAATCCAGTGCCCTGCTCTCTCTCCTGCTCTGTCTTTCTCCTCTCCATGGAAACAGCTCCCTTCTCTTTGGCACCATGGATCTTCTCTCCCTTAATGCACCTTTCTGCAACATGTGCCTTCTGCCTTCTCTCCCTCTAATTATGCAGATCATTTTGTTAATCCTCATATCAATTTCCTAGGTGTTCAAAATGGTTTGATGTTGATGTAGCTGTGTTCAAGGGATGAGACAAGCCCAGGGTCCCCTTACTACTCTGCCATCTTAAATCCTCCTCCACAATAGGTATTTTCTGAATTTTATGTAGTCTTACATAAAAATAATAGCTTTCGATCTTACTCCCACCCCTTCCAATCTGACTCAGAAGCTCCTCCTATGCTGAACTTTTGAAGCCAACATTAGTTAACTTGCATAGATCATGTCTTTTGTATTTGCTTATTACATGGTGCAGTAATTCCCACACTATCCCTTACTCTGGTCATAATAGTGAAGTCATATGTATATGTTATTCACTACTGTAATATGGCAAATTAGTCAGTCCCATATAAGGCCAGACAATAGTAAGAACTCTAAAAAGGGGCACCTAACTTGGCCTTGAGGGGCCAGTAAAGCCTTCTTGGAGAAATGGTACCTGAGCTACATATATACAATTAAACTTGTTTAAGTGGTAAGGAAGCTGAATGCAAGGGCACTATGCATGCAGAATGAGGGTGAGGAAAAAGTAACTAGAATAAAAGTTTTAAGTAGTTCATATGCCTGAGGATACAGTAGACAGGGGGACATAGGAAGCAGAAGCCAGAAAGGTAAGGCCTAGAAAGATGATGAAAAGTGTCAGACCAAGGCATTTGGACTTTTCCCGTTGGGTTTCTGAAGCAGTACCAAAGGATTTAAGTAAGGCAAATCAACTTCACATCTGAAGGCAAATCACTGAATTTCTCCTAGACTCAGTTTCCTCCCAAGTGAAAAATATGAAGGTCAAATAATAATCTATGGGCTCATCCAGCTTCATATTCTTTGGCTATGATTCTAAGAAGCAGAAAACCCACACTGCATAGCTACTTCAAAACTCAAGTGTTTGGTTTTTTTTTTTATTCAAGTTGCCTCAATAACAACTTAATTTCTAATAAGGTCTATTTTTCCTGGCCACAGGGTAATAATTTTTGAGTCTATTTCCTTTTTCCTGATATGAAAATTAATTTTCCTAGCATACTGAAGCTTTAGGGAACCCCCTGGGAGTCAGCATGGTATAATTAAATGAGAATATATTTTGGAGCCAGTCAAATCTGGGTACTTCACTGGTTATATTAACTGTGAGCATGTTAAAACCTCGGATTTCCCATGGGTATAAAAGAAAACAACAACAACAACAACAACAACAACAACAACAACAACATAGTGACCAGGTCACAGAAACTGCCCAATAAATATTGGTTTCTTTCTCAGATACCATTCTTGTTCTCTTCTCATCATAAAAGTAGTCTTTGAAAACAAAACATCTTTTATTTGACCATGTTTGTTTCGAATACAGGAAAATAAGAAAGTATTTGCTTCTAGCGTTCTCATTGTTTGATGTCCATTATAACCTGCCTGCCCTGTTCTCACTGTTCCTTCAGCTTTCTGAGTTATACTGCAAGTAGTTACCTAAAAAATCATACTTTAATATTAAATTCAAAAGCTAAATGCAACAAATCTTATTTACCTCCTGGTTCCTTTGAAGCACCCCAGGTCTTGTGGTAGCCTCTATCTTTAGTTTTCCAAGAATGTACCTTAGTTTTATTGATTCTAACATGCAGTTTAAAAAAATCAATTCATCTACTCGGCTAAGATATGTGCCTTGGGGAAAACTGTTTCAAACAACTGATTGAATCCATCTGTTGCCTTTTCTACTTTAGTCCCACCCTATGAATGGGATTTCTTGACAGTGGAAAAAGCAAATGTGCAGATAAGTGTATAAAAAATTCAATTAAACTCAAAAATCTTTAATGAACCTACACATTAAAGGTTTTCATTAAATGTACTAACTAGTAATCTGACTCAGGAACTATGACCCATTTTCAAAATGGTAGCCGAGGTCCCCACAGTGATGATGCTTGGATTCAAGCCTGTATCCTCTACTCTCAACTACAGCCATCTCTTAAAAATCATATCACAACCTACTCTCTATCTGCTAATCAATCCCTTAACTCTGTACTGTTCCTTACCTTTCTGCCACTATTCTAGACCTTTTCTCTTTGAAACTAAGAGAGAGGAAATGGAATTGGTAAAGAAGAGTGCCCCAGTTTAGTGGTAGGAGTAGGGAAGAAAGGTTGGGAGATCAAAGGCTAGTTTAGAGGCACCATTTTATAACTGAGCTCAGGTAGGTGTCCTGTTTGCCACAGCTCTGTTTTTAATTATAACCTAAAGTTTTTCTTTTTCTTTTTTCTTTTTTAAATGTTTATTTCTTTTGAGAGAGAGAGACTGTGAGCAGGGGAGGGGAGGGGCAGAGAGAATCCCAAGCAGGCTCCAAGCTGTCAACAAGGAGTCTGATGTGGAGCTTGGATCTCCAACTGTGAGATCATGACTTGAGCCTGAATTAAGAGCCAAAGGCTTAGCTGACTGAGCCAAGCAGGTGCCCTCCTAACAGTTTTTCTAATTCAAGAATATCACAATTCTTAAATCAACATTTTAGTATTTCCTGCAAGCCCTTTGTGGATAATTCAGAAATAATCATCCATTATAGAAAGCCATTCAAAAAGTATGAAATATATATTTTAGATGCATTGAGAAATTTGGAAAATTATTGAAAATTGTGAAAATAAAGTATTAATTACCCAAAGCCTAAGATAAACTCTGTTAGCATTTTGGCACAATCTCTTCTACTTCCTTTTAGCTTATTTGTTTAACATGGGAGGTGATTTTTACAGTTTCCATCAACCTATATACATTTAATTTTATAAGAGGAAGAAGCAATGATTTAAAAAAATTTTTCATCTTATTTATTTTAGAGAGAGAAAGAATGCGAGAGGGGGAGAGGGGTAGAGGGAGAGAGAAAGAAAATCCTAAGCAGGCTCCACGCTCAGTGCAAAGGGCTCCATCCCACAACCCTGGGATCATGACCTGAGATGAAATCAAGAGTCGGGCGCTCAGACAGTTGAGCCACTCAGGCACTCCTGGAAGGAGCAATGATTTTAAAAATAACTTCTACCATTTGGCATCCATCATAATAATAAGTAATTTAGGTGGGAGTGGTCAAAGGATGCTAACAATAGTGGGTGAAAGTTTGAGGAGCAACAGGATATTTACATAGTTTAAAATCAGCTTTCCACAAAATGCTTACCAATTACAAAGGAGAAAAATAACATTATAGTGAAGCAACCTGGCAGTTGCCACTTTATCCAAGTGATCAGTGTGACTATCACCAGTAATGGGACAAATCAACAGCACGTGCTTTCTGATATGACGTACTGAGAAGAGCACAACACCACTGCTGTGGTATTCTTACCGAAAGTGCATAATCTGAATCTAATTATGAGCAAACATCAGACAAATCCAAAGTAAAAGACGATATAGCTCACCTCTTCAAAAATGTAAATGTCATGACATGTGCATGTGTGTGCACACACACACAACTGAGGAACTACTGCAGTGATGGAAGACTAAAAAGACAGAATTGGATACAAGGGTTGAGCCTGGGGTTTTTATATGGATGACATCAATGGGACAACTGGGACATCTAAATAAGGTTCGGAGACTAGATAATAATATTTACGTTAATTGCTTGATTTTACTCGTTGAATTGTGGTTATATAATGTCCTTGTTTTTAGGAAATTACACTAGAGATTTGGGGGCAAAGGAGTATCATGTCTGCAATTTACTTCAGATGGTTCAGAACACAATATCTACACACATATACAAGAGACGAGGGTAAAGCACAATGTGATTAAAAGTGCACATTTGGGGAATTTGGGTTAAGGGTACATTCTTGCAACTTTTCTGTAAATCTAAAATTATGCCAACATATAAAGTTAGAAGAAAAAGAAAAAAAACCCTTAACTTTCATTATAAAAGTAATAATATATTCATTAAAGAAATTTCAAAAATAGGGGCACCTGGCTAGCTCAGTGGGTAGAGCAGGAGACTCTTGATCTCAGGGTCATGAGTTTAAGCCCCAAGTTGGGTGTAGAGCTTACTTAAAAAAAAAAAAAAGACATTTCCAAAACAAAAAAATATATAAAGAAGAAAACAATAACCAGCTTTCAATGCACAAACGTGAGGTAACCATGTTGACATTTTGATATACTCTCTTTCTGTCTCTTATCTATCAGGAATGTTTCTTATCCTCAGATTGCACTTAAATTTTGAATTTCTCTGTAATCATGCCTTAGTTAATATTCACAATACCCCTGTTGTAAAAGCCAGAATTACTGTCACTTCACAGATGAGAAAACACAAATTCAACAAGATCAAACTATGGGTTTACTTTAAAAAGATTATCAGATAACATATATAGCAGGAAAAAAAAGTCACTATATAGCTGGTTGACTTAGATTCATGAACTGTCATTTAGTTTCCTATAAAAAGATAAGTGTGGAGATGATTTTTGGAATTCTTTCTAATACTAAAATGTTATAATTCTAACCTTTTCTATTATCATCATCAACATTTTCTTTTGTATACAGACTGCAGTGCTTAGTGAAGTACCTCATATATAGCAGGCATTAGATAAATATTTTTAAGTGAATAACAAATGCATTACAAATTATAAAATGGATAGCTATGTCATGGAGGCTATGAAGTTAAAAAATATAAAGTGATTTGTAAAGTATCACACAATTATAATTGATTGTTATCGGTTACTTGTAATAGAAAACAATATAAAAGTAACTATTCATTCTAAAATAGAGATTAAAGTTAAGAGATGCCAGCTTTAAAAAAAAAGATGTCACCTTTTTGTAGGAATCTAAGAAATTTACTATGAAGTTTATTTCTGTACTACTCTTTGTTCAAGTATAATTCACCTGATTCGCATCAATAACCAATTTAACTGACTGTTTACAGACAGATGGAGAGACAAATGACAAATTAGTACTCCCCGGGTTTGTGGCATGGACATAAAAAGTGAATTTATTTTTCAAATACCTTTTATAGCCATAGCCTTGCTAGTAGAAGACATCTTATCTGGTTTACTATTGATCCAGATGACAAGGCTGAGCATCAGATTAAGGATATGTCAGACACCTGAAAGAAGGACTACCAACGGATGCAGCAGGATATGGTAGCTTCTTTCAAAATGATCTATTAAGGCGACGGTGTTTACAAAGGCAGTTGAGAAAACACAGCACAATACACTGGGTCATACCAAGGAACCAGCAGAGTGCCCAAAAAAATTTCAGATACGAATGTGAACCCCCACACACCAATCATGACACGTGTTTATTTCCAGCAATAAAAACTATGCACAGATTTTTGATGGCAAAAGATACCAGGCTTTTCCTTCACCCCACATTCTTTTCCTGTTGCCACTGTTTCTTTCTTGACAAAGAGTGGCATTCCTAAGAGATGATATCTGTTTTAAGATAAGGGTAGATATTATCTAACTTAAACTGTCTACCAACTAGAGAGGTTAAACTCAATTCAAGAATTTAATTCTGGGGCGCCTGGGTGGCTCGGTCAGTTAAGCCCCAACTTCGGCTCAGCTCATGATCTCACAGCTCGTGGGTTTGAGCCCCACGTTGGGCTCTGTGCTGACAGCTCAGAGCCTGGAGCCTGCTTCGGATTCTGTGTCTCCCTCTCTTTCTGCCCCCGCCTCAAAAAGAAATAAACATTAAAAACATTTTTTAAAAATAATTTAATTCTAAGATATCTTTGGTGATAGTGAAATATGACTTAGCTAAATGTGGTAATGACCAAAAAATATCATGCTAAAATGGAGTCCTGAAAAATAAAAATTCCAAGAGTGTTTCTTATATATAATATGATATTTTGTGTAGAAAGAAATGTCCTGAGGATAAAATACCAAGCACACTAAAAAACAATGTAGCAAAACAAAAAAAGAAATCTGATCAGAGGTGGGAAAATCTGTCTTTTATGATCACCTTGGGATTAGCACTTCTTTAAGGAAGATCCATTACTTTCTAGACTAGAATGAATTGAAGAATTTTGTGAGAATCATGGGAATAGAAAAAGCTTCAGAAAATTCCCCTTTCAGATGACTTTAGACAGACTTGAACTGGTTTTTCAAAACCCAGAGTGCTCTAACCAATTTCAAGAGACCAACATTTGACATTGTTATAGACTAAAGACAGCGAGCTCTGGCCTAAACTATTTAAAACATCAGCAAATCACTCAACATTTTAGTTAGCATGTAACACCTTTTGTAACAATAATAAAATATGTTTGTATTTATCACCAGATTAAAAAGTAGTGAATATGAGTTTCACTGCATTATCATTATTAAATGTTATAGATTATTAAATGTTATAGTTGTTACTCTAAGAACAACTGCATTTTGGTCCTGGCTCTAACTAGTTACCTAAACATGAGCATATCATTACTAAGCAACTACTCTGTGTAATATAAGGCATTGTTTTTATTTTTTAATTTTTATTTTTTAAAATATTTTAGTTTTAAGTAATATTTACACCCAATATGGGGCTTGAATTTACAATCCCAAGATCAAGAGTCTCAGGCTCTACTGACTGAGCCAGCCAAGTGCCCCACGGTATTGTTTTTAGATGTGATGGAAACAACTTTCCAATTTCCAAAGTGTGTTTTTTTTTTCTTTTCAAATTTTTATTTAAATTCTAGTTACTTAACATACAATGCAATATTGGTTTCAGGATCCAAAGTGTTTTACCAATCACCAGTTCCTTATGATGTTACTAGTTAATGCTTAAAAAAAAAGTATTGAGATCAAACAGTTATGAGAAATCCTGGCTTAAACAAAACAAAAAAAAACAGTCTTCATTGTATGTCTTCTCAGAGCCTTTAAGATGCTAATATGCATTGTCAATTTCCAAGAAGGAGCACGCAGTATTTCCCAAACTTATTTGGAACCCACGGGACCCATTTGTCACACAACATTTCGTGAGAATATTGTTCTAAGGAAGAAGCTTTGGGAAATGCTACACAGAATGATTTTCAAGGTCCTGTTAAGCTTTTATAATTTTTATTTATTTTTTTAATAAGAAACATAAACCTGCTTAATACCTAACTTCATTTTTCTTGTGTAGAATAAACTTGGGAAAATATGCTTGGAAAAAAAAAATCTCACAAAGCCAAGGAGAAAGTTACATGAGACTATAGCTATCAAAAAAAACCCAACAAGCTAGGGTAATAGGTAATATAAAACACTGAGAATGGATGCCAGAAAATGTGACAGGATAACAAAATTGCAAAAAATTACAAAACAAAACGAAATAAAACAAAACAAAACAAAACAAAACAAAAATACCTCCAGCCACGATTCTTTCCAATCAAGCCTTCTTTCAATCTACCTTATCAAGAGTAACCAGTACATACTTCACAATGGCTAACCAAATGCTATAGGTGCTAAACATCAACTATATATTGGACTTTATGTTTTGCACCTTAGGATATATGATTTGCCTATAGCTATGTTTCACCATAGCTTATTACCTCCCACATGCCTTGCATTTAGCCTCTTCAAGCCCACCACATTACTTTTATGCTCAAACTCCCAATCACATCCTTAACTCTCCTCTGCCAATGGATAAGAAATATTGCTCTGGTTAGTACCAGGTGACAGTAAAAGCTCAGAGCTTCCAAGTGCAGTCATGCACAACTGAGGAGGATTTCTGGTAGCCTACAATAAATCTAGTTAGTCCAAGGAGACTAGATTTATGAATGACTCTGCTCAGTAATAGAGCCGAGTTCAAGAATGACTCTGCTGACCCAATAGTGGAATAGTCAATGGAAAGGACAAAACTTTAGAGATGTAGCAACTTCTTTAACTCTGAAGGCCACCAAAATAAGTAAGCAATGTCTGTAGATGGGACTGTGAGAAACTGAAAGATCTAAGCTATAGACAAGTTACATGGGGAGAGAAAGGACAGGGAAGAGAGAGAAAGATAGGAAGTGAAATAGGAAATGAGAAATGAAAAGAATTAGGATTGGACAGGAAAGAAAAGTTTGTATGAGGGAAACACTAATCCATCTCTCATTCTTTTCTGTAATGAACTTCTTCAGTGTTTCTAAAAAACGCCATGGCCATTCCGCCTTTCAACCCTTGCTCACTCTATTCCCTCTGCCTGAAATTCTATCTCCCATTCCCATTCTTTGTCTAAATTTGACCATTTCATTAGAGCTCACCTGAAATTTCAATTCCACCATGTATTAGGCAGGTTTAACAGGGAATATTAGCTATTTTAGGTATTCTAGGCAGGAAGAATTGTAATACAGGGAATTATATGCTTATAAAATAATCAGAAGCATTCTAGCTAGGCTTTGAGGAATGACTCCCTGAAAAATGCAAAGTCACCATTGTGATTACAATATAAGTTCAATGCAGGTCTGTAGCTGCATCAGGAAGTTAGAATTTAAGCTGCTGTAGTAACTGCCCCTCAGCACCTAGGAGGAAGAAAAATAGACACTAGAATGGTCCATAAAAGCTTCCCTTGATGACTGTTCCCACCTGAGAAGCACTTACAAGCCCAACTTTCTTGTAAAGGACACTCAGCATACTAACACTGTCTTGTAAGATTAAAACATAGGCCCATTCTTGTTATCTTGGGTATAATACCCTTGCAGCAAGAATTACAGTGTATATCTCTAGTCTCTTTCTCCTCTGATCAAATCTAACTCAATTTCTTTGGATAGTTGTTCAAGGTATCAATAAGTTGCTAATTATAATCAGATAATGTCTTTGCAGACCAGACCTTTCCAGTTTAGTGTAAAGGAGTATAAGTCCAAGACTTTCAATTATGATTTTCAGCCTTATGTCTGGTTGTGGGCTGAAAGGTTTAAAATCTATTATAGAAAATTAAGACTATAATTAGCTTGTAGTTTTTCCTTTGTAGATGGAAAGGAGAAGCACAAAATGACATTTCTGGTATCTCTAAAATCACTCTCAAAGCTTGACCAAAGGTAAGTTTGATTTTATCTTTTACTTCTTTGGAGGGATTCTCTGTAGTGTTTCTACATGTCTATTAACTTGGACATCTTTTCAAGGAAATCTGCACAGTAAGTGGCCTTGGAAGCTAAGGATATTATCTCCCTTCAGGTTGGAGGATAGATTTGTTTGCTGGCCAGGATGATAAAGATAATAGGACCAAAGTTTGGGCCAGTTTGCTCAAAGTCCTGATGTAAGATTGGGGGTTTTTGAAATTCAGGTTTCCTCAGGTGTGACACAGGTCTACTTCCTGTGCAGAATCTACCTGGACCTGTCTCTACAACACCCCTATAGGACTTGGGGGCAAGGAGAACCAACGCAAACATAAAGCTCATGCTGCCTGCTGTACCACAAGTAACGCACTATCTAAATAAATTGGGTCTTGTGGTCTCTTTACCAGCTGAATTCATGTGGCAAGCCAAACTAATAGCTACAACAGCTTGACTGCTTGACAGGATTGCCTTTTGGGTGAGTACTCATCAACTATTTGCCAAATGAATAAATGAGTGAATGAAATCTGGCTGTGGCATGGAGAATGGTTTGAAGAGAAAAAGACTTGAATCAGGAAGACTGATAAACTAGTTAAATTCTTTAGAAAATAGATTATGATGGACTGGGTTAGAATAATGCAATAATAAAGATGGAAAAAAGAGCAAGAGCGGGAGACCTCAACTATGCATCTAGACTCCTCTAAAACCTTCAGCTGACTCATGAATTGCAAACACATGGGAGACTCCAAAAAATCTGCAGAAACCAATAAATGGAAGGTTGAAAAAATTGGTAAGATATTGCAGCTACTACCCAACACAGAGGAGACAAAATTTGGAGTTTGAGTCCCACCTAGAGGACTTGACACTTTTGGTTGAAATCTCAGAAAAGCCAGGGGGCCTGGGTGGCTCAGTTGGTTAAGCGGCCGACTTCGGCTCAGGTCATGATCTCGAGATCCGTGAGTTCGAGCCCCGCATCGGGCTCTGTGCTGACAGCTCAGAGCCTGGAGCCTGTTTCGGATTCTGTGTCTCCCTCTCTCTGACCCTCCCCCGTTCATGCTCTGTCTCTCTCTGTCTCAAAAATAAATAAATGTTAAAAAAAAAAAATCTCAGAAGAGCCATTCCTTAAAAGAATAGACAAACAAGGTATAACAGATTCAACTAAAGACTATGGGAAAAATTGAAACATTCAACAAATTCAGTGTGATTAACCAGTTTTAATTGCCTGATAAAACAACAACACCAAAAAAATCAACATTCATGAGAGGAAGATAACAAAATGAAGACTCTCTCTGATATATAATCTGAAATTATGAGTCTCCAATAAAAAATGAATACATGTGGAAAAAAATAGAAAAATTAGAGTCAGTATTATGAGAAATACAATTAATATAAACAGACCTCAAGGTGACTCAATGTTGGAATTAGCACACAAGGACTTTAGAGCAGCTATCATAACAGCTTAACTGAAAAGATGATTATAATGATCAAACAGATGAGGGAACCTCAGAAGAGAAAATGAACATATGAAAAGAACCAAGTAAAATTCTAGAACTGGAAAGTACATCTGAAATGTAAAAATCACAGACTACACTTAATATTAGCCTAGACAGCAAAAAAAAAAAAAAAAAAAAAAAAAGTCAGTTAATTTCAACACAGATCACAGAAATTATCTAATTTGAAGAATAAAAGTAAAAGATTTTTAAAAAAAAAAACAAAAGAACTGTACTGACCTAGAGGACAATGTAAAAAAATCTAATGTATGTATATTTGTCCCATGTGAAGACAAGAATGAGATAAAGTATTTCTCAAAGGCATGCTTGATAAAGTTAATATAAGGAAATATTAGGCAAATTTAGTTGACACTGGTGTTCAAATCTTTTATGGACAAATTGACTTCAATAATTTTTTTGAAACATGTCACACTTACAGAAAAATTGCAAGTTTGGTACAACTAACATATTTTCCTGAACCACTTAAGAGTGAATTGCTGACTTGATCCCTTACCACCTCTAAGTATTTTTGTGTGTAGTTTCTAAAAATTAAGGACATTCTTCAGCACTATCATAAGTGCATATATAAACATCAAAATCAGGGGCGCCTGGGTGGCGCAGTCGGTTAAGCGTCCGACTTCAGCCAGGTCACGATCTCGCGGTCCGTGAGTTCGAGCCCCGCGTCAGGCTCTGGGCTGATGGCTCGGAGCCTGGAGCCTGTTTCCGATTCTGTGTCTCCCTCTCTCTCTGCCCCTCCCCCGTTCATGCTCTGTCTCTCTCTGTCCAAAAATAAATAAAAAACGTTGAAAAAAAAAAATTTTAAACATCAAAATCAGATAATTGACACTGATACAGTACTACCATCAAATTTTCAGATTCCATTATTTTCCAATAATATCCTTAAGGATTAAGTTCAGAATCATACATTGCATTTAATACAAAGAAAACTACTGCTAGGCACATAATAGGCAAACTGCTGAAAAACCAAAATTAAAAGTAAAATACTGAAAGAAAAAAAGAACAACAATAAAAGCCATTACACACATGAGAAGAACAGGAATGATGGTAGATCAGAAACAGTGGAGGCCAGAAGACAATGGAATGAAATATCTAACTTACGTCTTATGAGAAATAGTATACTATACCAATGTGATAAGTAAAGGATGCATAAGGTCAACCCTAGAGCAACTTCTTAAAAATAATACATAGATGTAGTTAAAAATCTAATGAAGGAACTAAAATGAAATATTAAAAAAATATTTGATTCCAAAAAACTACAAGAAAACAGGTTGAGAGGAACAAAACCATATGGCTCAAACATAAAATGAAAATAATAAAACGGAAGACTGAAACTCAGCCATATCAATAATTCATTAAATGTAAATGGACTAACATTACAACTAAAATACAGATATTGTGTGAGTAGATTAAAAAAAGCAAGAAACAACTTTATGGTGTCTATAAGTAGTGTATGTTAAATCTAAAGACACAGATAGGGTCAAAGTAATAGGATGGAAAAACTTATGCCTGAAACAATAATCATAACAAAGTTGGAGTGGTTACTTTAATATCAGATATAGTACACAATAAGATACATGGTTTAAAAATATCCCCCCACAAAATATTCATTAATTACAAAGATGAAAGAGTACATCTAGAGTGGAGAAAAAGCAAATGCTACATTAACCAACAATAAGTGAATATCATCAGGAATGGGCAAATTAAAAATTGTGTGATACCTGATAGAATTCAATGAGAAGAACACAGAATCACTTCTATAGTATCTCTGCCAAGATGAATAACACAAATTTAATTATGAGAACATATCTAACATATCCAAATTGAGGAATAAAATAAAATATCTAGCCATAAATTTTCAAATGTATCAATACCATTAAAGTTGAGAAAAGATTAGGAATTTTTCCAGATTGAAGGAGATTAAAGAAACTTGACAACTAAATGCAATGTGTGATTCTGAACTTAATCTTTACAGATATTATTGGAACAATAATGGAAACTGAAAATTTGATGGTAGTACTATATTAATGTCAATTATCTGATTTTATGTTTATATTAAGGTATATATATATAGGTATATATGTACACACAAATGTATAAGGTACGAATGTCCTTGTTTTTAGAAAATACACACAAAAACACTTAGAAGTGGTGAGGGATCAAGTCAGCAATTCACTCTCAAGTGGCTCAGGAAAATACAAGTTTGTTGTACCAAACTTGCAATTTTTCTGTAAGTGTGACACATTTCAAATAAAATTATTAAAATCAATTTGTTCATAAAATTTGTGAACACAAGTGTCAACAACATGTGACTAATAGTTTATAGAATACCACACCCAACAACTGCAGAATACAATTGCACATGAAATGTTCACAGAATAGAACATATCCTGGGCTGAAAAATAAATCTTAACAAATTTAGAAAGATTGAAATCTTACAGCACATTCATCACAACAGAGTAAAATTAGATAATACAATATCTATAGAAAAGCTCAAAATATTTGTAAACTTAAAAAGTGTTTATTTATTTTGAGAGAGACAGAAAGAGAAATCATGAGTGGGGGAAGTACAGAGAGAGAGGGAGAGAGGGAATCCCAAACAGGCTCCATGCTGTCAGCGCAGAGCTGACGCAGGGCTCAAATCTCAAGAATCGTGAGATCCCAACCTGAGCTGAAATCTAGAGTTGGACGCTTAACCGTCTGAGCCACCCAGGCACCCCAAAATATTTGTATATTAAATAGTACTTTAGAAAATAATCATTGGTTCAGAGAAGAAATCATTATGGAAATTAGAAAGTATTTCAGATTTAAGGACAACAAAAATACAAAACATCAAAATTTGTGAGTTGTAGCTAAAGCAGTACTTGGGGAAATTACATAGCCTTAAATAAGTATATTTATATATTTAATTAAATCACATATATACATGCTTAAGTAATTATATATATCATATATAAATACTTAATAACATTTTACTATAATTTGACAGTAATTATTATTCTATAAAATCATTGGCCTAAGATTCCAGGATAAAATGTTAGAAAAAGATGAAAAATTAAACCCAAAGCAAGTAAAAGTAAGGAAAAGTGAATAGAAATGAAGAAAATTAATTGGAATAGGAAACTGACAAATCATGGAGAAAACAAACATAGCCAAAGTGGCTTTTTGCAAAGATTAACAAAATTAATGTCTACTTAATCGATGATGAAAGAGAAAAACCCACAAGTTACTAATATCAGCTATATTCATTTTCGACTGCTGCTGTAACAAATTATAACAAATTTGGGGGCTTAAAATGACACAAATTTATAATAATTACAGTTTTGTAGATCAGAAGTCTAACAAGGGTCTCAAGGGCCTAAAATTAAAGGTTCTCTAATAAATTAGAGGTTCTAAGGGAGAAACTGTTTTCCTGCCTTTTCCGGCTTCTACAGGATGCCCATATTCCTTGGCATGTGGCCCTCTTGCAGCCATCAATATCCTCATTCCAAGCTTCTGTCATCACATACCCTTTGGTGAGTCTCCTGCCTTCTTCCTTCCCTTGTAAGGACCCTTTAGGTTATACAGGCCCCACCCAAATAACCCAGGATGATCTTCCAATAACAACAATATTAACTTAATTACATTTGCCAAGTCCTTTCTGCCAAGTAAGGAAACAGATTCACAGGATCTGAGGATTAGGAAATAGACATCTTTGGGGAGTCAATAATCTGCCTACCATATCAGGAATGAAAAGAGGGGATATCACTACAAACATTAAAAGGATAATAGGAATAAATGGAGAACAACTACATTTTAATAAATTTGTCTGACTACTCAGTTAAAATGGACAAATCACTGAAAAAGACAAGGTACCAAAATGGACACAAGAAGAAATATAAAATCTGAATAGCCTAAATCTATTAAAGAAATTAAAACTTTCCCACCAAAATTAGGAAGTTAAAAACCATGAGGTCTAAGCGGGTTTACTGGTGAATTCTATACAAAACTTGATAAAGAAAAAAATACCACTTTCTTAAGTCTTCAAATAGAAGAGAATGAAACAGTTCCCAACTTATTTTATAAACACTACATAATCCTGATGCCCAAACCTGACAAAGACATCAGAAGAAAAAAAAAAACCAACTAAACTATAGATCAAAATTTTTTGGGGGCATCTGGGTGGCCCAGTCAGCTAACTGTTTGACTTCTGCTCAGGCCATGATCTCATGGTTTGTGAGTACAAGCCCTACATTGGGCTCTCTGCTGTCAGTGGGGATCCCACTTCAGATCCTCTGTCTCCCAGTCTCTGCATCTCCCCTGCTTCTGCACACTCTTTTTCTCTCTCAAAAATAAACATTAAAAAATTATACATATAAAAATTCTTTAACATTGTTACAAAAATCCTCAAAATATTAACAAATTAAATTGACCAACATATAAAAAGCATAATACTTCATGACCAAGTGGGACTTAACCCCTGGAACGCAAAGTTGGTTTCACACTTACAAATCAATTGATGTAATGAGTAAAATTGATCAAAAATAAGGAGAAAAATCATATGATCATCCCAACAGATGTAGAAAATGCATTTGACAATGTTTAATGCTTACTCTTGGTATACATTTTCAGCAAACTAGAATCAAAAGAAAATTTTCTGCATCAGTGTACCAATTATCAACTATTTGACTTTCAACTTCAAATCAATCCTTTTTTACCCTGTTTTGTGGTGCTGGAGTTAGTAACCATTTCTCCTTTACCAGCTGCCCCCAAATTTGGCTTTATCAGTACAAGGTGCAGCAGGAACACTGTAAGTTTCCATCTGGTATGATTTCCTTTCAGCCTGAGGAACTTTCTTTCCTCAAAGGAAAGAAACTTTCTTTTTTCTTTTTCTTATAATGTAGGATTTTTTTGAGATAAATTATCTTAGTTTTATTTGTCCTTATTTTAATTTCATTATGGAAAGATAGTTTTACTACACATAGAATTGTAGGTTGTTTCTTTTAGCATTTCAGATTCTACTGTCTGTGTCTATTGTTTTTGCGAAGTATGCAGTCCTCTGAATTCATGGTTTATCTTATTAGATTGTGTCTTTTTCTTTGGCTGCTTTCAAGATTTTCTCTTTTATTTTTGGTCTTCAATAATTTGGCTACGGTACTTCTAAGTGGAGTTTTATGTCTCTATCTTTTTGGGGATCGCCAAGTCTCTTGAATCTTTAAATTTAGGTCTTTACCAAGTTTGGGCAACTTTTGGTCATTATTTTCTCAACTGTTTTTCTGCTCCGTTGCCTCTTGTTTCTCCTGATAATCTCATTGCAAGTATTTTACCTCTTTCAATATTGTCCTACAAACCAGTTTTGAGCAAGTCCCTGGCTGTGATTTCGTTTTGACCTTTCTTTTAGGGAGAATTCTTCCATCTTGTCATTTTGGCTAAGTTTCTGTCTTTTGTGTATTTTGAAAGCTTATTATGTGGGGCGCCTGGGTGGCGCAGTCGGTTAAGCGTCCGACTTCAGCCAGGTCACGATCTCGCGGTCCGTGAGTTCGAGCCCCGCGTCAGGCTCTGGGCTGATGGCTCGGAGCCTGGAGCCTGTTTCCGATTCTGTGTCTCCCTCTCTCTCTGCCCCTCCCCCGTTCATGCTCTGTCTCTCTCTGTCCCAAAAATAAATAAAAAATGTTAAAAAAAAAAAAAAAAAAGAAAGCTTATTATGTTTCCTGCACCTGGGAGTAATGCTGTATTTGAAAGGGGTTATGCACTGTCCAGGGCCTGGCACTTCATGAAATGTTTCTGGTATATGCTGTGTATGCTCTGCTGTTGAGTTTTGGCTGCTCTTTCCCCCAGGTCAGTCCTCTGTAGAGCTCCTCCTTGCTTGCAGTGGGGAGTGTTTGGACCTATATCTAGGTGCACTTTGATTTGTTTGTTAAAAATAAGCCTTGCAGGGGCGCCTGGGTGGCGCAGTCGGTTAAGCGTCCGACTTCAGCCAGGTCACGATCTCGTGGTCCGTGAGTTCGAGCCCCGCATCAGGCTCTGGGCTGATGGCTCGGAGCCTGGAGCCTGTTTCCGATTCTGTGTCTCCCTCTCTCTCTCTGCCCCTCCCCCGTTCATGCTCTGTCTCTCTCTGTCCCAAAAATAAATAAAAAACATTGGAAAAAAAAATTAAAAAAAAAAAAAAAAAGCCTTGCAGCACTTGGCACATTGTCTCCCTCCAACCTTGAAGATCCTTCTGCTAATCAGTCCTCAGATCGATTTCCTGGGCGTTCCAAGTGATCTGACCTGAAAACAGCTGTGTTTGAGGAACAAGAAAAGCCTAGGGTTCCTCTACTCTTCTCTGCCACTTGAACTCCTCTAATGTCCCACAAATCAATGAAACATCATTCTTTTTTTTTTTTTCCTCTTAATACATTCTTCTCTTTTTTTAGGTTGGATAATTTCTATTAGTCTATCCTTTAAATTCATTCACTCTTTTGTCATCTCCAGTCTGCCAATAAGCCCTTCCAATGAAATTTTTATTTAGATATTCTACTTTTCAGTTCTAGAATTTCCATTTAGTTTTTTTATAGTTTCTATTTTTCTGTGAGACTTTCTATTGGTTTATTCATTAAATCATGTTTTTCTTTGTATCTTTGAGCAGAGTTAAAATCGCTGCTTTAAAATCTTTGTCTGCTAATTATAACATCTGGATAACCTTGAAAGTTGTTCTCCAAGATTTCCTTTTCTCTTTAGTATGCATTACAGTTCCCTGTTTGTCCACATGTCCAAAAATTTTGGATAATATTTTGGACATTGTAAACAAGAGTCTGGATTCTGTATGTTACACTGAAGAGTAATTTGTTTGTTTGTTTTAGAAGGTAGTTCATTTGGCCGAACTCAGATTCCAAAATTTGTTTCTCTCACATAGGCAGACAGCTGCTAAAATCTCTGCCTAAAAACTTTGATGAGTTATTTTAGCTTTAGCTTGGCTCCCTGAAGTTTTCTGTATGTATGTTTGGGTAAGGGATCAGGCAGAGATTTTCGCAATTTATATGTAGAATTTGGGGCTTCCCTTCTGTGGGTCCTTCTATTTGGGAATATCTCTCTTGACTTTTGGCCATTGGCCAAAATGCTGTCCTCTGACTTTTCAACTAGTGAGTATAGATTTCTCTTCAATTTTCCTCCCCCTTGAAGAACTGACTAGACTCTACCATAAAAGCAGAAATTCGACCAATGCCATTTCTTTTCTTTTTTTCTTCTAAGAAGTGACTACTCCCTAATTTCTGCCTGCTGTTGGTTACTCTTCAGTTCCTCTAGATAGCTGTTTTTATATTTTTCCCAGAGTTGAAAATGTCATTTGTTGGAGGTTGATCCAATATGAGCTAGTTCACCATTACCAAAAGGCATTGTTATTTTTAGAAAGCTCTCTAGATAGTTAAGAACCACTGTACTAATCCTGGTGATGGAAGAAGTATTTAGGTAGTCTCCACCATCCTCATAAGTACCACTTGACTGTCTATTTTGGATGTCGTGCTGCCAATAGCTGTCCTTAATTAGTGACCAACTATAATCTTTTACACAATTCAACATTCCTTCCTACTGAGCTCCTGTAACCAGCTGGGTAACATATATTCTCTCGGAGTTTTCCTTGTCGAAGCAGGTGGGACCAGTATCAAGCTTCTGTCCTTTTTCACCATTAGTCAAATGCTATACTTCACTAATAAATCCTAAAATTAGAATAAAAGGTTTTCTACAATGAGTGGTGTTTCTCTGCAGAACTGAAAAGAATAGATTGATTCAAGAATGTTATTAATTCAGAGCTAATTCTGACAATACCAGCATAAGAATTCACTGTTTCATGTCCCCAAACACATAAATATTTACTTAGCACCTATTATTTATATTTGTACTTAGCAATGAATTACAAGGGGATACAAAAATAAATTTGAAGGGACTCTGCACTCTTGGAGCTCACAGAACACCAGGAGCGGATCTGTTCATGAATAGCCATAATATAAGATAAAAAGTGCTAAGATCCATAACAGAGAGTCTAACGGTATTCTCAGAACTGTTACCTGATTGCCTTGGTCACTGAGGCATTACAAAGCGTTACAAACACTGTACAAAGTGTTACAAGAGCAAAGATTTTGATTATAGGTTATAGACAGTAAGTTCTATTCAAAGACCTTATTGCAAATCCAGCTATTTAAACTTTGAACTTCTTTTCCCAGGATATCAAGTTTGTCTCTATCATTTCCTGTGAACAATTTTGCTTAAGAAAACGTGGTCATAATTTCACAGATATAGTTCTAGAAGAATTGCATGAAATCTGAGAGAAGATTTCTGCAACCGTGGATAGGTGTTTTGAAACTTTAAATTTTTCTTGTTTAGATCAAGCAAAACAAGTACTTTAAATAACCACAATGCAAACGTTTAGTCTGCAGTACTGAGACTTGTGTGTATCTTCACTGTGGACTACAAAGTGAATAAGATCATAGAATCTTCAAACCAGCTGTGAAATAGGGAGAACTTAATGAAATATTTGTAATGGTAATGAATCTTAGAATTTGAAGGGCGCAAGGTCACTGGACTCATCCATTATCTAGTTTGTACATCCATTCAGTTCTTTTGGAGTACTTTTTTGAGTCATTTCAAATTGGTTGGCTGGGTTTTTCTAAATGGCTATAGAAAGGAGACCGTATGGATATAGAGATGGGCTGAATGCATAATCCATAACCTAGAAATGCTTATTCACACACTCTGAACATTACTGTCAACTCACCTTTATTCAAAGTATTCATTAAAATATACTTACCTAGCTATACATAGATGATGCTTATAAGTGCTCTCTGTGCCTGGTATATTTTTATGCATGCTTTTTTTTAAGTGCGTTTTTTTTGAGAGAAAGAGAGAATGCGTGTGCGTGTGAGCATGAGTGGGGGGGGGGGGCAGAGAGAGAGTGAGAGAGAGAATCCCAAGCAGGCTCCATACCATCAGCACAGGGCCTGACTTGGGGCTCAAACCAAGAGATCATGACCTGAGCTGAAATTGAAAGCCAGACCCTTAACCAACTGAGCCATCCAGGTGCCCCTGTACCTAGAGTATTTTAACAGCATGTCAAAAATTATATATGCTTTTGGGTAACAGCAATGCATTAAATTAAATTAAATTAAATTAAATTAAATTAAATTAAATTAGTACATAGAGACCGGATATATAAGGAAAATCATAAATGTTGCTTATAACATCATATTTAGCATTTATCATTGTTAACTTTGTTCCATAGAATTTAGTGAAATTTAAAATCATATACTTGGGGGCGCCTGGGTGGCGCAGTCGGTTAGGCGTCCGACTTCAGCCAGGTCATGATCTCGCGGTCCGTGAGTTCGAGCCCCGCGTCAGGCTCTGGGCTGATGGCTCGGAGCCTGGAGCCTGTTTCTGATTCTGTGTTTCCCTCTCTCTCTGCCCCTCCCCCGTTCATGCTCTGTCTCTCTCTGTCCCAAAAATAAATTAAAAATGTTGAAAAAAATAAAATAAAATAAAATCATATACTTGGCCATGAAGAGGTGGTATTAAGACCTCTGAACACTGGAGAATAAGTCAGTTGAGTTTTTCCAAATATCTTCTCCATTCATACTCCAAATGATCGCATTGTAATATAAGTATATACAGGAGTACATAGAGAATAGCGTAAGTATGTGTGGGGATGGAGGAAGAGATTTTGAGACTGCATTGGATACGATAGCACTGGTACAATTTAAATCCAATCCTGTTACTTGCTCTAATTTGCTAAAGAAAAAAATTAAGGCATTCCTTGGAAGAAACAACTTGGCCAATGTATAATAATTCTTTAGGTTAGCAGGAATAAATGAAAGATTTTGTTTTATAAGGAACCATATTTCTAAATGGGTATGGGAGAAAAATATCATCAAATATCCACACTTCATTATTAATTCATCTATCCTTTTAATTTAATGTCTCACTATTTTTTTTTCTAATAATAGTGTCAAAGGTGCTTATCACTTGTTAATTGTGACAACGAGATGGCAACTTAGGCCATTTCTCCCCTACAGTTTCATTTTTAATCACCCTTTAAGTGGTTTACCTTCTAGCATAACCAGAGACAAAAGGAACCAATCTGGATTTGCACTGTGTGTATATACGTGTGTGTGTTTTGCACATCCAGGCTTGAAGATACCATTTAGAGTTACACAGATTTATTATCCAAAGGGGTATCTAATTAAATAAAGAAGGGAGCATATGTTAGCTGCGTTGACTTCAGGATCTGTTCCTTTGTATAAAAGGGCTCTCGCATGCCTTCCTCCTCAATTCTGAAAGCACACGGTTCCTTATTCCCTTCACCATGAATAAGGCCGACATTTGACAGCTTCACAAGGCTGACAGGGTTACCCAACAGCCCACCCTCCCTATTCTCAATCCAATTAGACCTCTAATCCTCCAGATGAAAGGCCCAACTGCTCACGTTCCTCATGACAACGACAGCTATTGATTATTTGTCACTGCAGCTAACACCTTCCCTGTCGAGGCTGCTCTGACAGAAGCAAACCTACCAAATTAGACAGCACTTTATCTGCCCTGGAGGCCAAATGGCACAACAAGTAAAGGCTAATAAATGGTATAAAAATGAACAAATCATAACATTATGACAGGCTGATCGTTGCCAGCAGCCTCCCAGCTCAAGTTTGATGTTCTGTTAGACTTGCTCCTTCTCTTTCCCCTCTGCTCTAGCTCCAACTTTGACTGAATTAAAGGCCAGAACAATTAAGGCATTTGACCAGCAAAGATAAGCCAATTGAAGTATCACCAAGGGACATAAATGTCAATAACTGACTGCCATTTGTCAATACAAACATTCTGGAGATGCAAATGCTCAGGCCTCTGCTCTCCACTAGCCTGCACTGACTCGCTTTCCAACCAACGAGAGTCAGCTCAAATGGCCAGTCTGCGGCTATTTAACCAGAAGGGGGGGAAAAAAAAGAAAAGAAAAAGGAAAATACAGTCCCAAGTGAGGAAGGATTCTATGAAGAACAAGCAGGAGTCATTGGGTAGGGGTGGAGAGTTGCATGAGAACAAGAGAGATAGCAAAGCAGAGCTATTCTTCCTTAAAAATACATCTAATATTAGAATATCATCATATGTTTTTAGACAAGAAAACATGCAGAATGTGAGAAGTGCTAGACCACCTGGGAGAATTAATTTAATGAATATATATATTTTTATTAATTTTTTTTTAATTTGAGAGAGAGAGAGAGAGCGTGAGCAGGGGAGAGGGAGAGGGGCAGAGGGAGAGAGAGGCAGAATCTTAAGCGGACTCCACGCTTAGTGTGGAGTCTGATGTGGGGCTTGATTCCATGACCCTGGGATCATGACCTGAGCTGAAATCAAGAGTCAGATGCTCAACTGACTGAGCTACCCAGGCACCTCAATTTAATGAATATTTTTTTGAGTACCAACTGTGCACCAGGCACTGTTCTAAGCAATGGGGAGAAATATTGGGGGGAAGGACCCCCAAATCCCTGACTTTATGAAGTTTACATTGTAGTGGGGTAAAAGACAATAAGCAAGGCAAACAAGTAAAACATAAAGTATTTTGGATGGTGTTAAGTGCTAAGGAAAAAAAGAAAGTAGAGTAGGGGGAATAAAATGCGTAAAATGAGGGACTATCAGGAGAGCCAGGGAAGGCTTCACTGCAACAATAACTTTTAAGTAAGAACTGAGGAAAGTGAGGGAGCTCAACACAGAGATAGCTAATGGAACAGTATTCCTCGCAAAGGGAAAAGCAAATGCAAAATAACCTTGAGGCAAGACCATTCTTTTCCTTTTAGAGGAACAGCACAGAGGCTAGAGCAGGCTTATACTGGGAAAACAAGGGTAAGATTAAAAATAAGGTCATATAGGGGCGCCTGGGTGGCTCAGTCCGTTAAGCGTCTGACTTCGGCTCAGGTCACGATCTCGCGGTCCGTGAGTTCGAGCCCCGCGACGGGCTCTGGGCTGATGGCTCAGAGCCTGGAGCCTGCTTCCCATTCTGTGTTTCCCTCTCTCTCTGCCCCTCCCCCGTTCATGCTGTGTCTCTCTCTGTCTGAAAAATAAATAAACGTTAAAAAAAAAATTAAAAAAAAAAAAGGTCATATAGGTAACTGGAGATTTAAAACATATGGGGCTTTATAAGGCATAGGAAGTGCTTGGGCTTTTACTCTGAGATAAAGAAAAAAAACAACCCTTAGAGGGTGTGGCGCGGAGAGTGACATGATTTGACTCGAGTTTAAAAGGCTCATGCTAGCTGATGTCATGAGCACAGACTTCAGGGGGCAAGAGTAGAAGCCAGAAGGCCAGTTTGGAGGCCACTGCAATAATCCAAACAAGGCTCCCACATGAATCCAAGATGCTGGTTGTTATGACCAGGGTAGTAGCAAAGGGGGGTGTTGAGAAATGAGTATGTAGAGTTGACAAGACTTGCTGATGGACATCAGTCTCACACGAGACAACAGGACTTTGAATAAAAATGGGTGCCCGATATGTGTTAGTTAAACCGAATTCTCCACCTGGCAGTTCAATGTAAAATTCTATGCTTTGAAGCAAGGGAAGTGTGTCAAGTCAAAATTTTAAAAACCAGTGTAAGCAAAGACTTTGGAATCAGACAGATCTATGTATTGCCTTCTTCTTCTGACACTTAATGAAAAATTACTCAAGCTCTTTGAGTCTTGGTTTCTTCATCTAGATGATCTGGTATTCTATTATTCTCAGCTGGGTGAGAAAAAGGAGTAGAGATGTAAGATAGAGGAGGTTAAGTTAAAAACAACAATATCTTAGTCCTGAATTAGAATAGGAAGTGACAAAATGACATTTTTATTAAAAAATGATTCCAAGCAGTGACCACAGTAAAGACTTAGAAACAACCACCAACCCTGTAAAAGTGAGCATCCCTAGACTCTAGACTGTGGCCTCCAAATACTTTTTCCTGCTATCAAGCACCATGGGTCCTTGGAGGAAAGGTGGATGCCAGGTCTGGAGTAAAAAATACAGAAGTTATGAAACTAATGTAACACTGTATGTTAACTATACTGGAATTGAAAAACTTAATAAAAATGCTGAAGTGAACCTGGAATATTTAGTCACAGCAGAGAGCAAGGAAGGTATCAAATAATAGGATCATGTCAAAAGGATCCAGGAACCAACTTGAAGGACTTCTCACAACCAAAGATGGAGTAATTTGAATATCAATTAGGGATAATAATGTCGATGAACTGATACAGTAAATATAAAGTGATAGCAAAAATCCTATGCCTTGTTCATAATGATACCAATAAGGAAAAAAGGAAAATATTAATTGGTCATCATGGGAGGACACAGGAAACCAACTCCTTAATTTGAAAACTGGTAAAGAAAGAATTAAGGATTAATTTTCCTTTTCTGTATCTGTGAGTAATCAAATAGTAGATAAGTGGAAATTTCTCTTTAATCAATTATTCCAGCAAATAATTGTAGAAGGGATGGCAGAATTCGAATATTACTATTTTGCAACTCCCAATAACAAACTGGCTTTAGGCCCTGGATGGCAGTAACTTTGAACGTAAAAAAAAAAAAAAAGGAGACAATGGAACGTTACATATCTTCTGATGAGAAATATAGCAAACCAATGAAGTAGTTTAGCCAAAAAAAAAAAAAAAAAGGAACCTGAATCAGATCAAGTCTATAGATCCAATAACTAACTTACAGGAAATTACAGAAGACAGAGAAACAAGTTAATTATACTCAGAGAGAATCAACGTAATTTATAGACTGAGACCATTAGTTTGGACTGAGACAGCAAATTGGTTTAGAAGTTAAGCCACAATTACAAAAAATTGCAAGAAAAAAAGAGAGATGGGGGAGGAATCTATAGATTTAAAAAGGCTTAAAAGACATAAACCAATGTCATATATAGCCCTTATTTGGATCCTGATTCCTGATTCAAACAAATGTAAATAACCAAACAAAAACATTAAGGAGGCAATTTATAATTTGAACATTGATGGGCTATTTTATGAGATCATATTAAGTAATTCTTGTAAATTTTTACAATAAGTTACAATTGCTATATTTTAAAGGAGTCATCTTCTTTTTCTTTTTCTTTCTTTCTAAAGGTTTTATTTTTAAGTAATCTCTGCATCCATTGTGGGGCTCAAACTCACAACCCAGAGATCAAAAGTTGCATGCTCTACCGACTGGGCCAGCCAGGCGTTCCACGAGTCATTTTTTTTTTTTTTTAAGAAATAAATATTGATGTAATGGTATAATATCTGGGATTTCCTTCAACATGGAAAGGAGAGAAGTTCTCCCTAATAAAATGTTTAAAAAGATATGAGGCTTTAAAAAAATCTAGTGTCAGATCCATTGGCTTCTCTTCTTTTCATAACTATAATCCAACAGGAAATTCAAAATACTTTTAAAATTGGACCCCATCTTACCACCACCACCACCACCACCACCACCACCACCACCACCACTCTGGTCCAACCCAACAGTGTCTCTCAGCTTCCTAATTAGTCTCCCTCCTTCTGCCCTCACCCTTTGACAGTCTCTCAGCACGGCAGTTAAAATGAGCCTTTCGAAATATAAACCAGATCATATTTTCTGTGCTTAAACCCTTCAACAACCTTGTCCTCTTGTGCACAGTAAAAGCTGAATCGTTCAAAATCCTGTATGCCCTACATGATCTCTGATCTCATCCTCACCCCAGAGTTACAGGGGCCTTCCTGCTGACTGTTCCTTGTAAATACCATGCATGCTCCCGTCTCAGAGTCTTTGCACTTGGCATTCTGTCACCCTGCAAGCTTTGTTCTCTCATTGCCTTTAGGTCAAATGTTAAATGTTAGCTCAGTTTTACTTCTTTAAGTGAGACTTATCAGGATCACTCTATAATGTGCAACCCCTCGGCTCCCCATTTCTTTCACCTGCTTTATTTTTTCCACAGCATGTATCCTCATCTGACATAATACTATATATATTTTATAATTTTTTTCATTTGTTGGTTTGTTTTCTACCAAAATGTAAGCTCTGTGAAGGCAGGGATTTTTGTTTCATTTTGTTATTGTTATATCCCAAACATAGGACAATGCCTTAGGATTTGTAGGTACTCAGTAAATAAGTATCTGTTGACTAAATGAATTTTTTGGTTTTCAGACCAGTGTTCTTTACAACTATACTTCTCAATTAAGTTTGAAGGGTGAAGGGTGGGGTAACATCCCACATTTGTGATTGACAAAACCAAGTGATTTGACCATTCCCTTATTTAAAGGCATTCAGAAGGAGATGTCCGTATTTGCTAAAAAATAGAAAGAACATGCAGGTAGGTTAAGTGATAGGCTGTCCTGTCAACCACTGTCAACAGTGTTGACAACAGTGTTGACAACAGTGTTGACTCTGTCAACAGAGTTGGTATATCTGGCTTTTTTGTAGGCTCGAGCTGCAGGGCAGTGCCACAGGAGGTGGCCTATGGTCATTGATTTAGATAGTAGTTACCAAGCTCTGTAAGTGTCCAAAGGACACAGTGGCCAACACTACAGAGTGCCTACCTAACATCTATGGCCATCTACTTCTGGGCTAACAGAACCCTGATTTTTGTTGATTTTCCTTTAAGTAATTATGTCCTTCAGGGAAGGCTGGGCTGTCACCAAATCCAGTGGCTTTGACTGATCTGAACAATCATGGTGGTTTCATTTTTGCCAAGAGAGTGAATTAGGTCTAGGAGTCCAAGAGACGGAAGGAAAGTCTGCCACAGAGCTTCTAGGAAGGTTTTTCTTGCTATTCAAAAGGTAAACAAGATAAGGGTATCCAATTTTTCTGCTTCCAGATACTGTGGTCTGCATGCTATCCTTCCCCCAGCTTGGGACTTACCTTGACCCTAATTAAGGAAAGATTTAAGTCTAGCTTGTTACGGAGATCAGTGAGGGTTAAGTCGACCTGGATGCCTTCACGTTGTGATCCAGACAGTGTAACTCAGTTTTCTGCCTTGCTCCTATAATCTAGTCTCAATCTTGTACCTTAATGTCTAGCAAATTGATGCCTATTTATCCATCCATCCATCCATCCATCCAACCATCCATTCATCGCTCCACTCAACAGTATAATGGTCTTAGGCATTGAGGCCCTAATTCTGTTCTTTCAGTGCTAACTTAAAAACCCACCTAGTATCCAAATTTCTTCCAGCTTGTCTTTTGTGATTCTCCCATGGAATGGTGTCCTGTCATTCCTTACCTGCTCTTTCAACTTTGTGTCTGAGGTCTCACTGACAGATTACCTCCTTCCCTCATCCCCACAACTCAGCATGTTTTGTACTCCAGGTTGCCTTTAGCTCCAGTGGCTGGGATACCGCCCATGATTTCTGGCTGGGCTTTCTTTCATTTTCTGCCCATCGTAGGGATGTTCTCAGCCCCAGGCACTCCAAGTCTAGCTTGTCCACTGTCACCTGCATTATAAGTTCCACTTCTGATGGACCGTGCATAAAATTCCACGCTTTTCACTCCAGGAGGTCGTTTTAAAATATTATATAGAGGGGCACCTGGGTGGCTCACTTGGTTAAATGCCTGACTCTTTGATTTCAGCTCAGGTCATGATCTCACAGTTTGTGAGATCGAACCCCACATCGGACTCTGTGCTGACAGTGTGGAGCCTGCTTGGGATTCTCTTTCTCTCCCCGCCTCTCTACCCTTCCCCCACTCGCTCTCTCTCCCAAAATAAATAAATAAAATTACAAAATATATTATATAGAAATATTTTTCATTACTCTTTACAGCTGCATAGCATTACATTGTGTGCTCCTCCTCTTTTTTCCCTTCATGTGTTCTCTATTACAAATAACGCTGCAATTAAATAGCCTTGTGCAGACATCACTTCTTATTTTTATTGGTGTATTTTTCTAGAAGTGGAAATGTTGGGTCAAAGGTAAGTGCATACTCTAGTTACTTTTGCTGGATATTGTTAACCTTTCCCTTCACAGAGGTTGTACTGTTTTGTTCCCTTCAAGAACAGCTTTCATCAGAGTACTCTGTCAAACTTTTCGACTTTTGCCAACCTGACACATGAAAAACACCTCATTATAATTTTAACTTGCGTTTCCCTTAGGATGAACAACGTTGAGCATCTTTTCACATATGTAAGGGCTACTCAAACTCTTTTTCTTGCGAACTATCTATACATATCTCTTGCTCATTTTTTATAGAGTCATTGGTCTTTTTTCCCCATTGTATATGTGAGGGATATTAACCCTCTGTTAGTGACATAACTTGCAAATATTGTTTCCCGGTTTGTCTTTCTCCTTTTTTTTTTGCTTACGATATTTTCTGGGAGAGAAAAGTCTTTCTTATTTCTATGTGGCCATATCTATTCATCCTTTCCTATCGCTTCTGTGTTTTGATTTACAGATAGAAGCTTTGCCCTGCTCTTAGATTATGCACTGTAAATCTTCATGGTATATTTAATTTTGTAATACGTATACACATTACCATTCAATGAAATAACAATGTAAAGCATGCACCTCTGTGCACATACACATGTACACACACAAACTCCCACAGATTGTAATTGGTCATTGAAAATGACCAGTTACATACATAGTTAGAAATTTATAGTCAGTACTTCAAATTATAGTCTGAATTTTCCTCAAATTCCTAACAAATGCTTTGCAAAGAATCAGTCTGATAAATGACAGAGATTGAAAGGGTTTGAATAAGAAATTTTACAAAATACAATGTCTTCTGAAATCTAAAATTGTTTGAGATAAATGGAGTATACTCAATAAATTTCTTAAAAATGAGTTTTATTGGTGAAATGTTAACTTTATGATGATTCAGAATCTGAAAGACTTTAAATATTTAGACACAAGTTGAATTTAAATATTTCAAGATATATAATGCAACACGATACAGATTAAACACTCAAACTGTATTTGTTGAACAAATGAATGAATGAATTATTCATCAGAATTGGAATGGCGAACAAGTAGACTCTGATAGAGTAAATAAAATTTTTCAAGAAGCCTAATTACCACGGATGACACAATTTAGACAAGTAGAAAGAAAGAATACAACAAGCCTTTACATTGAAGTTAATTTTAGTAGTAGTGTTTCAGTGATTAAGCTTTTCCACACACAGGATCTAGTTTGATATCAAAGATTAGGATGAGACTTCTGGTGACTCATTTGGAGCAGAGATGACAACTATACTGAATGACAGACTCAAGAATCAAGAGGACCTCAACAAGTTGTATGATGAACCCAATTCAATTCACCAGCCATTAACTGAATATTTATTAAGTACGAGGCCCTGGTAATAAAAAATATGACTATCACACTCTTGCTGATATGAAGATGTGCATTGTTGGTGAGGAAATAAAATGTGTAAACAAATAAATATCTTTCGGTGGGATGGGTGACATAACGTGGGTGAGTATACAAGGTACTGGAGGAACAGAGAAAGGAATGGTAAACTCTACCTAAATAAGTCTGTGAAGTTCCAAGGAATGATTAAATATGGATACAATAAAATGCTACATTTGGGTCCAAAAACCACAGGATTAGTTTATGCAATAGTAAGCATAAAGCAAAGTTAGAGGTTTTGAGACATCGACGCATTTGGTTGTTAAAATGTCAATGATGAAAATCATGGCATACTCTGTGCTCATCAGACTGGCATTGTATTCTATTCTAGGTGTCTTATTTTCAGGGGGATTTAGGCACCTGTGTGCATATATGGTAAAAGGGATCAGGATGGGAAGGAGACTTGAGGGCATATATGAAGAAGGACTAAAGGAATGGATAATAGTAAGTCTGCAGAAAATTATTTGGGCCAGGATGATTATTTCATTAATATATAAGTCAGATAAGGTCACTCCTTTCCCCAAAACCCTCCAATGCCTCCTCATCTCATCCAGAGTAAAAACATATTCCTGACAATGGCCCAAAGGCCTGTAAGATCTGGCTACCATTTCTCCATGTCCTCATTACCTACTGCTTTCCCACCTAGCTCACTCATTATAATCATGCTAGCCCCCATGGTATTCCTTAAACATCCCAGGCATATTCCTGTTTTAAGGCTTTGTTCCTTCTGCCAGGAACAAAAGAAAGTTCCCTCAGCCATTCACATGGCTAACTTCCTCACCTCCTTCAAGTCTGGTTTCAAATGTCACCACGTTAATGATAACTATTTTGATTACCTTACTTAGATTTACACCCTACTCTCCCCAGTCACCTCCTCCTTGGCTTTCCTGATCTCCCTTACTTTGGCATTTTGGTTATATATCTGTTATCATATTAGTAAGTGATTATTTGGACTTTGTAAAAGCTTAACAGTCAAATGAGGTATAAAGAGCCCTATAATTGTTTATAGGGAAAATGCTGTGCCCAGGGGCTGACAATATTCATACTGTAGGAATAACAGACCCCCTGATTCCCTCTCGTTCTCTTCTGAACAGTAAAATATAAGAAGGAAAAAAACAAAAAGAGAAAATTATATGAGCAAATATAATCCTATGGCATAAGGAGGCAATTATCAAATTAATGTTCAAATTTTCTTTGGAATTGATGTTATATAGAAAATTAATTTTTAAAAGTTTAAATGAAAGTAAATGGATCTGAAGTTCCTTTTTATCAGCTATAAAAATATTCACTGGCCCTGTGCCCAGAGTTTAAAAGAAATCAGCATGAGTCTAATGAAAAACAAGCTGTAGGTCTCAGGGAAATTCAATATATACTCTTTCTTTTCCTTTTAGTTTTTGATTGGTTTCCATGGGAATCTAGGCTTGTGGGGATCTCTAATCTATTCATAGAAAGCAGATGCTTGCATTTTCATGACTTAGTAAAACTGGGGGTCAGTGAAGAGATAAAGATGATTAGAAAATGACCATGGTTGTAGGAGACAGGAACATGTTCAAAACAAAATTCGGCAAGCCACGTAGATTTAAAATACAATCTGCAAGGCTGCCCTGCTGTGTTTGAGGGGTGTCATAACATTGAGGGAAAATGCTGCACTGAAAAGTGGAAGTTCTGGGTTAAATTCTGAATCTGGCCCATGAGAGGGAAAACCTTAGGCACTTCTTTGGGGGTTTGACTGGGAAACTAGATTTGGAAATGACTCTAGGTCAGAAGAACCAGAAGTCTGAGAAAGTAAGCTTCAGAAAAGTATGTAAGTTATCTTCCCATGGAACATTATCAGGAACACGAAGCTGGGAATCAGAAAAACAAAGTAATTCCTGACTCTACAAGTATCAGAGTGAACTAGAAGAATTCAATCAAACTATACCTCAGTTTACTTATATAGAAAAATAGAGGGGTGCCTGGGTGGCTCAGTCAGTTGAGCGTCTGACTCTTGATATTGGCTCAGGTCATGATCTCGTGGTTTGTGAGTTTAAGACCTGCATCAGGCTCTGTGCTGAGCGTGGAGCCTGCTCGGAATTCTTTCTCTGCCCGTCCCTGTTTGTGTGAATGCTTTCTCTCTCAAAATAAATTTTTAAAAAACTTAAAAAAAATAGATAATATTTAACTATTCTGACTGCTATAAAGCCACCATGAAACTAAATGAATTTTTTTTCTCATTAGAATTATGTTAGAAAAATTCAAAGTAGTGATTTCAATCAAGATTTGTTGATGTGCTGTTCCTTATGACTACAAATGTCATCCATGCAAGGAGACGTACATTAAGGATAGTCAAAGTATTAAAGGACAGATAGGTTTTAATTTCAGTTCTCAGATTTGTTTAAAAGCAGACCAACTCTGAATTTGGTTGGAATGCTCTTAAGTGTATGATCCTAAATATCAAAAATCAGTTTCTAAACTGGAACACCAGAAGGCAGGTTCAGAGATAGTGTCTAAATACTCTGAGGAAGATGAGCTTGAAGTGTGTTTGGAAACCTCAGAAATTGGAATAGACTGAAGCAAAGATTCTTCAGACTGGGACTTTCTGCCTGCCTGGAAAAGGCCGCCTAGCTAGGGGTGAAGTCAAATGGGGTAAACTACGAGAGTTGTCTAACATCACTCATCTCAGCCCAGAGATCTTGAGAGATCATTAAGATTCCAGAATATAAGGGCTTCATACACTGAGACTTACTACATCCCTAAGTAATGTGGGCATCACAGATGTCTTTCGGTGCCTTCTTCCAGAAGTATCCCAATGGCCAAAACCTCATTTGCTTACTCTTCAGGTATCTACTGACTACATAATGTGTGGTAGAGTGGGCACTTAGTAAATTATGTTAAGATGAGCTAATGATTGAATACAACTACAGAGAAGCATCCAGGTCATTTCGATACATGTTCAAATTTGAGAACCACTGGGTTAGAGTCTAGATACAGGGCTTTCATAGAGCTTCTGAAGCTAAGGCTGGGGAAATGTGGCCAGAGTGCTTCAAAGTTTATATCAGGAACTATTCTTGATTCCATTCTTCTTTATCCCACATAATATATGCTATAAATAATACATGCTGTAAATAACACTCTATCAAGTACTGGACATCTTTCCATTTTCAAAAATAATTTTTAAATCAAGGCAGAACATATAAACAATAAAGTAGATAAATCTTAAGTATACAGACTGAGAACTTTTTATGTAATGAACACACAGATCAAGATATAGATCATTTCCAGTATCCCTGGAAGCTTCCTTTATGCCCCTTTTCAGTCAATATCTATATCTTGGGTAACCATGAATCTGATTTGAATCACCATAAAGTATTGCCTGTTCTTAAAATTCATAAAAATACATGACTTCTTTCACTCAACATGATATCTGAGAAATTTATTCACATGGTGCAATGTATCAGTAGTTCATTATTTTTGTTGTGTAGTACTCCATTGTAGGAATACGTCAGTTTATTTACCCATTCGTCTGTTGCTAGGCATTTGGGAGGTTTGTACTACTAAGAATGTTTGCTACTGTATATAAAGCTGTCACATACATTCTCATACATGCCTTCTAGTAGAATGAGGCGCTTATTTCTCTTCGGTATTACTGGGATTGGAACGTGAATTGCGGTGATTGTGTGTGTGTGTGTGTGTGTGTGTGTTCGGGTTTATCAAACCATTTTCTAGGGTAGATTAATCAATTTGCATTCTCACTAAAAATATTTGTGAGTTCCACCTGTTCCATATCCTCTCCACCAACTGGTATTATCAGACTTTTTCATTTTAGACATTCAATGATTGTGTAGTATCTCACAGTGGCTCTAATTTGCGCTTATCTAATTAGTAATGATGTTGGACACCTTTTCACGTGTCTTTCAGAATCTGCATATAATCTTTTGTGAACAGAGCTACATGTTTCAACATATACCTCAAAATCATTAGCATAAATGTTAAAAGAGCAAGTTGGGGAATGACACATATCATATAATACCACTTATATAAAGATTTTAAACATGTGAAATAATACTGATTATGGGTATATCCCTATAAAGAAAAGGTAGAAAAATATGCATGGGGATTGAAACCACCAAAATTAAGATAGACCGAGGAGACATGAAAAGAGGGGAATGGGATTTGGGTGGATAAACAGAAAACCTCAAGTGAATCTATAATGTTTTATTTCATTAAAGAAAATCTGGAGCAAAAACAAAAAATATTCAGTTTTATCTCTTCTGGGTATTAGGCTACCTGAGTATTTTTATATGATTCTCTATTCTTATCTATAAGTTTAAAATAATTAATTTGGGGCACCTGGGTGGCTCAGTCAGTTAACCGTCCGACTTCAGCTCAGGTCATGATCTTGTGGTTCGTGAGTTCAAGGCCTGCATCGGGACTCTGTGCTGATAGCGCAGAGCTTGGAGCCTGCTTCAGATTCTGTGTCTCCCTCTCTCATTCTCTCTGCCCCTCCCTTCCCCCCACCTTCTCTCAAAAGTAAAATACATTAAAATTTTTTTTATATAATTAATTTACACATTGGGGTACATGTATCCCTTTGAATTAGTATTTTTTTATTCTTTGGGTAAATACCTAGTAGTGCAATTGCTGGGTCATAGGGTAGTTCTAACTTTTTGAAGAACCTCCACACTGTTCTCCAGAGTGGCTGTACCAGTTTGCATTCCCACCAACAGTGGAAGAGGGTTCTCCTTTCTCCACATCCTTGCCAACATCTGTTTTTCCTGTGTTGTTAATTTTAGCTATTTTGACAGGTGTGAGGTGATAACTCACTGTAATTTTGATTTGCATTTCCCTGATGATGAGTGATGTTGAGCATCTTTTCATGAGTCTGTTGGCACCTTGACGTTTATAACAGCATTATCTATAACAGTCAAACTATGGAAACAGCCCAAATATCCACTGACTGATGAATGGATAAAGAAGATATCACGAAAAAAAAAGAAAAAATATATATATAATGGAATATTACTCAGCCATAATATATGATGGTTACAGTCATAATATATAACTGATGGTTACCAGAGGGAGGTGGGTGGGGGGATGGGTGAAATAGGTATGGGGATTAAGGAGTGCACTTGTGATGAGCACCAGGTGATGTATGGAAGTGTTGAACCACTATATTGTACACCTGAAACTAGTATTACACTGTATGTCAACTATACTGTAATTTAAATAAAAACTTTTAAAAAGTAGCTTAAAAATAAGACAAAAAACATTCGGGTATATGCAAAGGCAAAGAGAATGATGAATAATTTGTTAAAAAAGAGAATTGAAAGGAGAATTGACCCGATTTCTTCGTCCAATAACAGACTGGGACTAGAAGATCCTGAAGGAACTTTTTACCTGTGACATCTACTGATTCCTAAAGAGTACTATGAAGTTTATACCTATATTGCAGTATGACCAATAGCGATAATATTGATAACCTACAGTGTTAGTATATTTCTCTACCAACCAAAATGCTTTCTATCTAAGAACACATCATTCCTATAAAGCAGACAGGGAGAAGTATATTATCCCATTTAATAGATGAAGAAATTGAGGCATACCAGAGTGATATTTGATGGGAAGTTAAGCTCACAGTGTCTTGTAAAATACCACTAACTAACAAAATTATATGGGGCTGGGGTGGATAATGAAAAGGAATAAACATAACAACCAGTTTAAATTTCAACAGTTTTGAAGACCAAACCATTCATAATAAATTTATCTGGCATTCGAATTTATCGATTCATTCCTTCATTCATAAATTCATTAAACAAACATTAACTGAATCTTTTTTAAATGGCAGGAATTGTGCTAAGACAGGAACTAACAGCATTAGTTGGGTGAAAATAGGTAAGTGAAATTTATGATGATCGGTGGTAGGCATGGAGTTAAGCAGAAGTATGTATATGTATGTGTATGTACACGCACACACAGGGATACGGAGTTCCAGGAGACTGGGAGATGGACTGTTTGGTGTGTTTGTGTATTAAATGAGTGCGTCTAAAGTAAGGGAATCTAATATCTTAATATTGTTACTTGGTATTAAGTTTTCCTGAAAAGTTTCAGAGGTATTCTACTCTTCTCCTTTAATTATTTTAAGTCATTAACCTGGAAACAGCCTATCTTGAAAACAGAAAATTAATATTCAGTTTTCAAGGATGAATTGAGAATTATGTGGTGAATTAAAAAAACACCAATACACTACACAACACAACCACAGTGTGAAGCTTCTTTAGTTTTTGTGTTTAACATGATATATTTTTCAGTGGGTAGTCTTAATCTTCTCGAAACCAAACTAATAACCTCCTGGAAGATTAAAAATGCATAACTATTAACATTTAATAAGATTGCCAAGACTTTTTTTATCCTTATTAACAAACAAATGTATCTGTGGAAGTGAGAGAAATAGCAGAATCCCTGGAGGAAAACATTTCTAACAATTAGGTATCTTTTGTGAGAAACCCAGAAAAGGTATGACTGATTGCCTTCTTGGATTAAACTGAGGGTACAAATGAAAAATAAATTAGGTACAGATGTTCAGTATATTGAGATTAATTTTATTCTTGTGGGTACCATTTTCTTAGCTGCTTGGACAAACAGCAATTTGTTTCCAGAGAAGTGAGTATGTGTCAAAGTAAGTAAGCCAATCAGCACGGTTCAATAAGTTTTTCCCACATATGTGTTCTGAAACCGGATAAATGTTTCTAATAAACAAAATGTCTGGCATTTGTATTAATAATGACTATCTATATAAGTAACCCAAAGTGTATTCATTCATTCGGCCAAGACAGGTCAGACACTGTGTTAGGTTCTAGGGGATTCAAAAATAAAGAAAACAAAGTTCTTGCCTGGAGATCCAGTCCAGTGGGAAAGTGACAAGTGAGCAATTATTACAGTACAAGATAATGGGGCTCTACTGGAGACATGAACAACATGCTATGGGAACAAGAGTTTTTCCTACTAATCAACCTAATGAAAGATACATAATTAGGCCACTCTCACAAAAAAAGCAAAAAGATGGTAAATAACATATGAGAATGGTTGATCTTCAGGTCAGTAGTAATAAATGACTATTTACATGGTATGGCTGTTGATACTTTATAAAATGCTTAGATATAAAAGGCAGATACCTTTATATCTATATCTAAGGCCTTATATCTAAGGCCAGCTTTAATTATCACTTGATATCTTTATTAACGATCTTTGTAGACAACTTATGAGCAGGAATCATGTCTTTCATCTTTGTATTCCAAAGCCTTAGCACAGCACCTGTTGCACGGTAACAGTTTGAATATATTTTGAATGAATGCATTCATGCACATATACATGAATACTGATGATTATGCAAATAGCACACTTCTGAGTTTACAGATAACAGAATCGAATGGGATAGACAAGCCTTGAGAAGAATATTTGATATCTGATAGATCCGAGAGGGTGACTAAACAAAGACAAATGAAGTTTAATAGGTATCAGTATAGAGAGTACTTTTTCACCACAGACATATGTGATTCATTTTTTTATATTCTCTCTAGGTGCATAATCATGACTACATAGTAGACACTTGGCAACTATGGAATGGATGAACAGTTCTACCTCCACAATATATCCCTTAGACCAAACTCCTCCTCTCTATTGGCCTGAACTGTAATAACTTTCTATGTACCTCCTCTCTCTTCCTCTTCCAAAAGAGCTTTAGTTGTCGTATTTGTCTCCCTAAAGTACTATTATGGTGTAACTTTTATTTTAAAATTTTCTAAGTAGCTCCCTCGTATTCAGGACCCTTTATTTATTTATTTATTTATTTATTTATTTATTTATTTATTTAATTTTTGAGAGAGGGAGAGAGACGACGTGAGCAGGGGAAGAGCAGAGAGAGAGAGAGAGAGAGAGAGACAGAGAGAGAGAGGGAGACAGAGAATCCCAAGTGGGCTTCATGCTGTCAGTGCAGAGCCTGACGTGGGGCTTGCTCCTGTGAACCATGAGATCATGACCCGAGCCAAAATCAAGAGTTGGATGTTCAACTGACTGAGCCATCCAGGTGCCCTAGGACTCTTTATTTAAAAACCATAATTAAAAACAAAACAAAAAAAGGATTGGAGGTACACAGTATAAAAGCCTGGCACTGGAACACAGCAGACACTAATTGGCTAAAAATTAATGAGCTAGGTTGTCCTGGGACAATTAGTTATTCATATGTTTTAAAATGAGAATAGATCCCTATACAAAAATCAACTTGTTATGTATTAAAGACTTACACAGGAAAGAAAACATAGGACAGTTTTAAAACAATCTCTGCTTAGCTCTTTGGTCTCCCAGCTGCTGTTTACTGCTGGGTTTCTTTGAGCCTTGCCCAGCACAAGCACAGATTAGGAATCTGCTAACAATTAGCAAAAAATCTGTACCCAGATTTTCAAGTTCTTTCTCTGCGGTTCCCTCCTCTCCAGGATTTTGGCCTTTCACCTTCCAGCAACTGCAAATCCAGACTCTACCTGTGGTTTCTCAGCCTCATAAGATAATCACTTCCTGCTAGGGTTGTATTCTTTTGTGTCCTACTTTGGAAGATGCCTTGAAGGAGATAAATGTGGTGTTCATTTCCCATGATTCTCTTCTCCGAATGATTGTAATTTCTTAGATCCTGCTTATGCTGACTGCTCACAATGCCTTCAAACTATGTACATATATTTTGCTCAGTTTTTATAAATGTTTTTGGTGGATAGGTTATTCTAAAATAAGTGGTCATGGCAAGAACTGATGCCTAGTCATGAGAGTCTCTTACTGATTGTTCATTTTTCTGATTTCTTCTATCTTTAACCATTCCATCAATGGTTATTTTACATGGTGTTTCTAATGATGCCAATATCGGTTTCTGAGGGAATAAATCTGTTTATCATTTCTGCTGACTCTCATTCATGGTAGATTCCTTCCTCAAATGTTTGGTGATCTTTCACTGTGAGATCTTGTTTGGTCTATGCAATATGGGAGAATCCTGGTTTGGGGTGAAGATGTTTGCTCTAAAGAAAATTTGTGTTTGTATCTGCTCAGAGGCAGAGTGTCCCAGGTGTGACCTGGGTCATGTCATCTCCAACTATTCTTTGAAAATTATTTCTAGATCCTTCACATTCTTATTCCTGCCTTATCTATACTAGCTCTGATTTTGAAAAATAATGGTGCTTTTGCATAAAGCACAAAATCAAACACAAAACCCAGTTTTGATCTGGACAGAGCAGAATATTAAAGAATTATGACCACTCTTGTTCTGGAAATTCTACTAGTGTTAGTATAGCCTAAAGATACATTTCCGCTTTTGACAAATATGCAAAAACAAACCGCAACACAGAGAAAGGGGGAAAAGGAGGAAATGTATAATTATCAGATAGTCAAAAGACCACGAAACTGGCTATTTCTGAAATCAGCTATGTAAATTGTGACATGTAAATATAGTTCTATTTATTCTTTGATGCTGTAGAAAGTCACAATTTTTTTTTTATTTAAAAAAAATTTTTTTTCAACGTTTTTTATTTATTTTTGGGACAGAGAGAGACAGAGCATGAACGGGGGAGGGGCAGAGAGAGAGGGAGACACAGAATCGGAAACAGGCTCCAGGCTCCAAGCCATCGGCCCAGAGCCTGACGCGGGGCTCGAACTCACGGACCGCGAGATCGTGACCTGGCTGAAGTCGGACGCTTAACCGACTGCGCCACCCAGGCGCCCCTCACAATTTAAAAAATAAAGGAGTGGGGTGCCTGGCTGGCTCAGTTTGGCATCCGACTCTTGATTTCAGCTCATGTCACGATCTCACAGTTGTGAAATTGAGCCCCACCTCTGGCTCCGCACTAGGCATGGAGCCTGCTTAAGATTCTCTCTTCCTGTCCCTCTGCCTCTCCCCCGTGCTCGCTCTTTCCCTCTCTCTGTCAAAATAAACAAAGAAAAAAATAAAGGAGAAACAAAAAGCAAAAGAAAACAATGCACTGTACCTTGTGAAGACTTATAACTAACCCAATCTCTCAGCCTTTTTTGTCACGCTACACCTCTACAAAGATGACATGGCTGTAGGCTCATTGACTCAAACCCCCGGTTTTTTCACATGACCCACTTGATGTGAAGCTACCTACATTTTTGAAGTTGGGTTTTAAATCTACATGAACCACAATGAAAAATCTAAAGTGTATCAAATTCTTAATACTAGGGCTATTTCCAATCTGAAATGTTTACTTTTTTATAACAAGTTAAATGGAGTCACCCCTCCTGAGTGAATAATTTTTACAGCTGACAAGCCTAGGTGAAAGGTTACAAATACCTGAACAGTAGTTAAAACAGAAATCGAAAATGAGGGAGATTTTTAAAAAAATTACTATAATGAAAAGCAAATTCAAGAGCAATAACTTTGGGAATAACCTGACAGACCTAACTGATCACAGCATATAACTAGCATATTCAGTAGTATCTCTTAATGTCAGTCTCTTTTTATGTAGTCAACTAATGAAAAAGATATTTTTCTAACCCCTCAATTAATCAGCTATATCTGGTTCACATTTTTTAATGGGAAATAACTCTAATAGTTTCTGCTGGATCTAGCTAATTTTTATTGCTTTTTATTCCAAAAATATATGTCTAAAATAACAAAAAGAAAAATATCAGGCACTGGAAATATATCTTATACACCATAATTTTACAGAGGGAAAAATCATTTTCAGATAAAGAAGTCTTTAAATAAATTTATAAGCTTCCCATTTTAATTTTTTGATATGTTTAATCTCAAAAATCTCAGTCTTGACAATGTCTTTAACAAACCTGAAATTATTTATACTGGCAATACAGTTTTAGATTTTTAAAAAGGTGAAATACATTTAGAAAGTAAATTTCTTTTATACTTAATGCCCATACTATAAGAGAGACTGCAACTTTTTGTTGTAAAAGATAATTAATAGTTGTGAGGGGGAAATTTTTAAACAGTAAAAAGTACCAAAATTCATACATATTACCAATGTTAAAACTCAACCACTATTAATATCTTAGTGTTTTTTAAAAAATATTTTAATGTTTATTTATTTTTGAGAGAGACAGAGCGCGAGCAGGAGAGGGGCAGACAGAGGGAGACACAGAATCCAAAACAGGCTCCAGGCTCTGAGCTGTCAGCACAGAGCCCATCATGGGGCTCGAACTCACAAACTGCGAGATCATAACTTGAGCTGAAGTTGGTCGCTTAACTGACTGAGCCACCAAGGCGCCCTCTTAGTGTTTTTCTTTTTGGTCTTTGCTTTTTGCTTTTTCCCTATGCATAAATCGATTTGTAATGTGGTCTGTCATAGTATACATACAATTTTTATTCTTTTTCCCTGACTTAATCTTAGATCATAAAATGAATTCCATTGCTTAAGGAGTGCAGATAAGTGAATAGGGCCACTCATGATTATCTGTGCTTTATTCTCTGCAGTATAGACTGCTTCCAGAGAGAACAAATGGAACTAAGAGTCACATACTTGTGATTTCTTTACCATTGGTCTATTCCATAGTCCCATTAATCAACGTACAAATATCTCACAAAAGGTTTACACTTCAAAGGAATTTAACTTCTCACCTTTTGAGCTGCAAGATGGAGGGCCGTTCTCTGGCTGTGGTCAGTTTTATTAACATCTGCTCCTGCCTTCAGGAGAGCATCTGCACAATCCAGTCTGTCAGCCAACACACAGTACATGAGTGGTGTCCTCCCAAATTGATCTTCTTTGTCTTTAAGGGCAGAGTTTCCTATGAGTATAAGAAAACAGTGGTCTTTATTACTAGTATAACTAGGAATACATTTGCTAACTTTATTATCAAGCTTTGTGTTAAAAGCATGAAATATATGCCATTTTTACTTACCCGATGAGACAGATATCACTACCCCCATATTATAGGAAACTGAGACTCTGAGAAGTTAAGGAACCAGTTTATATTATACTGAAAGTAGGTAGAGCTAAAACTCAAACTGATAATTGATTCTAAAGGCCATATTCTTGGGGCTCCTGAATAACTCAGTCAGTTAAGCAACCAACTTTTGCTTAGGTCATGATCTCACAGTTTGTGGGTTCAAGCCCTGCGTCGGGCTCTGTGCTGACGGAGCCTGGAGCCTTCTTTGGATTCTGTGTCTCCCTTTCTCTCTGCCCCTCCCCTGCTTGTGCTCACTCTCTCTCTTTCAGAAATAAAAAAAAATAAATATTAAAAAAATAAAGACCATATTCTTAACTACCACGTTATGCTGAATTACCATTGTGAGATACGGAGCTACTTATTTTCCCCTTTCACTCCTTTCTTTTGTGTAGACCATACACTACACATTGTGGTATGCTTTTACAAGGGATACAAAGCTGAATCATGGTTGGCTTCCCATTACAATATGGGGCAAGTGCATACTACCCTGATCCTTCCTCTAATGACAACTAAAAACCCAGGCAAAATACATGAAAGGTTGAGAAAAGGAGACAAACTAGGGACTGTGGGACTCAGGGAACAACCTAATGGTGAGTTCCCTGTATTCCTTTCCTTTTCTTTCTTTCTTTCCTTTTTTTTTTTTTTTTCCTTCTAAAGACAGCCTGGGTGCTAAAGTAACCCACAACCAGAAACACCAATGGGTAGATACAAAATTCCCCAGGAAGCCTGCTCTCTCCAAGATTGGGAATAGGGTAGCCCTGGGAGACTCAACCCTGTTGATTATACTTGCTCTACTCAAAGCACATACAGTGAAAGAAACTGTACCTCTTTCCCCCCCTACTAGGCATGGCAGAGACTGTGGAGAGGAGTCCTATAAACCATCATGCCCTGCATTAAGAAAAGGATAGCAATGACGTAGTATCTTAGCCCTTTCCAACTAGATCAGTGGGGAGGATTATGGAGAGGAAGAGGCTGGAGAAAGCAATTTTTTAAATTGGTGCATGAAGTCATAAACAACTCTGGGCAGTCCATGTGTCAAACTAACCAGAATCAAAGTAGCCAAAGTTTTGAGAAGTGAACTCTGGGTAGAATACTGTCGAGGTTCTAAATTAGCTTGGGTAGCACACACGTAGGGCAGACCAGAAGATCCCTGTAAGAGCTATGGAAACTAACATGACATTTGAACCATAGTCCACAATTTTGGAACAGAAAGTTCATTCTAAACCAAAACAGACTGTCAGTCTATTAAAATAGGAGATTATTAAATACGATCCGGAGTCTCATAACAAAATACACAAAATGTCCAGGATAGAATCCAAAATTATTAGATAAACCAAGAGCCAGAAAAACATTAAACAAAAAGAGACAATCAATAGGCACAAATACTGTGATGATATAGATACTAGAATTATCAGACAAGGATTTTAAAGTAACTATGATAAAAATGCTCCAACAAGCAATTATGAACATTCTTGAAACAAATGGAAAAATACAAAGTCACAGCAAAGAAAGACAGAATATAAAGATGAACCAAATGAAAATTTCGGAATAATAAACAGTTTAATAAACAAGTAAATAACCAAATAAAATAACTAAAATAAAAACCTCACTGAATGGAGATGACAGAGGAAAGAATCACTGAACTTGATGACAGACCAATAAATATTATGCAATCTGAAGAAATGATAGAAAAGACAGAAACAAAAACAATCAGTGAGTGTCAGGGCTCCATGGGACAATAACAAAGTACCTACCATTCATATCACCAGAGTTCCAGAACGAGAGGAAAAAGAATGAAGGGCTAAAAACATACTTGAAGGAGTAATGGCTGGAAATAGCCCAAATTTGATGAAAGACACAGACCTACAGATTTAAAAAGCTGAGCAAAACTCAAACAGAATAAACCCCAAGAAATCCATGCTGAGTCAATCATAATCAAAACTCAAAAACTAAAGAAGAAAAAAATCATGACAGCAGCCAGAGAGAAGAATATATTATAAGGGAACAACTATTCAAGTCACAATGTATTTCTCATGAGAAACTATTGACAGAACATTTTTCAAGTGTTGGGGGTAAGGGTGGAGATGAGCTGTCAAACAAGAATTCTATAGCCAGTGCTTGCTTGGGCTGAGGAATAAATAAGGCAGGCATTTGAGGGGTCATAGCTAAAGGGTATACAGGGTTTCTTTGGGGAGAAATAAAGTTGTTCTAAAATTAATCATGGTGATGTTTGTACAACTCTGAATATACAAACTCACTGAATTGTACTTTAAATTGGTGAATTGCATGGTACGGATATATGGCAAATTTCAATAAAGCTGTTACAAATAGCCCCACTACATATAAATTAAAATTGAAAACTAAAAACATTTAAGAAATTCAGAGGAAGACAGGAAAGAGGAAAAAACAGGAATGGAAAACAGTGTTTACAAACAGTAAAGACATAATAAACTAGAAATCTTAAATCTTAACACCAATAATTACATTAAAGGTAAATGACAAAAAATACACCAATAAAAAAAGAGGTGGATATAAAACAAAGACCCAACTATATGCTATTTATAAAAAAAACTCATTTGAAATATAATAAGTAGATTAAAAGTAAAACAATGAGCACAGATATGCTATATAAGTGCTAATTAAAAGAAAGCTGATTAATATCAGATATTAAATCTGATAAAATAGACTTCAAAGCAAAGACAATTACCAGGGGCAAACAGAAACATTATATAATGATAAAAGGATCAATTCACCAAGAATACATAACAATCTGTACTAAATGTGTATGTACCAAATCACAGAGCTTCAAAATACAAGCACCAAAAACTGATAGATGTGAATGAAACATTTGAAAAATTTACAATTATAATGGGTAACTTCAATACCCTTCTCTCTCTCAATAATTGGTTGAACTACTAAAATGAAAAGCAGTGATGACAGAAAAAAAACTGAATACCATTAAAGCAGCAGGATATAACTGATACTTATTGATCATGTCACTTAGCAACAGCCACGTATATAACCTTTTAAAACACCAAAAAAACCCCGCAAGAAAACAAAAAAACAACCCACCGATGGGACCATTCACCAAAATAGACCATATAGTGGGTCATAAAACAAACATTAACAGATTTAAAGAAGTGAAGTCATACAGGAGTGCCTGGGTCACTCAGTCAGTTGGGTGTCCGACTCTTGATTTTGGCTCAGGTCATGATCGAACTCAGGTTCAGGAGTTTGAGCCCCACCCTGGGATTCTCTCTCTCCCTCCGTCTCTCTGCCCCTCCCCCTCTTGTGCTTGCTCGCGCGCTCTCTCTCTCAAAATAAATAAACTTTAAAGAAAGAAGTGAAATCATATAAAGCATATTCTTTGACAATAATGTAATTAAATTACAAATCAATAACAGAAATATAATGGGAAATCACTGAATATTTGGGAATTAAACATCACACAGATAATCCATGAGTTAAAGAGAGTATCTCAAGGGAAATTAAAAAACATAATTAAATGAATGAAAATAAAAGTACTGTTGTAAGGTTCATACTCTACACATGAGGGGACTTAGAAGAAAATATACGGCATTGAATACTTTATTACAACAGAACAATAGGTTCAAATCAATGATCTATACTTCTACCTTAGGGCACTAAAAAAAGAAGACCAAATTTAATCCAAATCAAGCAGAGGAAGTACATAATAAGATAAGAGCAGAGATCAATGAAATTAAAATTAGAAAAACCTAGAAAAAAATCAATGAAACTAAAAGTTGGCTCTTGGAAAACATTGAAATTGATAAATCTCTGATCAGAGTGATCATTAAAAACAGAGCAGACAGAAATTTCCAATATCAGAAATGAAAGCAGGTACAACACTACAGAGGCTGAAGTCATTAAATGGAAAATAGGGAAATATTATGAACAATTTTATGCCCATAAATTCAAATTTAAGTTAAATGGCCGAAAAAGGACACTTAGATCAATAGGACAGAATTGAGAGTACTGAACAGACTCATATATGTATATGATCAGTTGGTTTTTGACAAAGGTGGAAAGGCAAACCAATGGATAATCTTAAATAAATGGTGCTGGGAAAACCTGGACATCCATACACAAAACTAAAAAAATGAACAAACCAAAAACTTTCCCTATATTTTTCACCATATACAAAAATTATCTCAAAGTGAATCATAATCTTAAATGTAACACCTTTATAACTATATAAAACTCTTAGAAGTAAACAAAAATGACAATCTCTGTGACCTTGAGTTAGATGAAGATTTCTTAGACACGATACTAAAGAACAATCCATTAAAAAAATCAATAAATTGGATTTCACCCAAATTAAAAATGCTGTTTGAAAGGCACTGTTAAGAAAACGGAAAGACAAGCCATAAATTGGGAGAAAATATTTGCAAAACACATATCTGATAAAGTCTTCTACCTAGAATAAACCAACAAAACTAAAAGGCAATCTATGGAAGGGGAGAAGATATTTGCAAATGACATATCTGATAAAGGGTTAGTATCCAAAAAATATAAAGAACTTATAAAATTCAACACCCCCCAAAAAAAGAATTCTTACAACTGAATAATAAAAAGGCAGATAATGAAATTAAAAGATGAGTAAAAGTTTTAAAGAAAAATTTCACCAAATACACATGTAGAAAGATGCCAAACATCATTAATACACAGGGAAATATAAATTCAAACCATGATGTGATGCCATTACACATCTATTAGAATGGTTAAAACAAAACCAAAACTAAAAACAAACCTGACAATACCAAATACTGGTGAGGATACAGAACAATGAGAACTCTCAGCCATCACTGGTAGGAGTTCAAAATGGTATAGCCACTACAGAAAACTGCCAGTTTCTCATTAAGTTAAACATAGACTTACTACATGGCCCAATAATCTCTTTCCTAGGTGTTTACTCAGGAGAAACAAAAGCATGAAAGCTGATGTTCACATAAAAACTTGTATTTGGACATTTAAGGAAGTCTCATTCATAATTGCTAAAAACTGGAAATATCCCAATTGGCCTTCTAGTGGAGAATGACAAAAGAACTGTAGTCATCCATACAGTAGGATACTGCTCAGTAATAAAAAGGCATGAACTACTGACCTACTCAACCAGGAAAAAATCTCAAATGTATTATACTAAGTGAAAGAACTCTGTTTCAAAGGGTGCATATGGTATTCATTTACACTGCATACTTGGAAAGATAAAACTGTAGGGAGAGAAAACAGACCAGTGGTTACAAGGGCTGGGATGTGAAGACGCATTGATTATAAAGGGACACAGGGAAATTTTGGGGTGTGATGGAACTTGACTATATCTTGATGGTGGCGATTACATGACTACGTATTTGTTAAAATTAAGTAACTCTAGAGTAGCAAGGATTGGGGTTACTGTATTTAGTGTATTATGCCTCAATAAAGTTTACTTTAAAACAACAACAAAAGATACTTCCTGACATGTACTTTAAGTGAAAAAAAAATTTCCTACTTTCATCACAGACAACGATCAGGTATTCATACATAAGTTGAGGGTAACCACATACAAGTTGAAAATGAGGGAAGCCAGTGACTTCTAAGGTGCTTTGGCATAAACTCTGCTAAAGCTGTTCAAATGAAATATTTTTGAAGGGAAATATAAATGCTAGGAGAAGAAAGAGAAGGTGTCACACTTCTGTTTTAGTTGTTTTGTGCCTGAGATTAAGCTACTGTGTTAGCTCTAAATATTTCAGTATAGGGGCACCTGGATGGCTCAGTTGGTTAAGTTCCCAATTTCGGCTCAGGTCATGATCTCGTGGTTTGTCAGTTCGAGTCCTGCGTCAGGCTCTGTGCTGACAGCTCAGAGCCTGGAGCGTGCTTCCGATTCTCTGTCTCCCTCTGTGCCCCTCCTCCGCTCGCACTCTGTCTCTTTCTCTCAAAAATGAATAAAAATAAATAAATAAATAAATAAATAATATATTTCAATATATATTTAAATCTTGGATGTGTTAGGACCCAGAAGTACTTTTTTTTTTTTTTTTTAAATTTTTTTTTTTCAACATTTTTTATTTATTTTTGGGACAGAGAGAGACAGAGCATGAACGGGGGAGGGGCAGAGAGAGAGGGAGACACAGAATCAGAAACAGGCTCCAGGCTCCGAGCCATCAGCCCAGAGCCTGACGCGGGGCTCGAACTCACGGACCGCGAGATCGTGACCTGGCTGAAGTCGGACGCCTAACCGACTGCGCCACCCAGGCGCCCCATGGACCCAGAAGTACTTTATAGTTTCTTAGATAACTCGTTTTGCTGATTCACGTTTCCATGTATCCTGGTAATAAAGCAAGAGAGGTCATCGCTTTTGAGATCTGAAAGAGACTTACAATTTGTGTATAACTCCTAGAGGAGGTAGGTGTTCTTTTTCAGAATCTCAGTTTGGGAGATAGAGGCAACTTCTGCATCTGATTCACCGTATCTGATAATAGAAGCCCCTGTGCTGAGTGGTAACACAGTGCTGGGTGTTATTCCCTCCACAACGTCTAATGTCTAATCCAGAAGTTTCCAGAGATTCTATCACTGCATTTATAGATAAGGACTCACTTAAACCCAAACTCATTAATAAAACTAAACCATATTATAGGTAGAGCATGTTCCTTTTATCATTTGAGCCCTGGTGGAATTAAAATGATACTTCTAGAGAATACGCAAACAAGACCAGTCTCTAGTTGTCTTTCATGATGGAAGGGCACTCTCTGCCACTGTATTGGCTTCCAGTGTTAAGCAAAGACAGCAGTATGTAGGATTAGCAAGATGATGGTAATTCGGGTTTAATTTCTCATTGGACATGTTACTGAGGGAGAAGATTTGGGAACTGTGGTCACAAGAACACATGTTCAGAAATGGAGGCAATCATCATCTACTGGGATAATGCTACCTGACTAGGCTTCTTAGGGCCAAAGTGAAGTCAACACCATGGGGTTAATAGGTAACTGTACCTCCTAGGATATAGAACTTTAGGCCAATTGCTATGTTTTTCCCAAGTCTTCTGTAAGGTACAGGGAAACTTCAAGCCTCCTCTTCAATCCCTGAAATACTTGTTTTTGCGTGACTCGTTATTACACTTGCCGACAGAGAAGATTTAATTGGGTTATGTGGCCACCATCCAGTATGTTGTGCCTGCCTATGTGGCAGAATTTGTGTATTTGAGGAGTCTGAAAGCATGTATCCCCTATTCCTGATTAGAAAAGCAGCATTCAGCTTCATTTAGGTCCTGTTTTGAGTTGCTTTAGGGGACAGCGGCTCTATGGCTAGTTTCTGAGGAACGGGAATCCTATCAGGTTCTGAGCTTCCTGGCTAAAAGGGAATAATAACCGAGAGAGGCCTACGCCTTAATTGACCTACCATCCCCCCTTCTTTAGGTCTCTCAATTACAGCATTGAGCCAATACCTGTCCAGTCTGCACAACAGCTTATTTTGATGTTTGAGTGAAATAATTTCCTGTTTGGAAGTGTTTGGTAACTGCAATACATTGCACACATGTAGGGTTTGGGATGTAAACTCATATTCACTCTACAGCAGTGCACTTAAATTTGAATTCCTGCCAGGAGCAGCTAATATAGAAAGCAGCTGGCTAGTGTGCTCTGTTGTTTTAATTACTCTGGCGACTGTGGAGATAGCCTCTAATCCATGACCAAATGGTGCTTGCTTACCGGGGGCTGGCATTCTGCATGTGCTCAGCCTGAACATAGCTCAGAAAGCTGAGATGGGACCGTGACTGGAAGGCCACCGTTCCACAGCATGCAGTTATTTTAAGGCTAGCTGAAGCAGAAGAGTCTGGATGGTTAATGGGTTGGTACGTGCAGAAACCAGAGCTCCAATTTAGCAGTTAGAAGATATGACTGGCACTTACAGTGATAGCTGCTACCTAATAGCTACTGTGCCACACTGCCCAACACGAGCAAATCCAGCATTCTTTTTTTTTTAAGTTTATTTATTTTTGACAGAGAGAGAGAGAGAGAGAGAGAGTGCAAGCGTGACCTAAGGAGGGGCAGAAAGAGGAGACACAGAATCCGAAGCAGGCTCCAGGCTCTGAGCTATCAGCACTGAGCCTGATGCGGGGCTTGAACTCATGAACCATGAGATCATGACCTGGGCTGAAGTCGAACGCTTAACCAACTGAGCCAACCAGGCGCCCCCAGCATTCTTTATTAACCTTTTATTTGCTTGTTATAAAATGTTACCTGTGTGTGGCATCAAAGATGCATTTCATCTGCTTTCGCCCACTTCATACATTACACCTTTTGTATTGCTACAATCTTGGGAAGGCATTTGTGGTCATTTAAAAACCAAGGGCACCTGGGTGGCTCAGTTGGTTAAGCATCCGACTTCAGCTCAGGTCGTGATCTCATGGTTTGTGGGTTTGAGCCCTGCATCGGGTTCTGTGCTGACAGCTCAGAGCCTGGAGCCTGCTTCCAATTCTGTGTCTCCCTCTGTCTCTGCCCCTCCCCAGCTCATGCTCTATCTCTCTCTCAAAAATAAATAAACACTGGGGCAACTGGGTGGCTCAGTCGGTTAGGCATCTGACTTCAGCTCAGGTCATGATCTCACACTCTGTGAGTTCGAGCCCCGTGTCAGGCTCTGTGCTGGTAGCTTGGAGCTTGAAGCCTGGACCCTACTTCGGATTCTGGGTCTCCCTCTCTCTCTCCCCCTCCCCTGCTCATACTCTGTCTCAAAAATTAGTAAAAACATTAAAAAAATTTTTTTTAATAAATATTAAAAAAATAAAAAAAAACTATTTGCTTAGGAGCACTTGGGTGGCTCAGTTGGTTAAGCGTCTGACTCATGATTTTGGCTCAGGGCATGATCTCACGGTTCATGGGTTCGGGCAATGTGGAGCTTGCTTGGGGTTCTCTCTTTGTCCCTTTCTCTCTCTCTCTCAAAATAAATAAATGTAAAAAAATAAAAACTATACACTTATTGTTATAAAGGCAACATGGAAACAATAGAGAGAACATAGGATTCAAAATCAAATAAATTGGTTTGAGTCTCAGCTGTGCAGTTATTAACATTACAACTAAATTTCTTAACTTCTGAGTCTCAGTGTCCTAACATATAAAATGAGAATTATAATAATAATAAGGGACATATTACATTTTGAGATCACTTGAGATTTTATAAAATATTATCACATATTATCTCATTATAGTTGTTGTGGTATCTTAAAATAGCATTTAAACTCATTGCTATTTTGAAATTATACTTGTTGGATCTTCCATTAGACCTTGCTATTTAATGTATCAATAAAATATGATTGTAGGTATACTGCAATATCATAATTTTAAAATAGTTTGATAACCGTACTTCAACATAGCTACTTTACTTTGGATCCCTATATACCATACGTAAGCTCTTAAAAACATATTTTTGAGAAGGGGTACATAAGCTTTACCAGATTGCCAAAAAGGTTAGGAAAAGTCCTATTTAGATAACCATTCAGTTCGTCAGTCAAGGTTTAGACCTAATCAGCTCTTCCTGTCTTGTGTTTCTCATTCTCTCTGTATCCATACATATGAATGTGCACGTGTACACAGAGATATCTCCATGCCTGGAGGATCCATAGTTTAGTAGTTAAAAGCATGAGCTTTGGAATCAGGCTTCCAGGCTCTAATCTAAGTTCTGCTACTTACAGACAAGTCACTAAATCTCTCTACACCTCGGTTTCCTCACCTATAAAAGGAGGGTAATAAGAGTATTCAAAACTCTGTAGTGTTTTGCTGTTAAATGAGTTAATGAGTTGCAAAACACTTATATAGTGTCTGGCACATAGAACATGACTTTATGAAATGCTGGCTAATTTTATTACTATTATAAGTATGAGTACATACAAATGTAGGCTGATAAACATACACACACACACACACACACACACACACACACACACGAGCTAACATTCATAAAACATTTAGTGACCCTAAAGTTTAAGGTGAAGGTTGAGGTAAAGTAAGATGTTAACCTGAAATAATGTCACTGGTCTGCTACTTATGAGACTCCTTGCCATACTAAACTACTGTGCTGGGAGAGGTCATAGTCAAAAAGAGAAAATAACTCAAGAGGTTTACACTTGTTTAGAACATGGATGGGGCATCAAAAGTTGTGGTATAATCAGAATGGTGTTGTCTTTTCACTTGATCAAACAACCCCAAACGCTATTGGCAGTGATGGTTCGATCAATCATTACGCACTATGCATATCTACAAATTATTCCGTTTAGTCTTCACAAAGAAAACAGTACTATTCTTCATTGCATTTAGTAATTTTTCATTTTGAGACATTTCTAAAACCATGTAAGCCTGGATCATTTTACTGTTAAGTCCAACCTGATAAAATAATAACAGTAACAAGGTCTTTTTATTGTCTACTATGTGTCAAGTATGATGCTGGATTTTTTTTTTTTTTTTGAGACATACTCAGCATATATCATTATGTTAGTTTCAGGTCGACTATATAATTTAATATTTGTATCTACTGCAAAATGATCACCACAGTGAGTCTAGTTAACATCTGTCACTACATAGTTACAAGTTTTTCTTGTGATGAGAACTTTTAAGATCTACTCTCTTAAAAACTTTCTTTTTTTCTCTCAGAAATTTTCAAATAAATGATACAGTATTATTAACTATAGTTACCCTTGATGTTTTACAGTCATTACCCCATTGAACGCTCACATAAAGCATTATGGTCTATGGTTTTCAGATGAGGATATTGAGGCTCAAAAAGATTAAGTGGCTTACCCAAGGTAATACAGCGAAGAAATGACAAAGCCAGAACTCAAAACTTAGATTTATGTGACTCTAAAATCCACATCTTTTCTACAATACTACATTGTATAGTATTAATATGAATCTACTAAATTTTATTATCAACTGTATCACTGGTATTCATCCAAATCATCTGAATTTAAAGTTAAGAGAAAAAGCTACATATCTACAAATGACAACCATAATACATAAGGATTTTGCTATGTATGTTTATGCTTTTGGGGCCCAAGATTGAGCCCTAAATCATCTGAATCGAGGACATAATGTTATGTTAAGACATTAATCCGTTGTATTAGGTTAAACACTAAAAATCGCTTCTAAAATGATGTCTCATTCAGAGAATGCCTCCTCAGTCCTTCTCCAGAACAATGGACAGCATAGAAAGTGTTCAATTTAATTAGTTGTGTATGTAGAAAGAGATGCTCATCTGTTTCCATGGAGTCGAACACATCACTGACATACTTCTCCATGGAAACAGAGAAGGGAAAACAGAAAACGCTAAAGTGAATGAGTTTAGTGAGCAGTTGGTGAGCAAAGATTCAAGAAAAAAAATTATTCATCTGTAGTACTATATTATGAGTTTAGGAAAGAGAAAAAGCAGCTATTCAGAGATCGTCAAAATGCACTAAATAAAAGAATACATAAGATACACTGAAATGTAAGATGAAACAGTTATTACTTTGATAGAGATATACAAATATTGGGAAATGCCAGGAGCACAGGTATGATGGTCTTTTCTCAAAAGACATGACAGCAGAATTCTGAAAAGATGAGCAGTGTTAACAGCTCAAACTTGGTAATGAAGCAAGATGATAGAACACAGAAGGAACTCATTTATAAAATAAATTTATCAGCTCTATGCTGGTTTCACAGAATTTTGTCCTGCTTTGTTTTTAAGGACTTTTATTTCTTTGGGATTTAAAGTTATAAGAATATTTCAAGTTTTGTTATGCAACACTTAGTTAATTTGTATGACTGAGTCTGTATAACCGTTTTTAATTTATAAAACACTGTGTGTTTTGTTTCCTTTGAAGGTTATTTTTCATTAAAATAATAAAGAGTTCCTTTTATTTTATTTAAAAAATTTTTTTAACGTTTTATTTATTTTTGAGACAGGGAGAGACAGCATGAACAGGGGAGGGTCAGAGAGAGGGAGACACAGAATCTGAAACAGGCTCCAGGCTCTGAGCTGTCAGCACAGAGCCCAACACGGGGCTCGAACTCACCGACTGTGAGATCATGACCTAAGCCGAAGTTGGCCGCTTAACCGACTGAGCCACCCAGGCGCCCCAAGAGTTCCTTTTATAAGACATTTTTTTCTTGAGGTATTCTGAGTTACAAAAAAAAATTTCCAATGGAATTTTATCCTAACCTGCCTCTCAAATCAGTTTAATTTAATTCAATTTGATTCAACTTGATTCACCATTAATCCTGACCCTCAAAATGATTATAGGCCTCTTAGGAGGAAAGGTACTTAAAAGAATGATTGTAACATTTATTCACTCCTTCAACAAATGTATCTCCTGTCTCTATTATGTGTCCAGAACCGTGCTGGGTTTTGCAAATAAAGTGATGAATTAAACAGACACAGTCTATACTCATGGAGGCTACTAGCTTATAGGAGAGAGATATTAAGATAGTCATATGTATAAATACACAAGTTCAATGAAGAAAACCCTGCAGAGTTCTAAGAGAGAACACAACAAAAAAATTTCACTGAGACTGGATGTTGAGGGCAGGTCTCTTTGAAGAAATGACCTAAAATCTGAGGACTGAAGGATGAGTAAGAGTTGGTCAGATAGAAAATGGGGAGAACAGTATTTCCAGCAAAAGCCCTGAGACAGAAAAGGGCTTGGTGGGTTTGTGAAAATGAAAGAGAGCAAGTTTTTCTTGGAACAGAGTGGATAAAGGTGAAGCTGGAGAGGGAAAGAGGAACAGGTGCACTCTTAAGTTTTATTCCACATATAATGGGAAGCAAAGAATTTTGAGCAGGAAAATGACAAAACTGTATACATAGCTTTCAGTACAAGAAAACATGGAACACTTAAAAAAAGTTCAAAAAGGCAAAACTAGACTATAGTGTTTAAGATCTATACCTAGGTAGCAAAATTACAATGTAATTATTATTGTAAAAGTCAAGAAAGCAAATTACTCCACAGAGTAGGGTAGAAGGTATTAGGGGATTCTAGGGGAACAATGTTCTCTGTCTCTTGACCTAATGGCAGTTACATAGATGTTTGCTTTATATTTATTTATTAACATTACATATAAGTTGCATGTACTTCTCTCTATATATACTTCTTTTTATTTATTTGTTTTTAAAAAAATTGTTTCAACGTTTATTTATTTTTGAGACAGAGAGAGACAGAGCATGAACAGGGGAGGGGCAGAGAGACAGGGGAGACACAGAATCTGAAACAGGCTCCAGGCTCTGAGCTGTCAGCACAGAGCCTGATGCGGGGCTTGAACTCATGGACCGTGAGATCATGACCTGAGTCGAAGTCGGACGCTTAGCCGATCAAGCCACCTAGGCGCCCCTATATATACTTCTAAATAAGTATGTTTTGTCTTCTTTTAATAAAAGAGTGGATTGAGGTAATGAAGTGGAGTGCAGATAGCTCAAGAAGCTTGGTTTTGGTGACTGAGAGTGACAATTGTCACCCCTCACCCATATCCATTCTCTGATTATTTTCTTTCCTAAGAATTGAGCACTCTGAGCTTTAGCTGGGCATGATGTCATCAAAGGAGAGATACCTTAGCCTCCTTTGTCATAGGTGTGGCTCTGTGTCTAAGTCCAGTCCACCTCCTAAGTGACAAATGGCTTTTCTGAACTCTCTCCACCCCTGCTGGCTGGGCTATGGCTACAACAGAAGTATCTGCCTTTGACCCAAGATGGAAGCCACATGTTGACGAGACAGCCACGTCCTAGGAGCCTCCCTGGATGGTTTTGTGAAGTGGCCACCATAGACTGCCCACTTACCTTTGTACTATGATGAGAATAAAATATACTTCTATCTTTCTTAAGTAACTGCCAGAGCAGTTCAGGCTATGACTGATACAGCTATGAGGGAAGTCAAGAGATATGGAGAGCTATGGCAGCTCCTCGAGGGGGGTGAAGGAATAGGGAAAGGATTAAAAAAATATTTTTTTTTAATGTTTACCACTTATTTTTAAGACAGAGAGAGAGTGTGTGAGCAAGGGGGGGTGGGGCAGAGAGAGAGGGAGACACAGAATCTGAAGCAGGCTCCAGCATCTATCAGCACAGAGTCTGATGCAGGGCTCGAATTCACCAACCGTGAGATCATGACCTGAGCCAAAGTTGGATGCTTAACCGACTGAGCCAATCAGGCTCCCTGGGAAGGGATTTTTAAGTAATGGAGACATTAGAGCATGTTTACATGTTGATGGGAAGAATATAGAAGAAAAGATTGAAGGGGTAGTAATCAGAAGTTTATACACAAAATGGAGCAAGGTCCCTGAGAAGATAGGAAGGGATGGAATACAGAACGTATGTGGATGAACTGACCTTTGACAGAAGGGGATATTTGGTCTGTTTGAGAGAAGAGAAAAGAGAAGAGAGAAGAGAAGAGAAGAGAAGAGAAGAGAGAAGAGAAAAGAAGATGGATGCAGATGTAGGTTGATTTCTAGATATGCTGGAAGGTGAGGGAGTTCCTTCTTAAAGCTCATTTTCTGTAGGGAACATAAAGCATTGGATGAAAGCAGAGGGAGGGAGGATTGGTGGCCAGAGATTTCAGGAGACTGAGAAGGTATGAAACACTCTTTATGGAGAAATGTGGGATAATGAGTAGAAAGTGTTGGGTGCCTATCTGAGGTAGGTAACCACATTAGGGTGCTACCAATCTTTGTGACCGGTTAAATTGTTCGGGGGTTGGCATTAGGTCCATTTATAGCTGGGGTTGCAACAGCCAGGTGCAACAGAAGGTGAGGAGAAAAGACAATTTTTCTTAGGTACGAATTTGAACAGTAGACTATGGGATCAGGGCTCAATGGCAGGAGGGAAAAAGACAAAAGGAGATAGATGGTTGAAACTGCAGAAGATAATGGACTGCAAGTCTTAATGACTTGAAAAACTATTGTTCTCATTAGTGGGTGAACTGGAAGTAAGCGTTTTAATTGAATGGTGGAATTTTTGAATGAGTGGCTCAGAGGCAGTGGAAGATGTCTCATTCCAGGAAATAACTGTGGATGCGGTAGCTGACATGAAGTTGAGGTATTAGGAGGGAACGTCTCTGATAGAAAAGAGAAGCCTGCACAGGGGATGTAGTAAAAGAATTTTGTCTTTAAAGGTAAGTAGGAGTGTAGTAGAAAAGAGAATGAGGAGGTAGAAAAGAGGAGACAGATAAAATTCATGGCATTTAGGGAATGGAACCCCTAGTCAGGGGTTAGGGTGCATGGATAGAAGGTTTTCGAGAAACTGGGAAGGTAGGGCAAAAATAAATTCTGAAGGAACCTGTATGGAAATTGAAGTAGTGTGAACTTTATTTTACAGTCCAAGTCGTCGATCACGTCACTAGACACTGGTGTGTGAAAAGATTTAAAAAACATACATTTGGGGGCACCTGGGTTGCTCAGTCGGTTAAGCATCCGACTTCAGCTCAGGTCATGATCTCACAGTTTGTGGGTTCCAGCCCCGCATCGGGCTCTGTGCTGACAGCTCAGAACCTGGAGCCTGCTTTGGATTCTGTGTCTCCCTCTCTCTCTGCCCCTCTCCCGCTCGGTCTCTGTCTCTCAAAAATAAATAAAAATGTTAATTAAAAATTTTTTTAATATTAAAAAAATTTTTTAATATACATTTTTATTTATTTTCTTTAAATAAATAAATGACTTCTGATTAGGTGGAAATGAGGTTTTTACAATATCTGAAAAATCCTTACCCATTTTTGTCCCTGAATACTCTCTCTCTCTCCTACTCACTTTGCTCTCTCCCTCTAGCATTTTTATATGGACCTCTATGTATATGATAAGGAGAACATTGAATCTATTTCAATCAATTGACTCAATGATAGGGAGAACACTTAATCAATTTTAAGTCATTACAATTTAAGTTATTTGCAAGCTTTAGTACTTTGGGTATATACTAAATTTTGAAGATCATTATCCACTATCTCATTCTAGATCTCTGTTATTATAAAGATGAATTAATTCTCTTGGCACCTTTGAGTACATATCCAGATTTAGTGTCAAACATACAGATATTTCTCAAGTACTTTTTACCTAATCCTAAACTTTTTTTTTTTTTTTTTAAGTTTTAGGACTTAATTACTTTCTTGTTCAAGTTCTGGTATGAAATATAAATAATGATACATTGCCATTAAAATGTATAAGTACACTGCAACTAAGACTAACACACTCCCCTAGGACAGAGTTATTTTTAAAGGCTCTGTATTTATGGGGACCACTTACCTATGATGAGCCTGTGAAGAGCACCCTTATCTCCATTAATGGCAGCAGCATGAACTTGGGATGCTAATGAGGAGCCAGTAAAGAACAAGTTCTCTGACCTGTTCATAGTCTTCTCCACAACTGGAGCACCCTGAAACAATGATTTAAACCATGAGTATATGCAGGAAACATTTCTGAAAGCTGTCTCATCCATACTGAGTGGATATGTTATAAATATGGTTGAATCGAAATAGTTGACTAGGATTCAAAAAGCCTGCAATCCTGGTCCTAGAATTGCCACAATGTTGGCCAAATAAATAACCCTTTGTACGAGTTGGTCATCTGGAAAATGAGAGGGATGGATGCTTCCAAGACTCTTCTCAGGGGCTACCCGAGGGAAAAAAGGGGGGCTCAGTATTTAACCTTAGGCACAGGGCTCAAAAGCCACAGTGACTTCTGTTGTGATTCCACATAATAATAAACATCAGATTTGATATTGGGATTAAAGGTGATGATCAAGCCACAAAATGGGTATGATGTGAATTTATTGTCAGGTCAGAATCAACTAGATCTAAGTGCTAAATTAGAAAGCACTTAGTTCTTTCTCTCATGCTGCCAAAAGGGACAATTTTTATTTGTCTTTGCCTTCTGCCCATCAAGGAAATATACCTAGCTTGAGATCTCGACCTCAGGATTTTACTTGGAAAAACCACATCATTAGGATCAACCATATTTCATTTAGAAAAAATTTTGTTCTGGCTGGTAACCCGATATGTTTTGCTAGAACCTTCTAGAAACTCAGCTGCATAGAAAAATAGTGAGTTCTGTAGCATAAGACTGTTGAAGCAGAGGCTGGATTATGTCAGAAATGCAGCATGAAGAATTCAAGGACAAAGGGGTAGTTGCATCTATGATTTTAAACTTCCTTCCTAAATGTAAGATGCTATATCAAAGTTCCCCAGTTGAATGCCTGCAAGGACCAGGAAAGTAAATAGTGTAAGACCCAGCGGGAGTCATGGTGAGCATGGGAAACTGAAGCATACACGCCTATCTAAAGAAAGCAGCTGCTAATCATCCATTTAATAGCTGCCAAAGGGGCAGACAAACCCTCTTCTGATTTCACCAAAGTGTCACTCCAATCTCTGTGACTCCTAAGGATCCGGGAGTTTTGTAGGAGAAATTTATCACTACTGATGAGCTAGTACTTGTATTGTCATTGACAAGGATTATTGGTTCAAATTCTGCCTCAAAGTGAAAGTGTTTTCTTAATTTTGGTAAAGGTCAGCTCTTCATGTCTTTATTTTGCTGACAATTTGAGTTAACATGCTGGCAGAAAATATGGGCTTTGTGAGACACTTCTGTCATGTCTGTCATGTCAGAAAGACCACTGTCATAGACAGGATTATATTAAAATGACTTGAAAGAAGCTACAAAATGGATGGAGGCGGGAACACAGTAAAAGAGGAATTGCACTTGGGCTCTAGGCCTGATTCTGTGAATAATAAATAGCATCTCCTTAGGCTACCTCAGCTCTCTGATTTCCTGTAAAATACGAACAATGAAAAAGGTAGACCGTTGATCCATTCAATAAGTTGAGTGCTATGTACTAGGCACTGCTCTGAACTCTAATACGTATCATTTTAGATTCTAAGTGATCACTTTTAGGCATATCAGAATCACACACACAGACAAGCCTCTTCATATGCCTTTTGAAAAATACACTGTTTAGATCTCAGTTAAATATATTTTTTATATATTTCACCTCGTAATTGTTAGCACTTATCATAGTAACAGGTACATAGCTGGTGTTCAGTCAGTGTTTGTTGAATGAAAAGTCATAGGCTGGGTGCTAAGTCCAGAGGGTGAGCAGGATCAAAGTTTAATTTCTTGGACTAAAGAGGTTATACTCATGAGAGTCTGATCTTTTTTTAATTCCCCATTTCTCTTTTGTCAGACAGGTAGGGAGTGGTATAAGGATAAGAACACAGGACTAGGAGAGAGGAGACCTAACTAAAAGTCTTGGCTCTGCCACCATCTAATAATGTCACCCTGGGAAAAGCATTCTCTAGGGTCCTTTTTTAGTTACACACACACACACACACACACACACGTTTAGTACTCATGTCTTTTGTAAATAATTTTTATAAATGAACATCAAAACTACTTTGTCAGTTATAATGTACAGGTATCATTAACTAATTATAAAACCAGCCAGTGTAATAAATGCTTCTAATAATATAACTGTACAAGACTAGTGGTGCTGCAGTCACAAGCAAAGACTCATCTTGATCAGGACTAAAGGGTTGGTGTTTTGGCAAGTTCTCAGAGATGGTGACATTTGAGATGGCATTCCAGATAGAGAAGGGGCTGAGGCCATTCCAAGGCAGAGGAAAGCTGGAGTACAGGCAAGGAGTAGGGAGAACCACAAAAAAGCAGAATGCCTCCCAGGTACTTAGTACTGATTGTGTAGCTATCAGGTGGGACACGGGGACCTGGCTTGGCATTTACAGGTGAGGCTGGGGAGCTAACTCGGGCCAGGTTAAGATCCTGAACGGCTCGGCTGACGAAATTCGTAACTGTCCTATAGGTAGGGATCCATGCATTAGTAGCGATCACAGTTACGCTTCTCAGTTTACAACGTGCTTTCCCATTTTGTCCCGGATCTACTCCTTCTACGAGCCCACAATTAGAGATGCGGCATCCACTCATTCAACGGAGGCCCTGATAGGCGCCTCCGACTTTTATAATGCAGTAATTAGCGCAGAAAGAAAAGACAGCAGGCGAGGAGGCTAGTGATGAAAGATCAGGCCAGAGCCGAGGCCAGGAGGGCCTTGAGCTTGAGGTAGGGGCCAAGGCGATGCAGATCGATCGGAGCTTCCCCAGCCAGGCCCCTTCCTACTCACCCTCGCCTCCTCCAGGACTCACGTCCCGGGGGCGGCTCCAGGAGGCACGACCCGCAGTGGGCCGCCCCTCCCGCCAGGACAGTACACTACAGCCGACTGGGACAGACCCCACCGCGCTGAAACTAGCAGAACCCCTCCGAAGGCCGCCCGAGGCGTTCCCTCGCACTGCCCTCTGGGAATTGTAGTTCCCATCCTCTAAAAACAGAGGTTCGCCGCCCTCGGCTCTTTGTATCCCACAGGGCCCCGCGCGCGGAGAACTCGGTGGACCTAGGCGGAGAGTCTGATGGGAAAGAAGTTCTGTTTGCCCAGTGACGTGGTCGATGAGAGTGGTGCAGGACTACATTTCCCAATATGCTCCGAGGTGGGCAGGACCCGGAAGTGAGGGTGTGCGAGGCCTCTCTGGAAGTTGTCCCGGGTGTTCGCCGCTGGAGCTCCGGGTCCAGAGGACGAGGAGCCGCTGCCGGGACGACCGTCCGCTGCCGCCGGCTCCCGGAGCCCAGCCCTTTCCTAACCCAACCCAACCCTGCCCAGTCCCAACCGCGGACCCCGACGTTACCATGAATCCTGCCGTCTTCCTATCATTACCCGACCTTAGATGCTCCCTGCTGCTCCTGGTGAGTGAAGGAATGACAGACCCTTCGACAGACGCTCGGGCGGCCTCCCGCCCTAGTTAAGGGGGAACACCGCTGCCCCCACCCTGGCCTTCCTATCTTTTCCTCTGGTGGCGAAGAGTGCACCTTCCCCCGTTGTCTTCACTCTCCGCACGCGTCTTTACGCTTCCCAGGCCCGGGGTACCCGAGGCCTGAGAAACCACAGTCGGAGGTTGGGTTCTGTAAATTGGAGAGTTAGCGGTGGGGGAAGGATACGTGGGAGGGTCACGGGCGAGGAGCTCTCCCTTCCCCCAGGCTAACGGAGGTTGTTTCAGTCTCGAGGGCTTTTGGATCTGGTGGTAGGTGGAATCGAAGAGGACGGGGTTGGGGGGGGAAGACCTACTGTTCCCTCCCGTCCCCTCTTGGGAAGGC